>NC_134650.1:46694156-47014290 GCF_030463565.1 Pelecanus crispus | reverse complement strand
TGTTGTGTTTGTTTTGTTTGGTTTTTTTTTGTTGGGGTTTTTGGGGGGGTTGTTGAGAGAGATTATTATTATTAGTGGTGTTTTTGTGTTTAGGGATAAAAAAAAAGGAGGAAGATAGAAAGGAAAGGGGATGAAGAAGAGAAAAGAAAAATGGATTAAGAGAAGAAAGAAGAAAATTATTAAGAATAGAAAATAAATGAGGAATAAGATAAAAGAAAATTAGTAATAAGATAAAAAAAATTTAGTAATAAGTAGTAAAAGATAAAAATTTAGTAATAAGATAAAAGAAAAGTTATGAATAAATATAGAAAATAAAATTTGATGTATAATATAATTAAAATTTAGGTAATAATATAAAGTAAAATTTATGTTAATATAAATTAAAATTTTATTACAGATATAAACAATTTATTAAGAATATCAAATATACAATTTATTAATAATATAAAATAAATTTATTAATACTATACATTAAAATGTTCTACTCCTATAAATTAATCGTTTTAGTATCAATATAAAATAACCCCTTATTCCATCCTCTCCCACACATTCTCATAATCTCCACTCACCTATTCCTATCATTCTTCACCCTTTCTTCCTTCCTATCACCCATCCTTATTACCTACCTCTCCCCTCCACCTTTCTTCATCCTCTCCCCTCCCCTTCTTCTCCTCTCATCTTCCCCTTCCTTCTCTCCTCTCACCCTCCCCTTTCTTCTCCTCTCCCTTCACCTTTCTTCCTCCCTCCTTCCACTTCCCCTTCTTCCTCCTATCTCCCTTCCCCTTTCTCCTCCTCTCTCTCCCCTTTCTTCCTCCTCTCCCCCCCTTTCTTCCTCCTCGTCCCTCCCCTTTCCTTCCTCCTCTCCCCCCCCTTCTTCTCTCCCTCCCCTTCCCCTTTCTTCCTCCTCTCCACCCCCCCTTTCTTCCTCCTCTCTCCCCTCCCCTTTCTTCCTCCTCTCCCCCCCCCCTTTCTCCTCCTCTCCCCCCCCCCTTTCTTCCTCCTCTCCCCCCCCTTTCTTCCTCCTCTCCCCCCCCTTTCTTCCTCCTCTCCCCTCCCCTTTCTTCCTCCTCTCCCCTCCCTTTCTTCCTCCTCTCCCCTCCCCTTTCTTCCTCCTCTCCCTCCCCTTTCTTCCTCCTCTCCCTTCCCCTTTCTTCCTCCTCTCCCCTCCCCTTTCTTCCTCCTCTCCCCTCCCCTTTTCTTCCTCCTCTCCCCTCCCCTTTCTTCCTCCTCTCCCCTCCTTCCCCTTTCTTCCTCCTCTCCCCTCCTTCTTCCTCCTCTCCCTTCCCCTTTCTTCCTCCTCTCCCCTCCCTTTCTTCCTCCTCTCCCCTCCCCTTTCTTCCTCCTCTCCCCTCCCCTTTCTTCTCCTCTCCCCCCTCTTCTTCCTCCTCTCCCCCCCCCTTTCTTCCTCCTCTCCCCCCCCTTTCTTCCTCCTCTCCCCCTCCCCTTTCTTCCTCCTCTCCCCTCCCCTTTCTTCCTCCTCTCCCCCCCCTTTCTTCCTCCTCTCCCCCCCCCCTTTCTTCCTCCTCTCCCCCCCCCTTTCTTCCTCCTCTCCCCCCCCTTTCTTCCTCCTCTCCCTTCCCCTTTCTTCCTCCTCTCCCCTCCCTTTCTTCCTCCTCTCCCCTCCCCTTCTTCCTCCTCTCCCCTCCCCTTCTTCCTCCTCTCCCCTCCCCTTCTTCCTCCTCTCCCCTCCCCTTTCTTCCTCCTCTCCCCTCCCCTTTCTTCCTCCTCTCCCCTCCCCTTTCTTCCTCCTCTCCCCTCCCCTTTCTTCCTCCTCTCCCCTCCCCTTTCTTCCTCCTCTCCCCTCCTTCTTCCTCCTCTCCCCTCCCTTTCTCCTCCTCTCCCCTCCCCTTTCTTCCTCCTCTCCCCTCCCCTTTCTTCCTCCTCTCCCCTCCTTCTTCCTCCTCTCCCCTCCCCTTTCTTCCTCCTCTCCCCTCCCCTTTCTTCCTCCTCTCCCCTCCCCTTCTTCCTCCTCTCCCCCCCCCTTTCTTCCTCCTCTCCCCCCCCCTTTCTTCCTCCTCTCCCCCCCCCTTTCTTCCTCCTCTCCCCTCCCCTTTCTTCCTCCTCTCCCCCCCCCTTTCTTCCTCCTCTCCCCCTCCCCTTTCTTCCTCCTCTCCCCCCCCCTTTCTTCCTCCTCTCCCCCCCCCCTTTCTTCCTCCTCTCCCCCCCCCTTTCTTCCTCCTCTCCCCCCCCCTTTCCTTCCTCCTCTCCCCCCCCCTTTCTTCCTCCTCTCCCCCCTTCTCCCCTCATCCCCCTCTCCCCAGGTTTCCCACCCACGCAGGGCAGCCAGAGGGGAGCGGAGCTCCTGGGTGGAGGGGGCACTTGGCCATGGGGCCACAAACCTCCCCCAGAGCCCCCCCAGCCTGGACACCCCCCACCAAGTTCCCTTTCCTGGACCCAGGGGGTCCCGCACACGCAGCATCTCCCCGGCGCCCCCCATCTCGGGGGTCCCTGGGGCCGAAATCTGGGGTTGGGGCGTTTGTAGCCCAGGGTTGGGGGTCTGTATCCCGGGTTGGGGTTTGTGGCCCAGGGTTTGGGGGTTTGTATCCTGGGTTGGAGGTCTGTAGCCCAGGGTTTGGGGGTTTGTGGCCCAGGTTTGGGGGTTTGTAGCCCAGGTTTGGGGGTCTGTATCCCGGGTTTGGGGTCTGTGGCCTGGGTTGGGGGTTTGTGGCCCAGGTTTGGGGGTTTGTAGCCCAGGTTTGGGGGTCTGTAGCCCCGGTTGGAGGTTTGCATCCCGGGTTGGGCGTTTGTAGCCCAGGGTTGGGGGTCTGTGGCCCAGGTTTGGGGGTCTGTGGCCCGGGTTGGGGGTCTGTGGCCCAGGTTTGGGATTTTGTAGCCTGGGTTTGGGGGTTTGTATCCCCGGTTGGAGGTCTGTAGCCCAGGTTGGGGGTTTCTATCCCTGGTTGGAGGTTTGTAGCCCAGGTGTGGGGGTTTGTAGCCCAGGTTTGGGGGTTTGTATCCCCGGTTGGAGGTCTGTAGCCCGGGTTTGGGGGTCTGTAGCCCGGGTTTGGGGGTTTGTAGCCCGGGTTGGGGGGGCCGTACCCCGGGCAGGGACCCCAGCAGCCCCGCTCTGTCCCCACAGTCATGCTGACGGGAGGGATCGTGGCCGTGGCGGGGCAGTTCAAGGGCTGGTACTTCGCGGCGTATGCCATGTATCCTTGTGGAGAGGAGAACCCTGCCCCGATTCGGGTGGGAGGCCCGGACCTGGGTGGGGGGAGACATCCTCCTCCTCCCCCTCCTGGGCTCAAATCCCCCTTTCCCTGCCCCAAACCCTTTTTTTTGGGGGTGAGGGTTGTGCCTAGGGACTAATCCTGGCCCCGAGCACCCCTTTCCTTGACCCCCCCCGCAGCGTGGCAGGCGTCTTGGTCTGCCTGCTCGAGTACCCCAGGAGCAAGCGGAAAAAGGGCTCCACCATGGAGAGGTGGTAAGTGGTGTCCCCCCCCCTGGAATTTGGGGTCCTGGTACCCCCCACCCTGCCCCAGACACAGGGACATGGCACCGGGAGCAGTGGGGTGGGAGCAAGGCTGGATCCCACGAGTGCTTTCCCTGGGGTGCCCCATGCAGGGACATCGTGGGGATTGGGGGGGGGGGGGGGGGATCCCTGGGGGTGGGGGCACCCCCTCTGACCCCCCCCAGCGTTGCTCTGCAGCGGCCAGAAGTACTTGACGGCGGTGGTGAAGGTGTTCGGGCCCCTCACGAGGAATTACTACGTCCGAGCTGTCCTGCACGCTGCGTAAGTGGGGTGCAGGGTCAGGGCTGGGGTGCAGGGTCAGGGCTGGGGTGCAGGCCCCCCCCCGAACCCCCAATTTCTCACGCAGCCTGGCCGTCCCCGCTGGTTTCCTTCTCTCCACCATCCTGGGCACCGTCTGCCTGGGCATCGCGAGCGGCATCTACCTGCTGGTGAGTGCGGAGCGGATTTTGGGGGGGAAAGGGGTGTTTTGGGGGGCTGGGGGGCCCGGCTGGAGGAGGGGGGCCCCCACCTTGACGGCCCCCCCCGGCTTTGCAGGCGGCGGTGCGCGGGGAGGAGTGGAGACCCATCGAGCAGAAGCCCCGGGAGCGGCCGCACATGGGGGACACCATCAAGCAGCCGCCCACCAACCCCCCGCCCCGGCCCCCCCCCGACGCCCGCAAAAAGCAGCCGGAGGAGGTGGGGGGGCAGGTGAACCCCATCCCCGTCGAGGCTGAGTAATGGAGGGGGGGGGGTCCCCTCCTGCCGCTTCTGCGCCGCTCCCGCTTCCCAGCTGCGTCCCAGCTCCTCGGGGGAAACCAGGTTGCCTGGCTCCTGGGGGTCCCCAAATCCTTGGGGGTGCTCAGCTCCTCAGGGGGGGTCCCAGCTCCTGGGGATCCCCAAATCCCTGGAATTGCTTAGCTGCCTGAGGCGTCCCCAGCTCCTGGGGATCCCCAAATCCCTGGGGATCACGAGTTTCCCCTGGGCTCCTTAGCTCCCTGAGGGATCCCCAAATCCCTGGGGATGCTCAGCTCCCTCTGGGGGCTCCAGCTCAGCTCCCAGGGGCTCCCCAGCTCCTGGGGATCCCCAAATCCCTGGAGTTGCTCAGGTGCCTGAGGTGTCCCCAGCTCCTGGGGATCCCCAAATCCCTGGAGTTGCTCAGGTGCCTGAGGTGTCCCCAGCTCCTGGGCATCCCCAAATCCCCAAGGATGCTCAGCTCCCTACGGGGGGTCCCAGCTCCTGGGGTTCCCCAGATCCTTGGGGTTCACCAGTTCCCCCTGGGTTCCCCAATTCCCTGGGGGTGCTCAGCTGCCTGAGGTGTCCCCAAATCCCTGGGGGTCCCCAGCTCCCCAGGGGCTCCCAGCTTTCCAAACAGCCCCCAATTCCCCAGGCAATCCCCAAATCCCTGGGAGCGCTCAGCTCCCCAGGGGCTCCCCAGCTTTCCAAACAGCCCCCAGTTCCCCAGGAAATCCCCAAATTCCTGGGGAACCCCCACTCCCCAAGAGGTCCCCAGGCCCTACGGGGCCGGGGGGATCAGGCAGCCTTGCTCCCTGCACTGGCTCTCGCTGTTTTTTGTCACCTCTGCGGTTCCTGTTGCAATAAAAGGTGGGAAAGGCGCCGGCTCCCCCTGCCTCCCGCTCCCCTGGGGGGGCTGCGGCTGCCGGGGCTGGGGTTTGGGGGGGTTTTAAGGACAAACAGCCCCATTCTGGGCAAAGCCCGTGGTGCGGCTGAAGCTGGGCTGGGCCGTGTCCCTCCTGCTGTGGGGGGGACAGGGAGGTGATGTCCTCAGGGCACATTGAGGGGACCCCCCCGACGCTGCTGCGCCCTCCTGAAATCTCCCGTGGGTCCAAGGGGGTGAAGCTGGGGGGGACGTGGGCGGTGGCACGTGGTCCCCAGGGGTGAGCCTGCACCCCAGCGTGTCCCGGAGGACCCCCCCCCCCCCCCCCCCCAAAAGGCTGGCGTCACCCCCAGCGGGGAAAGGGAGGGGGACATTTCCCACTCGTGGGTGCTGGAGGGCATCTGGGCACCGGGGTGTGACATAGCGGGGGGACACAAGGGACGGCCACCTCCGTGCGCTGCGTGGTGGTGACAAACCCTTGACCGGCTGCTTGGGACCACCCCCCCACTGCTCCCGGCGTGAGCCCTGGTTTGGCGAGGGGTGCAGCCCCCCCGCCCTGGGGCACCCATGGGTGCTGCTGGCGCGTGGGGCGGCCCTGGCAGGTGGTGCTGGGCACGTGGGATGTGGGTGCTGGGGGGCAGAGCCCTGGGAAAGGTGTGGGTGGTGGGTGCTGGGGCTGCCCCCCCAACCCCAGGGGTGTGGGGTACCCCTCTGCGCCACGGCATCACCTCCCAGTTCCTCCTGCCCTGCCGTACTGGGAGCACTGGTGCTTCACCCACGGCGCTGGGGCTGAGAGGTGCCCGGGGGCCGAGCGTCGCCCCACGGGACGCCCGCGGCCGTGGCATCCGTCCCCACCCGCACCCCTTTTGCCGGCGTCCCCACCGGCCAGGAACAGAGCCAGGATGGCGCCGGGAGGCTCGGCCTTTATTCGCAGGCTGTGCGCTGCCGGCGTTAAGACGGCACATCATGGGGAGGGGACCAATAAATAGCTCCGCGGAGGAATAAATATCCAGCGAGGCGCCAAGAAACGCTCGCAGGGTCCGGCCGTGGGGCCTCGGGCACCCGTGGGGGTGATGCTGGACCCGGAGTCGCAGCCTTTGCGGAAGGGGAGATCAGCAATAAATAAATTTTTAAAAAAAAAAAAAAAAAAGTCCCCCAGCAGCAAGGCTTATAAATAACTCATAAATAACGAAGTGAGGGGTTCTGCGGCGGGGGGCACCCGGCGGTGGGTGGGTGCGGGGGGCCGGGTGGGTGCTCTAAAACAAGCACGGGTAGCGGGGGAAATGCGGTGACACGGTCACGTTACGGGGCTCCACGGGAGCGGGGTGGGGGGCTCAGCGCCCGGTGCGGGGCAGGACGCAGGTGCAGCCCACCGGCACCCTGATGTAGTCCACCTCGAAGGTGACGAGGCCGGAGCCGGTGGGACGCGGGCAGGGCTTGCGCCGTAGGACCATCATGGTCTGGTGGATGGCCACCGAGTTGAGCGACGTCGTCTCCCGCCCCGTCTTGACGTCCACGCAGCCGCTGCAGAGGCATTCGGCGAAGGCCAGCTTGCGCGGGTAGCGGTTCTCATCCTCATCGATGCTGCGGGTAGGGGGGGGGGCACACGCTCAGCGAGCCCCTTCCCCTCTGCCCCCCAACCCCCCAAGTCACCCAGCGTTGGGATCGGACCCCCTCCGAGCCGGCGATGGGAAAGGGCGGGCGATGGATGCTCGGGGAAACTGAGGCAGGGCGCAGCAGCCAGCGCGGGGTCCCGGGCACTCACCGGTAGCGCCATGGGGAGATGGAGCGCTCGTTGGGCTCGCTGCGGAGGCCGGCGCGGAGCTGCAGCGCGGGACAGGCGCGTTGGTGGCGGCGGTGGCGGCGGTGGCGCCCGCTGGCCTCCTGCAAGCGCTCCAGCTGCGGCACCAGCTGCACCGGCACGTAGTGGTCCCAGCGCAGGCTGCGGCCCAGGAGATGCGCGGGAGCTTCGCCGTCCCGCAGCTCGCCCGCGCTGTAGCAGTGGACGTGCGGGTGGTGCGGGGGGCTGCCGGCGCGGCGCAGGCCGCGGCACAGAGCCAGGGCACCCAGCAGTGCCAGGGCACCGAGCCAGCCCTGCCGCAAGAGCCCGGGTCAGGCGGGGAGACCCGCACCCCGCGGGGCGCCCTGCCCTGGCACCCACCCACCCGCCCTCCTGGGGACGCGGGCACCCGCAGCCCTCCCCGGGGGTCCCTTGGGGTGCGCTCGCAGCCCCCCCCCCCAAGCCCTGGGGGGGCTTTGATGTGCAGAGCACGGGCGCGTGTGTGCCTGCACCCTCAGCCCAAAACCATGAGCACGCACCCACCGGCACCCAGAGCGCTAGCACACATGTGTGCAGATGTGCAGAGTACCAGCACGCATGTAGCTACACCCCCACCCCCCCCCGCAAAACATGCAATGTGCACACGCAGCACCAGCACACGTGTATACAGCTTTACCCGCGCAGAGACTAGCTGTATGGCCAGACATGCACGCACCCGGCATGCCAGCACACGTGTAGCTACACACAAACAGACACACGCTAGCGGCACACATGCACCTGGAGCGCCCGCACATGTGCATGCAGGTGTTGGGGATACAAGCACATGCGCATAATACATGTGTTTGTTAGCGCCGGTGTGCACACATGCATGTACAAGCAGTCATACGTGCCCTACACTGCCCTTCCATGCACAAACACACGTGTATATACACACAGAGAGAGGTGTCAGCCTGTGGGCGCCCACACGGAGGTAACAGCACATGTGCATGCATGGACATGTACATACGTGCACACATGTATTGACAGCACACGTGTATATGCCCCAAATACCCTTCCACGTGCACATAGACACACATACATGACCAGCAGATGTGTGTAGAGCTGGGCACATGTGTTCATACAGTACTGGCCAGCTGTTTTACACATACAGGGAGCTATAGTCCCCTACATACGAGCACACATATATGCAAAAAAAAAAAAAAAAAAAAAACCACCAACCCCACAACACCAAACCAAAACCACACCACCCCAGCAGCATGCACATGTACACATGCACTGCTGTGTACAGCCACACGCATCTCCAGCTCATGTGCATCTACACACACCCCCAGCACCCATCAACTGTCACATTTGCACCTCTCCAGGCATGGAGACCTCATGCACACGCGTGTGCGTGTGCATGCACACACACATAAACTCCCCCATCATGCACAGGGCGTGCAACACCCCCCCCTCCCTGTGCATGTATGTGCATGCACACCCGCTCTCACCCCATCCCAGCGCCGTCTGCTCGCACCCGTACCCCTGCACCCCCTCCCCGGCGTTACCATCAGGTGGGCGTCGAGGGTGCGGGAGCGCGGCGAGGCTGGGGAGGGGGGGAACCAGGACCCTTCCGAACTGCTGCCCCGGGGATGCGGGCGGCCGAGTGGCAGCACCGCCGCCGCCGCCGCCTTTATATAGGGCTCGGGTTGGTGATGTACACACACCTGGAAACTCCAGCTCCGGCTGCCTTCCTCCTCCCCGCGGGCCGTCGTACTTCCTTCTCAACTCAGCGCGTTCCAGCCCGGAAATCAACTCGTGACACCCCCCACCCCCCAAAATTGTTGGGAGGGAAAAGGTTGGTAGGGATGGACGTGCGGAGACTCGTAGGGAAGGGGGTTGGCTCGCGGTTTGGCTGCGCTGATGCTCCGGTGATGGGTGCGGTGGTCCAGGTCGTGCGAGGATTCCGGTGCCGGTGGACGGGTACCCCGGGGCATCCCGTGCCCGCCGCTGGCGGGCACGGGATGCCCCGGGGTACCCGTCCACCCGTGATCCATGGGGACAAGATCCCGGTGCCCCAGGCCACGGCCCCATTGCGTAAGCCCGCCAGTGATATCACCGTCACGTTCCCAGAGCAGAAATCCCAAATTGGGCAACCCTGGAAAGGGCTGCGGCTACACCTCCCCGCACCGATGCTCCCCGGTCCGGCACCGAGGCGTTGAAGGCTCAAAGTTGGTGCTGAGCAGAGAGGGGAGGATGCGGTGGGACCAGAAGAGCTGGTTCAGGAGTAAGTAGATTATTTTGTTTGGTTGGGTTTTTTTTAACTTTTTTCCCCCATTTCTGGTCCATATCCTGCGTCCTTTAACGTGCTCCCTCCTTGCACCCCACCCCGCTGCCGGGCTTGGGCTCGCCGGGACCACCGTGCCACGCTGCACCGCAAACTTTGGTGGCAAGGAAAGGATTTTGGGGTGAGGGCTCTGTCCCCGTAGCAGCCCAGTGGTCCCAGTACGGCAGGAAGCACAGCACTGGGAGCAGGGGAAGCACGCGCTGCAAACAAGACTGCAGGACCAGGCACAGCCACGCTTTGGTCTTTTACCAGAGAGATGGGATTTGCACCCATTTTGGTGGCGACTTTACGGGGTGCCACGCACCCCAAGCAGGCAGGGACACAGCAGGCAGAGCCTCCCCCAGCAGCAGATGGGAGCAGGGCCCCCCCACATCATCCCCAGAAGGTTTGGATGGGTGCAGAGGCACCCCCAGATTGTGCCAGGCGAAGGCAGCAACGACCCCGGCTGCAGCTCCGGCCATTTCATACCAGTGGGATACTGGTTTCATACTGGGGTGCAAGGCTCAGAGGTTCCACGGCACTGGGGTACACGGCGGGGGGGCTCAGGGGCACCAGGTACCCCCAGAGAGTGGACACGGTGCTCCCCCAAAAGATGCAGCAGCTCTTCCAGCTCCGGGCAGGTGCCTGTGCTGGCGGCAGAGTCGGTACGGCCATGGGGTCAGCAGGAAAAATAAAATTACACAGCCCAAAGATGGGGGGATAGGGCCCCCAAGGTCAGGGAGAGGGAGGACAGGGGCAGGCAGAGAAGAGCAGAGAAAGGAAGAACTGGTTATCAAAATACTTTATTTCAGGGAGATCCCTCAAAAAAAAAAAAAAAAAAACCAAAAAAGAAAAAAAAAAGAAAAAAAAAAGGAAAAAGGACGCTCCTTGTTAGACAGACATCCCCACAACACCTTCAGGGCTCCTTTTAAATCAACTAAAACAATCCGCTGCTTAAAATAAAAGACAGGTCATTTTTTTTTCCAATCAGACTTTAGTCAAGAATATATATATATTTTTGTTCCTGGGGTGGGAGAGCAGGGGGAGAAGGTGATGTTGCCAGTAGTTCACAGCAGTTTTCGGCTCTCTCGTTACACAGTATATAGAACTGCATTGCTGAAGACACTCGACACACAGCAGGGCTAACTAGGAGAATACAACTCAAGGCTAGCAAAGAGGAGAGGGCAGAGAGAAAGAGAGGAAGAGGGAGAGCATCCGACGGGGCTGGAGTCCTCTGTGCATAATTTACATGGAGCCGGCGGGGGCAGAGCCGGGGGCTGGCCCCGCTCGCCCTTCGGGAGCCGGAGAGAGGCGTCACGGGCAATCTCAGCTGACAAAACTTCAGTATTTTTTTTTTTTGTGTGTGTGTGTGTGGTTTGTTGTTGTTGGTTTGTTTTGTTTTTTGTTTTTTTTTTTTTAAAAAGAATCGCAGCCAAAATAAGACAGAACTGCAAAATCCCAAAGTGGCCGCTTTTACACTATTTATAAAAACATGAACAGTCACTAAGGGGCAGAGCGGCGCTCCGTGCACGGCCCACTATACTTTCCCCGGGATTTTGGCCCGCTTGCGAGCGATGGCATCTTCCACCGCCTTGAGCTGCTTCAGGAGCTCCTCCCGTCGTGACAGGGTGCTGGATTTGCCCGCCTTGGCGCCCGTGGGGCCCGGCTCGGATGCTTTGCCCGGTATGCTCGTGACTTTGCTGGAACTCTTGGACTGAGGCGAGAGCTGGCGTTTCCTGGCAGGGAGAGAGAGGAGAGGGTGGTGAGAGGGTGCTCGCCGGCAGCACGCCGCGCTGGAAACAAACCCCTCCGGCATCCGCTCCGGCAGAAAGCATCGCTCTCAGCGCCGGTGGAAGAAAACAGGTTCAAGACACAAGGGCCTGGGGTTGGAAAACCAGCTGAAACAGTCAAAAATCAGCTGCTCCAGGGGGGATCCTGAAGTTTAAACGACACGACAGCAACCCCCAAGGGCCGTGCCGGCTGCTGCGAGCAGTTTGCTGGGGGATGCACGGGTGCAAGGGAGTGCACGGTCACGCCGGCGGAGAGGGGAGAGCACCGCAGGTAAGCGCAGGGCAGCCCTGGAGAAGCCCCATGGTCTCAAATAGGATGAGAGGAAATGGCCTCAAGCTGCGTCAGGGGAGGTTTAGGTTGGATACTGGGAGAAATTTCTTCACAGAAAGAGTGGTCACGCATTGGAACAGGCTGCCCAGAGAGGTGGGGGAGTCCCCATCCCTGGAGGGGCTCAAAAAACGGGCAGAGGTGGCACTTGGGGCCATGATTTAGTGGGCACAGTGGGGTTGGGTTGATGGTTGGACTGATGGTCTTAGAGATCCCTTCCAACCTTAGTGATTCCCAGTTTTACTTTCATTAAAAAACAATCCAGCCACCAAGCCAGGAAACATGAAATGAATTATTCCTCTCCCCTTAACTGGTTTAGTGGTGGACTTGGTAGTGTCAGGTTAATGGTTGGACTGGATGATCTTAAAGGTCTTTTCCAACCCAAACGATTCCATGATTCTAAATCCTGACAGCCCCTGCCCTGCGATGCTGCGGGGTCTCGTGGCGCGGATCTGGCAGCTGACGGGCACCCAGCACTGCCCTCCAGCTCCGCTCCGACGCTGCTTTGCTGCGGGAGCAAAGCAAAGCTGGGGGAACGCTCCCCTCCCCTGCACCCGGGGAATCTGGCCGGCCCCACGCAGGGAGGACGGGAGCCACTGGTCCCCATCGCTGGCAGCAGTGGCTTTTCCTGGATCGGGCTGTGACCGGGGCTGGAGGGAAGCGGCCTGCAAGCTCTTCCCACCGCTTCCTCCCTTATGGCGGGACAAGGATGACAGGACCGGGAAGCAGAGCGGCGTCAGGAGCCTGCCGCGGTTTTGCAGCGCTGCTAGCTCAGTAACGCACCGAAGGCGCGGTCTGAGCCTCGGCCGGCTCTTTCTAATGACTTGGACTGTTTGGGAAAGCCCGTGCCACTGCTGCTGCCAGATGCCAGCGGTGGGAGTCACCGTCCCCTCTCAACGCCGCTTGCGCCCTTTCGTGCTACGCTTCGGAGAAGCGGGGCTGCGCAAGCGTGACCCAAACAACCCCGAGGAGTTCAATCCGGCACACGGAGCTACCGTTCGGCTGCCCTAGAGAAAGCCAGCGTGTTCTTAACCAGCCCCGTGCCCGAGCACAGGGCGCGTCGAACCCACCGTGCGACACGGCCAAACCGAACAGCAGTAGGTGGAAGAGGGTCAAGAACCAAGGATGCGGTCACCACCACTACTCTGGAAAGGCTGAGGTTCCTCTTCACTGCTAGAAAATGGGACCTCAGGGTCTGAAGGAGGACAGGGCTGCGGCAGACGGGGCTAGGTTTCAGTTTGGGAAGACTGACACACAGAAACTGAGGCTCGCTCGTGCCCCCAGGCTGGGGAGAGGGGGTGACACGGCTCCGCGCAGGGGTGCGGGACAGGGCTGCATCCGTTTGCTCACAGAGCTCCTCGGAGAAATGGCGTTAAGAGAAATGAAAAGCAGCGCTGGCTGGCTACGGGCGAGGAGGACGGAGGAAGCTTTAGGCGTGCCACAGAAGGTGCTCCACAACCCTTTAGCCAAAGGGCTCTGAGCCGAGCACAGCCCAAGGCCCCTGGAGCCACACATCCAGTTCTGCAATGGGATATTCCCAGCACAGCAAGCGGGTGCAGACTGCCAAGAAATCGGACGTGAGCTGGTCACCTGTCACCAGAGGGGATGGAAAAGCGCAAAGCCGTTCGGTCTCATGCAGGGGCCACATTTTAACATCTCCCAGCAGCAAAGTGAGTGGCTGAGGGTATGCCAGGCTACGAAGGAAGGGAATCGGGCACCCGAGCCAGGTGCCACGAGGAGCTCGGCAGCGGGGTTGTACTTTCTCATTAGCACTACGCAGCGCTAGCGAGAGGCAGAGGCACCGACATGACTGAGCTTGCACCTAACCCAGTTGGCTCCTCTTGCTGGGACTGACCTCAAGAAAACCCCCAGGCTCCTGCTCGTTTCTGAGCTGGAACGGTTTAGCCGGTGGCTTCCATGTGAATCCCTGAGCACCTTTGGCTCCTGCCCAGGGAGCTTCGTGTCCTTCCTCTCGCTGTGCCTCTGTGACAACTGGGAACTACGGCCAGAGTGCCTCAGAGCTGCCCTGAGAGGAGGGATGGAACCACGGGAGAAGTGCGAGCCCCAGCCCGGCCCGCAAGAGACCCATGAGAACAAGCGGGCACTGACCTGTCTGTCTGCGCAGGAGAAGGTTTTGGGTTCTGGCCCCTCTGTCGCTCTTGCTTGGGTGAAGAGAGTCTCCCGGTCGCCTTCCTGTCGCGAGAGCCTATCGGGAAAAGAAAAGGTGAGATGTTCTTGCTCATCGCCAAGATACGGGGTCGCTACCCTGCCTACCGTACCGTCGCAGCAGCGTAAGGATGTTCTCTTCAGACCCGACCAGATCTTGCCAGCAAAAAGCCAAGTCCAGCAGCAGCCAGAAAAGGAACCTACTGTTGTGCACCCTTGTCTTCAGGGGGAGCAGAAAAGCTAGTCAAGGCTGTGCCCCGTGGTCAGCTGTACAAAACATTGCCTGCGGGGAGCTGTGCTGGCCCTCTCCTCACCCTCCGGCTGCCGGAACAAGGCTCCTCCACTGCACTTTTAGGCTGAGCTTTGCTTGCAAACCTGCGGGGCAGGGCTGGCCCTCGCGGACCAAGTCAGTGCTCCATCATCCCCTGGCAGATCGTCTGGTTTGCGCGCAATGGGCACAGCGGCACCCGAGCTGGCTCCGTGCTGGCCAGATAACAGGGTGGATTGGCTTAAGGAGCGCTGGGCGAGCGCAGCTCTGCCGCTTTGGGAGCCAGCTGGTGCCAATCCACGTGCAGCATCACCCCCATGTTTGTTCAGCGCAGACTGAGCCATCGTGCCCTGCCTGAACAAAGCTGCTGTGGCGACTTGCCACTGGCGGGGAGCCCGCTGGGGTCCTGGCAACAGCATTATCCAGCTTCGTTGCAGCGGGTTTCCCAACCCCTGTTATCCCAGTGCACAGAGACACAACTATAGCTGGAAGGCAGCCTGTGTGCCCGCAGGGCTGCCTGCGAGCCCCGGGGACGAGCCCAGCAGCACGCCGTGCTATACTGGTGCTATACGTGCTGCTGATCTCGCTTTCAGCGAGTGTTAGGGCAGCCCTCTGCTCCTGAGGACTGACACCGTCAGAAAGGCAAGGCTGCAGACACTGCAGATCTGATCGCAGCAAGGCTACAGAACAGGGGAGCGAGACTCGGGGCACAAACACCGACCCAGCTTTGTGCTGCGACGCCGGAGCGCAAGCTGCACGCCGGAGGGTGCCCCTTGCTCAGCCCCAATTCAGTTAAGGGTACGCTTGCCACTGGGAGGTCAGGCTGAGTTGCCTTCAGGGCTTGCGTCCCATTTGCCACTGCTTAAAAACGCTTTATAACGTAGAAACAAATAAAGTATATAACAACATCTACATCTCTGTATCTATAAAAATCAGCACAGCTTGCTAGGCTGGCCCATTCATTTGTCTGCAGCTCAGCAGTAGTTGTGAACTCAATCCTAGTGAACTTCAACCTCACCCAGTCCCTTCCAGGCTGCCTTTGCAGGAGTTGAATGCAACGAGATTATTAGCACAGAAATTTCTTCTGGCTGGCACCCAGAGTCAACAAGATACACCTACAGCTGAGACAACAGGGAAAACAACATCACGTGTCAATGCTGGCGTGTACGTCAAAACCAGGCACCTCTGGCTGACGACTCCCCCGCTTCGTTTTTCAGCGGCGACAGCAAAAGGCTGGAGTGCGGCATTTAGGTCCCTTGCGACGCGGCTTGCTAGCTCGGCTTTCCGAGGTGCTAACGCTGCTGCTGAGGATTCACAGGCAGGAGAACACTTGGAAAGCCCGTGTCTTTCTAAACATACAGGGCAGATCAGATTGTGTCACGCACAAGTGGGGAAATCGTGTCGTTTCGCAGGACGGGTGATATTGCCAATTACTGCATCCATCCCGGAGCCTTGGCAGCCCATGTGCCCTTTCTAAGCACTGCCACAAGCCTTTCTATCAGGAGAATTAAGATCCGTGGCGATGCACTGAGATACAAGGCAAAGAAGACCCTGGGATACGGTAAGGGAAAACTCCATGACTTCCACAGCCACATCCAACACCATCACCAGAGAATAGGAGGCCGCTATGGGACGGATGCGTACCTAGAGCGGGAGATGAGCACGCTGTGTCTTCAAAGCAAGGGCTAATTTTTTTTTTTTTTTTTTTTTTTTTTGCAGTGGAGTTACACAGACATAGTGGAGCCAAGGTACTCACAACGTGCACCACAAGACAGCTAGGCAAGGCCGGGTTTGGCCTGCCCAGGGCTGACCTCACCTCGCTTACTTCACAAACCGGAGCGTCTCACCTCCACCGTGTTTTTTGCAGCAGGACGGCTAATACACCCGCGTTATCTGGTGGCAATCGCACACTCTGAGGTTTTGGAAGGACACATGCCCGCAATTAACCTCTTCAGCAAGTGGACGCTTGCAGCAGAGACTTTCACGGGACATTTGTCGCCGGAGCACCGCCTCGAGCGGCAGAGCAGGAAGCCAGCCAGGCCAGGAGTCCCTGGGACGGCTGATGTCTCACCTCTGTCAGGTGACAGGTTCGCCCGTTTGGCTGGAGGAGAGGTCGGCCTGTCTTTGTCTGCTGGCTCGTATCTCTTCCTACTTCCTTTGTCAGCTGCCTAAAATGAAATTAAAACAGACAATGGAGCTGAGCAGCCACTGGGGAGGGAAGCAGGCAGAGATATTTCCTCTGACGGGCGCTCACGATGCGCTGGCTTGCTCACCCGCGTCTCCTATGAAACTCTGCGCACACCAGTCCCAGCCATCACTGGCACCACGTAATCCCCCTACCACCGTAAGCAAACAGCCACATCCTCTGGCACCGGGGCTAACGCTGTGCCGCATTTCATGGGCTATTTTCATAATTGCCAGAAACAGGAACTAGCAGCATTTTGTAGAGGGTTGGTTTTTTTTTTTTCGGCAGCACCAAGGATAGCAAATGTCAAGGAGGCATGCGGAGCCGTGCTTTCTTCCAGGATCTGACCATGCCAGCTGGTAGTTATGCGTAATTGCACACTCCTCCCCACGGAGCATGCTTCACAGACTCGATAAAGGCGCCTCACGTCACAGCACAGGGAAGTAGAGAAAACTGCGGCCTCAGACTGCAATGGGGAATTTGGACTGTCAGAAAAAAACATTAACGCTTCCAAACCAGGAACCTACTCACATGACTGGGGCCAACACCCTGCTCCAGCACAAAACCCCACGAGGCTGAACTCTCCCACATGATCTGGATTGCAATCTCGGCCGAAGGCACCCAACTGGGGCATTGGGCTTAGTCGTAAAGGGGAAAGAGCCAGGCTCCCTGCGGAAAGCGTGGCTGGCAGCCCGCACCCCAGAGAGGCGAGGCAATTGCCACTTTTACCTCCTGACTCAGTTAATGACTCGTCAGCAGTTCGTTCCGGAGCGGGCAGTGGGAGGAGAGCTCGCTCGGAAGCGTGCGAGGAGCACGCTTTCAGCGGGCAAGGCCCTGGCGCATGTGGGACTGCGCCGTGCACGCCTTCACCTCGGTGCTCCGGCTGCAGCCTTCGAGAAAGCGGGGAAGAGCCCTTGAAGCTGCAGCAGGAATGTGCCCCAGGGGAGCCGCCAACACAGTCCCAAATTCAAGCCACCACAGGGTGTGTGCTGCCAGACTGGTTCTGTCCGCCGCCCTTCAATCCCAGCTGCAGACCTACCCGACTGAGCTCATCCCGACAGCACGGAGCCTGGAGCAACCCTTCCGCCAGCCCCGAGCCCCAGTATCCATCCCATCCGTGCCTCGGAACCACCCCCCTGTGCACCCACCCCACCTCTCACCTTATTCAAGAGCGTCAGTTTGATCTCTTTGTGAGCGCTGAAGCCCCCTTGCTGAGACTGGGGGGCTGAGGGCTGCTGGGTCTGGAGGAGCTGCTGCGATTTGCTCCCCTGGGTGGGCTTGGCTGATTTTAGGAGCTGAGCGGGCGCATCCCGTTTCCGCTTCTCCTCTTTAGCGCTATCTTCTTTTTTTGACTTTCCTGTTGAAAACAGAGAGCAGATGTCGTGACTTGCGAACGATTCCTTTCGCCTGCCCTCCCTTTGGAGGACAGGGCAAGAGGACGCTGCTCCAGGGACTGAAAAAGTCCACACTAGTCAGCACAGCATGTGGCCCCGAGGTTAAAAAAGTCAGGAAACCAGAATTTCTGCAGAGAGGATGCTTACCAGAAAAGACAAAGAACAAAAAGCTCTTGCTGCCAATTCTGCTATGGTTTAAAAGAACAGAGGAAGAGCAACACGATACTGGAGTTGTCCAGAAGATTTATCCTCACCTCACAAGGGTGAAAGAGAACAAGGTAAGTGAGGGGGCATCAGGCAGAACTCCCAGGCAGGAAGAAGCATCTTTACAGCCAGAGACACATGGATGGAAGGATGCAAACGCCCATTTGCTCCGCAGCCTCCCTTCTCCATGGCCTCACCCTCCTCAGGCGAAGCCTCTGGGCTCCCCTAGTCTACGCCAGCCATAAGCGTCTGTTCTGCTCAACAATTTTCCTGGAGCCCACAGTATCACCAAGCAAGATGTATGCAGATCTCTGCTCCACCCCCCGCCGCCCTTCTTTTCCCAGGACCCCTTGGAGAAGAAAATTCCAAACCAGGTACCTCTACCTTTCTTCTGCTGCGCTGGGGTTGGGGATCGGGAGCTGGCTGAGGAAACAGGACTGGCCAAGTCCGCGTACATGTCTTCGGAGTCGGCGCTGCGTACAGAGCTGCTGCTAGAGGAGGCACTAGAGACAGAAGAAACGCTGCTCACGCTCAGGGACCTGGAAAGAGCCAACAGCCCGTTACAGTCACGAATGCAACAAGAACCAGGCAGCGATGAGACAGACACCTTTGTTTTAATTCCCCCGAGTGGCTGGGATGTCAGAAAGCTGCGAAGGCAGGCAATAACCAGGAAGAGATAAAGGCTGTGTCTCCTGGGGTGCTGACGAGATGAAAAATCCCAAACATGTTAGATGCAAGTCTAGAAAGTACTCTTTATTTATAAACAGCGTTAAGGCAACATGTAAACAGGTCACTATTTCCCCAGGTAAACAAAAAGTGAAAGCAGGGTGTGCGCCACCATGTACAGGTCAGTGTTAGGGCTCAGATCAAGGGTTCCCTGGCAATGTTTTTGTTGTTTGGCACACATTTATTCACAGAAGCTTTAAAAGCCCTGGAGTCCTACAGCCCACAGCTCCTGCCCAGCTCCCCAGGGTAGAGGAGAGCCCAGCTGCCTGTTTTGAGGATGTGCATACTGTCACGACTGATAACGACAGGGAAGATGCCAGTAAGATGGCTATCTTCTAATAGTGCCTATGAGATGGCTATCTTCTAATGGATTCACAACATTAAAAATGTCAGACAATCATTATATTAAGGAAGGCTTTCTACTTGGAAATGTATCAGACAAAAAAAAAATATATATACAGGGCTGTGCATCAGAATTCCCTTCAGGGGCACATCATCACCTCCGCTTCGCTATACTGAAGCGGCTCCAAAAATCCCAGCTAGCTGGGAGCCGGCTGGCATTGCAGCCGCTGCCACGTGGGACCAGGCATACGCTAGCTACATGAATATTCAGGCAGCCTCTCCAGCAGGTTCTGCAGGTCACACAGACTTTTGTGCTCCAGCGACTGCTTTGCCAGCAATGTCCGAGCTCACTTGCCGGAAGCCAGCTTGCGTACGACTGAAGGGGCTGCGGCAGCTGCAGCGCAGACAAGCCCCTGGAACAAGCTGCAAAGTTGCTACCCGCTGGTATCCCGATAGAGACGAGTTTCGAGAGGCCTCATCGACTGCTGCAACGGTGACTGGATGAGCCAGAAACTCCTTCTCCAGGAAAGCTCCGGGCTACAAGGTTGTGACAGCAAATAAAGTTTGGGCACAGACTCTATTTCCTATGTTTCCTCCTTTTCCCCACCCCCTGTAATAGCAGCAAGCATGGCCCTGGTGCCACACAAGCAACACCTGCAGTAAGTTTTCCCCATCTTCTCCTCTCAAGCCCCATACGGCAGCGCAGCGCAGAGCCAGCGTGCCCGAGCGCTCTCTGAACCTCTTGCATCACCCCTGCCTGATCTGATGAATGCGACAAGCATGTAGTAAACAAGTCTGTATTTCTGTAAAATAATGCGGATGTTGAACCTTGGAGTTTCACAGAGTTCAGATACATGAATTACCGTTGGTCAGAGCCAAGCCCTACTTAATCCACTAGTTTTACTCTGTTGGTCTACTTTTAAATCTGTATCACAGGCAAGCGTCATGTTTCAAGGCTGCTTGTAAGGTTTTAGGGATTCCTGTGCGCAAACAAATGCAAAAAACCAAAACGAAGGACTTGAAGGAGGTTTGTTTCATGACTCTACTGGAGGGAGTTAGCTGTTTACAAATCCCACAGACTAACAGCCATATAACTATGCACTTGGGGCTAAACACAAAGGGAACTGGCCATGCAACTTTACCAGCAAAGTAAAAATATCATTAGCTGGGCCTTTTAGGTGTTTTCTGACCTACCTCTCCTGACAGGCCAAGCGTCTTCCCTAAGGACATCCAATAACCAGAGGCAGTAGAGGTTTAGAAGAGCAAAGCTCCGTAGCCAAAAACAGTTACCTTGTAAATAAATTAGGCTGTGGAATCACCCTGGCCATACGGAGATGCTTTGGTCGTAATTTAGGTAAAAACGGGCACTTTGGCACACGTGACTGATCATTTCCTTGAATAAGCCACGAGGACGCTACCAACGTTGTACTACTGTCACGATTCCGGACTTGGGATTCATAACACTACACAAAGAAACGATCTTGTTTCACGTCCTAGTTACCTATCGCTTCTGATACTTGAAGCTAGAGAGAGCTTTCGCTGCAAGAAATCACAACAGTTAAGAATAGTTATAATGTCCTCCTACTTCAGCAAAGCTTATCAAGGGTCAAGGCTGTACCTGGATTTCCTGGACCCAGATGGGGAGTGGGAGACTGAGGCAGACGATGATCTGGAATGAGATCTGGAGAGAGACCGAGACAAGGACCGAGATCGGGAACTGGAACCGCTGTAGCTGCTGGCGCTGCCGCTGATGCTGCCGCTGATAGTCCGCCTGCAAGATAGCAAAGGACATCCTCACCTCGCCGTGCTCCGCCGTGAAACGGGCTTAGAAGAAACTGTTTAGGGACAGTTTGAGCATGATGCTGTTGCTCTGTATTGTATACGAGATTGGCGCTTTGCAAATGTTAATTGTTTCAGATGATCTTCTCAACCCTGCGTTCCCCGTCCTGAGAAAGCATCTGTTTTCTCAACAGTAGACATTTTATGCAAGGCTGAATAATGCTAATGAAAGCCAGGCAAAGAACCAGCTAAAGCACCTTAATCCTGTGCTGATACCAGGAGCAAATGCTTCCTACAAAGAAAAACTGATAACTGCGTAACACAGTGGGGACTACCTCATATTTCAGGCTACACAAATAATCATACACATTTTTTTTGGTGACTAACACATCAGTACTAACATAAATAGAGCTGGTTTGTCATTTGCACAGCAGGGAGAGTGGAGGGCAGTGGGGTTTGTGTGGGTCTAAGCATGAAAAAAAAAAACAAACCCCAACCCCACAACCCCAAGATTGGAATAAAGAATATGGGAAGGTGGCTAAAGACATCCAAGATTATCATTAACCAGTTAAAGTGAAACAGAAACTAGAACTGACAGAGTTTCTAGGGAAAAGAAACTGTGATGACCAGTTTTCACCTGTGGAGACATAACTGCTCAGCCCAGGCCTTTTCTTTAGCTACTGGGAAGAAACAGGAGATGTAATCCCATGCAAAATTAAGAATTGACCTCAGGATGCTTCTGAAAACCTGAAGGGAAACCAGACTTATAGCCATCTTCAAAACACACTGACAAAAAGCATCACTCCACGATCCAAGAGAACCATATATGCCCTACTGCAGGCATAAAACATTCCCAGTCTCCCTGTGCGCTCATAAAGCAGACATTTCTAGCGAATACATTTCTTAGGCACCAAACTACTGCTTCCATGGACTAGACACGTAGGTACCATACTGCTATTTCAAAACTTCTAACGTAAGAAGGATGCATGATGAGTACAGGCAATGCTACCTGTGTTTACCCTGTAACATTTTTAAATGCAGTACAATGGATTAAGCCTGATAAACATATTTAGATGCATACAAGTGCTCCTTGTTTGAAAATCGTCAGAAGCCTCTCTCATTTCAAATGCAAAGGGGGGAGAAAAAGGCAACAGAAAAAGTTAGAGGACAGACAGAACGAGTCACTTGAAACATTCAAACTAGTCGCACGGGACGAAGCCAGGAAGAGAAAGCAGAGCAGGGGAGCCAGCAAGTTGTGTGCTGGGGACAGCGAGAGCAGCAGAGCTTTTCCCCTTCCCTCCAGCGGTACTGCTGGACGCTGACGAACCAGCTCCTGGGACCACACAGAAATACTCCCAGCATACTGGCACCTGTTTAGAGTAACCGGGGCCCAAACCCATCACCACAAACCTTGACCCTCCAACGCCTCAGATCTGCTCTCAGGACCAACGCACCTCTGCCTCCTTGCTGCGCGGCCTCCGCAGCCAGCAGCTCTCAAACGTGCCTTTTTTTGCACCGCAGACCCTGCCTTTTGACACATTTCGTGTATTCCACCTACTTCATCCCCCAACCAGCCTTCAGAGGCAGGAGCCACTTGCTGTGGCAAGTCACCAGCGTTCACCCCCAACTCGTTCCCTCTCTTCCCGTTTCCTCCCTGCCCCAGGAAACAGATTTATCCTTTAATACCAAAGAGCCCTCGCAGTTGGTACTCCCGAGAGAAACCCAGGATTTGCTCTATCTTCCAGGAGATCAAGCCTCACTCCACCCCACAGCTTTCTTACCTCCTGGGTGGAGTCCTTGTCTGACGTTCCTTCCTCCTTGCCTCTCGATTATCCCCTGGTTTGGCTGGCTCCGGTGCAGCTGTTGTAATTTTAGTGAGTGGCTGAGGGACTGGAAGGGCAGCTAGTTTCTTCACAGATTTTTCACTGCAAAAAATTAAAATTTTCATGCGCTTGTTCAAACTCGGTAGGTACACAACACAGACTTTCTCAAAAGCGATGAAACGCATTCACGTTTGCTGTTGACTAAATATTATATAGGTATGACTGCTGTAGCTACAGACACATGGCTATTTCACCAAAACACTCGCAAACAATACGGATTCCCCTACAGGGATCTGTTTCCCATGTTCTAAATCAAGTCACCTTTTCGGAGACAAGTTACTATATAACTGCCAATTTTGGAGACATTCGACTTGTAAATTAACTAACGAAGTAGACTGCGTGGAATCGCTGTTTCTTATCCGTTTGATTCTGTGCGTTTTTATCCCAGACACGTACACCTACTTAAAATCTGCCAGTCAGGCTTCAGAATCAAAGGCACGCAGTCTGTGCAAAAATGCTCTTTTTCACTCCGTCAAGCAGATTAGCAGGGTGCAAAAGAGCCCGTGTGTGCAAACGTCCCCCAGGCCCGTCCCTTGGCTCGCGCTACCCTGCGGAACATCTAACGGGCAAAGAGGACCGCTACGCAAGGGTTTTTTTTTTGCGACTTTATCTAGCACCCACTACGCAAGACGGGAATCGCTTTGGCTCTTCAGCGCTGCTCACTTCTGGGCTCAGAGCACTCCAGCCTCTGCTCTAATAGCTGGTTACTGCTCAACATCCCCAGCACTGATGTCACGCCTACTATTAACTGGGGAGGAGGCGGCTGTCTGCATACAAAAATAGAGACTGTTAATTCCTCCTCTTGAGCTTAAGAATATCTGTACTCATCCCCTGCAGAACACAGGATTAAGCGCATGCAATGTTACGCCACAAAAACAATCCCCGTGCTAGTGCAGGCTGCTGGCTGGCGGCGCGTGTTACCAAACCAGCACTGCAATGTGCAGTAGAAGGGTGTAAAGACATCGCTGCAGGCGGAGAGCGTGTCCTTAAAGGGCTGAACCGAGTTAAGAAGGAAAAAAAAAAAAACCAACCAAAAAACCAACCAACACACTAAACCAGGTCAATAAGGCACAAGAAGTGTGGCAAAGGGGATTGTCCCATATTCCGGAGAATTCAGGGGGATTCCCATGGTGTCATTTATTTGCAGGTCAACTTAAAAAGGTGACATCATTACGGCGTTGCGTCACCCTCCAACATATCCATAATTTACTACGTATTACAGGAGTTTGTGAAATAGCAACTTCAAGTATTTAAAAGAGCAGGAGCGCTGGCATAATCTGCCAAAACCAGTTTCATAGCTATAATGCTGTTTTAATTTGTCTCCACTGTTAAAAGTAGATGAGGCCGAACCATTTCTTTATTCTAAGGCTGTGCGTTAACTAAAGCCACAGCAGAGGAATGAACGAAACTTTCTTATAGCTCCTGTCTAAACATATTGGCACGTACAGAATGTTTGAATAGTAAATCAGGCATGTGTCTAAACACTCGTGTATACGTGACGGGGACCTCGATGTGGCGCTTAGGGACATGGTTTAGCGGTCGATTTGGTAGTGTTAGGTTAATGGTTGGACTCGATCTTAAGGTGCTTTTCCAACCTAAATGATTCTATGATTCTCTGTAATACTTAAGGATACCTGTACAGTTTAACTTGGATTTAATAAGTGAAAGTATCATCATTTAGTTAAATATGCTAAGCTAAGCATTCTTCTACGCGGGTCATATTTTGCGTTTTCCTTTTTTTCCTTAAACTCTCAACCAGGTCAGAAGGGTCTGACTCAGGGATCAGGCTATTGTTTGGAGCCTCTTCTGCACTGCGTTATCAACACGGAGATGAAGCCTTACCCTTTACCAGCAGGTGGTAATAACTCCCCTTTAGCCTTCGCAAGCGGCTTGTGTGGAGACGGTGTCGGAGAAGGAGAGGGTGAAGATGAGAAGGACCGTGATCTAGAAAGGAAGGACACATCACTCAGTCTCTGGGGCTGCAGAAGGTTTTCCTGGCTTTCAGTACAGTACATTTAGCCACCACTCCCTCCTTCGGCTAGTGACTGCATCCCAGGAACTAGTCCCTGTGGGTCTGAGCTTATCCCAGTTTCATATCTGGACTCTGCTCAACAAAACCAGCTTCTGTCACCAGATCGGCGGTAAAAGTAGAAAACAAAAGGAAAAAACAGGGTCGGCTGCAAGAGAGGCACTCTCAGGTGTTCCACACCAATACCTGAGGCTTTCTCCCTACTCTCTGTATTCTCTCCTTAGGGAGAATATGTCTACAGGAAAGGAACTGGGATTTTTGACTTGCAAGTTCAGTGTGATTTGTTTCAACCTGCTTTATGTTCCTGTAACTCCTAGTGCAGTTTATCCTTTAAACAGCAGCGGGGGAAAAAAAAAAAAATCTTGGGAGAGGAAAAAAAAAATACATCTAGCTGGATATCTGTAATTTCTGGAACAGAAGGAGAAAAATCAAGCGGAGTATATCAAAGCCAACAGATCAAAGGGCAAGAGCTGTTTCCTAAGATCAGGACTGACCAAAGAGGCAAGCCACTTACACAGCACACCAGATGCTGGCGTTCAAGTGATTCATTCACCCCACTGCCAAGACTGGAAGTACCCTTCTTGCAGCCTCGTACTTCAGAGCACCAGACACCTCGGTGACTGGCTTTCTGAGGAACAGTTGGGCACCTGGGCGTTCCTCACCCTCCTGCCTTCAGAGAGAAGCATGCTAACCCCAAGTGCGTCACCTACGCTTGGCATTGCCCTGCAAGGAACCGAGCCTGGGATGGGGTGGATGGGGGAAGGTCAGCCAGTTCCCCAGAAACACCTATGTGCTTGCATCCAGATCAACTCCCACCTGAGCCTCTCCTAGGAGAAACCACCCCTCCAAAAGCGACACTGTGCGCTCCCATCAACTGCGTGATCTGCTCTGGGTATCTGCGCGATTTCAGCTCTGAAGAGGTGCCTAAGGAGCCAGTTCTCCTACTATGCATATTCCAGACTTGGGAAACTGTCTGCAGGGGCAAGGAAGTGGCAGAGTAATAAACATGCCTCTGTTTAATCAGCATGGGACACTGAACTGCTACTTTGAAGTGTCAGGACCATCACAAGAAGACACAACTGTTTTAATAAAGAAATGTGATTTGCCTGTTTGTAATAGAAATTCCAGTGCAATAGAGATGCCAGTAACTTCTTCCAATCGTAAAATGCAAACGATGGCAACATTAATCTCAGCCAGGCTCCTACAACCGCTCAGCTACTACACGCATGGGAAACGGCCCAGCCATGACAGCACAGGACTCGTGGGTGGGGGTACTGGGGAGTGGAGGGGGTGGCTGACGTATCTGCTTCATTCAACAACCAAACTGGCAGGCTGCCTTGCCGTCTATCGTATTTCCCTCACTCAGGAAAGTGGTTTGAATGTTTTTATTTCAAGAGTTGGCTATTTGCTTTTGAGTAGCAGCAAAAGCAGCTGTTAGCAAGTGTTCGGAAAACAGTGTACCATTACTTTCAAATCCAAGGAGCCATTACCTGGACCTGCTGCCTGAGAAAGAGCTGTGTCTTGAAGAGCGACTAGAGTAAGAGCTGTAAGATGATGATCTGGAACGAGATCGCGAGGAACCTGAACCAGAGTAGGTGGATGAACGAGAAGAGGACCTGAAAGAAAAGTGTTAAAATTCAGTACCTCTTGAGAAGTCCTCTGAGACCAAGGTCTTGTTTCCAGTACACTCTTCTCAAGTTCTCAAACACTGCTCCAAAAATGACCTGCCTTCTCCTTGGTGGTCTGCCAGGACTACAGCCCCTCCTCGGTCTCCCTTTTCTTTTAGAGAGGATCCCGTTGTTGCCCCCTTGCTTTGCACCCTTGAATGGGCCTCCCCTCCTTTAGCTAATGTCCTTCCATCCCTTTTTGAGAACTCCTTCCACACAATGCTATGCCTTTCCACAGGACAATCCCCTGATAGGTTGGGTCACACAGGTATGAGAAAAAAAAAAAAAAAAGTCTCAGGTGCAGTGATCCCAGCAAGAAAAGCTATCTACTTCAGGAGGGCTTTGGTTTTTAGATCCATATCTTCAATTCAGCATGTTCCTCATTCCTCTCTGATACTTTTTCCCCCTCTTTTCAGGAGCTTCAAGTTCAAGCAGAAAAGGGATCCAGCTTATGCCTCAACTCTCCTAGATTCAGGGCGCTTCTTTCCGAGAAGTGTTTATCTCGCACCCGTTGGTTTCCGAGCTCCACTGCAGCCCTCTAGGGCTCTCTCAAGCCTCCCCAACCCCAGGTTTTCCCCGGTAGTATCAGCGTGCTCTTCCTGGAGCAGGCTCACCTCATCCCTCCAGCACTCCTGGAGTGAGGAGCCTCCGATTCTTACAGCTTCCAGCTCCTTCTGCTCCTATTAAGGTCAGTTTTCATCTAGGTGAGCTACTTACTAATCATCTGGACCGCTTCCAAGTCTAACTTCCCTGAAGAGTGACTTTTCCAAGGACCTGTCTTTTCTTAGTCTTCAGCAGACCGCATCAGAGCACCCACAGTTACGTGCCCCCTTTAGCTTCCATCTCGCTACCTTTATGCCGGTGTCCATAGCTGTTACTGAGCAGCAAGTCTTGAACTGCTTTCCCAAACACCTCAACATCTTCCACCGACAAGAAAGAGTCGTGTTGCACTCCTCGACACACTAACAAGGCTCGGATGCGACACACTCTTTGCCTTCACTCACCTTGAAGAGCCAGAAGCAGACGCCGAAGAAGCAGAGGTTTTTCGGCGCCTACGCGCGCGGCTGGGAGAGACAGAGACGCCGAGTTTCTTTTTGGGGGACTTGGATCGGCGCCAGGGGTCCTTCCATTCATCCGCTCTCTTCGACTGAGTGGTGGTAATTGTGGTTGCCTCCTTCTCCTTCTTTGGTGGCTCAGGCTGACGGCTGGAAAACAGAGAAGTTAAGTAGCTGGGACTTTTTTTTATATAGTAAGGCTAATAGAAGCACAGGGCCAGGAAAAGATCTCAGAAATTCATCCTTCGTATCAGTACTAGCTCTCAACCTCCACTGCAGGATATTCAGCATCCTTTTGGGGTGATGAAGTATTAGAACAGCTATCATTTTATAAATCAGAGACTGCAAACCCGTCAAAGCAGCCAGCACCTGCAAGTTCTGTGAACTAATTTGTCGCACTGACCGAGCAGTGACCTGCCAGCTGATTTCAGCTTTGCCTTTTGGCCTCCAAGGAGCGGACACAAGCACATGTAAGAGGGAAGGGAATGGGAAACCTAGTTCTTCCTACACCTATACCAAGTAGCTAGAGCTGGAGCAACCCAAACCTGGTAGGCAGCCCCGCCCCCAGTGCAATGAAAATACCGAAGAGAGCTAGACTAAGGACAGACATCGAGCGTGCATCTGAAAGGTCGTGTCGATACAGAAAAGTGCTGGAAACAACCATCAGGTGCTAAGAGAAGAGGTTCAGCATGAATTACTCTCCTACACTTTCCTTATCAGAACATCACGTGGGACTGTGTCACAAGCCTTACCACAGCCAAGACGCATTGATCTGTTTTTACCCTTACGAAGGGGACGGTTACCTCATCAGCTGAGCATAAAGCAGTTCATAACGACTGGTTTATCACTGTATTATTCTCTAGGTGCTTATAAACACCAACGAACATGTGCTCTCCTGTTGCTGATAACCATGAAGACGTGACGAGTCAGGCTAGATACCCTCCATCTTCGCCCTTCCCTTTTAAGGGCTCTACTTGCATTTCCCCTTTTTCTTTGGTTCTCCGGGCTTCCCTTCTCCTCTACAACCCTCTGAAAATAATTCAGGGCTAACTTTTCAGCATCTGCACCAGATAGTTCCTTAAGTACTGCAGGATGAGACTCTTCAGGCCTAGACTTTATTACTTCTCTTATCTATGGGTGATTTAACTTGGGATTTTTCCTCACCCTGACTCTAACCTGCATGTGACTGTTCAATTACCTGCTCATAACCCTCTCCCTCGCGTTTTAGGCAAAGTTTGTGCTTGCTTAAAGTACGAAGTCTGTTGCACTCATCAAACTGCCAGTACAGTGATGTGTCTATTCCTTTCCTCAAAATAACGAACCCTCTCACTCTGAGAATTTGGGGGAGGAAAGGCACCTTCTGTTGCTGGGTTCAGCCAGTACCACCCCATTAGTCACACGACTGAAGCAACCACTCCTCACGCAACTTCCTCTACCTTTTGAGGTAAAAAAGACACCTCCAAGTTTTCTAATAATTCTATGGACTGCGTTTCTTGCCACAACACTTTTTCAACAGACAACAGGATAATTAAAGCTCTTCGTTAGCAGCCTGTTCTGCCCTTTGAAGGCTTCACTAGTCACTAAGAAGTCTCATCTCCTCCTTGCTTGGCAGTATTAAAACAGCCTCAACACAGTTAAAACTCCTACGGCCTCTCACTTCTTCCCCGACTCCAGAACTTGTATATCCTGACTTTGAAGTCCAGTGCAGTATCCTACTCTTTCCCTATCTTTGCTGATGTAACTACAGCAATTTTACAATTTGTCCCACATCTATCTCAGTCTATACAGAATTTTATGGGAGGAGAAACTCTTTCCTTCACGTTCACCTCTCCCACAAATCTCATTCCAGCTTCAGAAGAGGACGCTTACGTATTAGCACACAAAATTGCTGACTGCCTAGTAAGAGACTCCCAAGCAGGGTTATGGCTCAGCATTATTCACCAGCATCTTCATTTAGCATCATCACCCTTTCCAGTGCTGCTCTAACATACGCTGTTTAACACAGCACGTGTTACCTGCAGTGGGTTGGTCTAGTTTTCCATATCACAGCCACAACTGTATCTGAGTATCTAATCATGGAGGAAGACCATGACTCTGAATATGGGGTTGAGATAGACTGGACCTATTATTTATACTCTGGTAACACTAAATAGTCGTAGCCAGGGTCAAGCTCTTCTTCCAGCAAATACAGTACAAACTCATTTTGAAGCCATCTTGACCTCTGGACTATCTTCGAAGCAACCAAGTGCAAAGCAGGAAGAAAAAGAAGGTTGGGAACAGCCTACAGACCTTGCATCGAGCAACAGGCTAAACAGCAGCAGAAAGGAGGAGAACATCACGTGAGGATGCTCGGGAATAACGCTAGACTGCATCCCGCTCTGATGTCCCTTCCCGAGGGACTGCAGTCTGCATGCTTTGGGAGATGCAGGGGGAATATTCTGCTGGCACAGGAGAGCGCAGGGGCAGTATCCATCTCAAGACCTGGATAAAGCCTGCCGAGCAGCTTTTCCCTGCAGTGTCCAAGGTGACAAACGTGAAAGCCGACAACTAATGAACGACCTTGCCCCTCTCCAGGCTCAAGCCTCTCCTGCAACAGTTTTCAGAAAGAAAAGTCTCCTACAGAATTTATTCTCTGCCTCTCTCCCTCTCTCACAAAAAACCAACTCGCCCACATTCATGTCCAGCAGCACAACCCAGGAGCTGGACCTCAGCTCCGACCCCACGTGGGAACAACTTACGCTGAACTCCACAACTTGGGTGCGAGCTTGGAGCAAAGATGACTACGAAAGCAAATCTCATTACTTGCACCTATTACCTGGTTTGATGCAATTCTCTCCCGATGAAGTCACTTTCTGGAGGAAAGGTTTTTTCCCCAGGAAAACCACAACAGAAAGCCTCATTTCTGGATATGCTTTGGCTTTTTGACTCAGCAGTAAATATGTTACCATACTATAGCCAAGAAAGAAAGATGATGCTCCTGTTAGGACATTTTCAAAGTCTTTCCTCCAGAGTTACCTGCGTGCCCAACATGTAGCATCACCAAATAAACTTGTTCAACTTAATAGGAGGGACTGGTATCTGATGCCGCTTGGCTCGTCTCTTCCAGTGGAATTCAGGAGTCAGAATTGAAAGTAAGCCGGAGCGAGTGCCAAGATCCTCACCATCCGCCTTAGACTAACATCTCAATTACAGCCCGTACGAGTTTCACCGAAGAGACTATTAGAGGCGAGCAGCCCACAAAACAGTCGGCGTTTCAATCGAATTTACTCCCACGTACTGATAGCGCGCAGTTGCTGGGATGAAAGAGGAAGAAGCCGTACGGCTCGCAGAGGAAAGCCTGCTGAGAAGAGGCAGCAGGCAGCCGGCCTGTGGCTCCCAGCCCAGATCAGGCAGGAAGGCTGCCCAGAGCGACGCCGAATACGATAGCCGCTCCCGGTGCTGCGCTGCTGGGTGGGTGAGCGATGTACTTGACCCTGAGAAAGGGGGAGGCTTTCTCCTCACTTTCACTCTTACAGCTGGGTAATTTTCACTTCCCGTCTGGTGCTGGATCTGGCGCTTGTTGGAGCTCTCCATGTGCCAACTCAACTCCTTAAATCAACAGGGGGGAAGAAAAAAAAAAAAAAAAAAAAGTAGTTTGCTGCTGGGTCAGCAAGTCCAACCAGCCCATGGCGGGGTTTGAATGACTGCAGGAGCTGACCCACGGCGAACAGAGGAGGGAAGGAGAGGAAAAGGCTGGCTGCTTCGGGGTGCTGCGCCATGAGAGCAGCTCGCGGCACTTTGTGTGAGTTCATCCTCAGCCCAGCACAACTACCCAGTCCACGCCGCAGGCAAACCTAACGCGCTTCGGCACGGAGAGCGGCTGGCAAGAGAGTCATACGCTACCAAAGCACACGCGTGAATCCCGGCCGTCTTTTTCCCCCAAATTCCGATTTTTAGGAAACATTTCAAATCTTTGAGAATTAAACTCCCTAATTAGGTAAGCCTAAGCCACAAGGTTTAAAAAATAAATAAATTACAGAGGGAGTAAAAGAGACTGACAAGAAGGACTGATCAAAAGCAGCTTAATCTCTTTCCAGAGTCTCGAGGAGCAGCATCCTGCATCACCAGGGCACGAGCAAGGTCTGCAGAGCTTCGCTATTTCCGAAGCCCATTTTAACCTTAAAATAACTAAATGCTTTATTTTCCAGAACGAACACGCTAATGCATATTTGGCTGGAATTTAATTACAGCAATCAAGCGGAGAACTGAAGCTGAACGTGGCTTTGGCAATGAGAGGAGGAACAAAAGCAGATCCAGCTGGCAACGCAAACCGCAGCGTAGGTCAGCCAGCTCCCGACCGCACGCGCTCCGGCTCCCAAATAAACCCCATTTGAAGCACGTCACCGAATTCGACGAGAATTTGGAGGGGGGGGAAAAAGCGGAGGCACGGCTCAAGTTTTCCTCCTCACGTATTATGCAAATGATGCCGAAGCATTCCTGATCTTAGAGGGAAAAATAAGCTTCCTGGAGAAAGCGCTTCCTTCCTTCCCCCTCCCCGTGGGGCTCGGCTCCCACAGGTAACGCAAACCTTATCACCCACGGTCACCAGTGACGTCAGCCTGGCTCCAGGGCTACTGTTTTGGCCGGCAGTTACAGCTCAATTTTCTGAAAGAGGAAAGTCCACCGATGATTTAAGAGTCTTTCTGTTTCTTGCAGGAAAGCAAGCATTGCGTCAGCAGCCCCGGCGTGAGTTTTCCTTCGGTGTCAGTGGAATTTTCCAGAGGAAGCGGACTCGAGGAAGGACTGGAGCCATGCGCCAAAGCAGTTGTGAAGGGACCTGCAATCGCTGCAAAACAAACTCCAGCAGCGTGCATGCAAAACAAACTCCAGCAGCGTGCATGCACACTGGAAGATTTTTCCCATCTCGGCACAATAAAGTCACTCGTGCGGCTGGAGAGGGATGACAGCTCCTGAGAGCCACCTATGTACAGCTACGACGGGAAATGCTGAACCTTGGAACCGGTGCTAATTGATCTTGGTGAAATATTAGCAAAGGATATGCTTTTCTCAAGATGTTTCGATCTAAGGCAGAGTTATCAGTCCCTTAAGAAAAAAAAAAAAAAAAAAAAAAAAGAGATTTCTTCAAAGCCTGATGGGGAGAGGCTTTGAAATTAAAAAGTGGAGATACGATCTGAACGTACAGTATGAAATCATCACAGCAGGTAGATAAACATATCTGAGATGTGATCTACCCTAAGGGTTGAGCATTTGATGCCTTGAGAGCCTCCTCCTGAGAGGGACCTGCGTGCAGCAATTCTGCCCCGGTCTTTGCAATGTTTTAATAAAATCCAGTGTGGGAGATCTCTCCAGTAATTCCAACTCTGAAATGTCAAAGAAAAACACATTCCTTGAGATCCACATCTGAGTCACTCGATGCCCTTCATCTTGATTTACGGTTACGAAACCCTTCTCCTTTTACTGTGGAAGCGGAGGCAGAACCTCAAGAACCATGAAGACTAACGAAAACTCCAGTCAACAGAAATGCTTTGCGGAGAACTTTGAAAAGTTTTGCTGATTTGGTTTGCGGAGAGATTTTATTATCGCTAACTTCCCAAATGAACTGGGAGCAGAAATGAAAGCGAAGCCGTCTAACCAGGTTCCATCGCTCTGTCTGGAAGCCACACCACAAAAAATGGGGATGTAAACAAGTTATTATAATGTTTATCACCGTGGTGTTCCCATACAGGGCACTCGACTGCGAGTCCAAAGAATCGCATAGCAGCGCGGGGCATGTTCTGTACGTGGGGAGAAGGAAAAATCCTCTTCTAGGCGACGCTGCACCATGTAGCGTTGCAGGCAGAGCCGCTGTGTGCGGGAGGAACAGAAGTCCAGCTCAAGGCTCGCTTCAGCCTGGGAAACCCAACAGCCTGGGGTCATTTGCTGCTCTTAACTCACTGCGCTCCGAGAAACCACCCACGGAAGGTGCGGACACCTGGAGAGCCAACCTGTGCCTCCTGACAGAGGCTGCTTTTCCTCCTCAGTAACTTTTCATGGCTGTTAAGACTAATTCAGAGCACGCCAGGGTCTTACCGATGCCTGACTCGAAACAGAGAAGAGCACACAGTTGTCTATCCTGCCTGCTCTTCCTCCTGCGGCCGGACAAACGGGGACAAACAAAGGATTTCTTTTAAGAAACAGCTGACATTTCCACAGGGAAAACTAAGAGAAGACAAAATCCACCAGCCTACCGCCCCATCTTTATACAACAGGATGAGATGCTAATTACTGAGCCCACCAAAACAGCCAGCTCTGAGCAACAGCTGCTTTCGTATAAAGCTCCTACACTCAAAAAACAGGGAGCAGATCCAGCTGGCAGCATGGGGAGACCACCAGAAGCTGTTGGGAAAGATGACGAAGACCCAGGGACACTCAGAATTACAGATTCTTCCAAAAAACGAGTTCAGGCGGTTTGCGATCTCACACACACACACAAAATCATGAATCACTCCATTTGCATTCCCTTACTTTTGCCACTCCTTTATCTAATCAACCTCATTCCAACACTTTCTAACTTGTAAGCCCTGGGTAACCTGCATTCATTGATTTTAGACTCCAGGTTATCCTGTTCATTAACGTGCTCACCCCGGAGATTAACAACGACCTATGACAAAGGCAACTTGAACTAGCCTGAGAAAATAACGCGAGGGTGAGCTCTGCCAAGAGAACGTGTAACCTTTTGTCCCAGGATCTGCAGCATTATATAGCGTCTCACAATTGAAGGCTACTGCCACCTCAACAGGAGCTGGAAAGAAGCACAGCACTCCTTGCTGGAAGGGTTTTACGAAGGATTTATGATTTGCTACAGAACAGCTGCCCTTTCTGACATTGCTTTAAATTTTACAGCGTCCCTACTTGCAGGTGTTATTTTTATTTTTTTAATGGCTGCGTTAAGTGCACTCCATCAATAATCTCTAGCCCAGCTGAAGAAAACTTCCTTCCAAAAAAAAACTGTTGTGTGTGCGATAATCACAGGATGGTTCACCAGGACACTGCTCCTTCCTGGCAGCTTCGGAGCTGCTGTCACCTCCCGTCCGGACCCTGGAACACCTCCGAGGACAACAGCCGCCTCCTCCTCACCCTACTTGGCACCGGTGTTCCACAGAATTTGGGGTCTGTATTGTGGGCCCCGACCAAACTTGTCTGCATAGAAATAGCTTTTAGGTCAGACTTCAGGACAAACTTCCTCAAAAACTGGAGATGACAAATTTCTCAGCTGGAAGTTCATTTTGCCACGCTGCTTCTCACCAGGGCCCACAGCATCCCCTGCAGAGGAAACCCAGGTGGAAAAGAAACCAATGCCCACCTCACAGACTTTCAGCACGGGATCGCTGCTGCTTCTTCCTCCTCCTCGCTTGGTTGGCAACCACCTAGTGCTACCCCAGCCAACAAGGCAACGACACCGAGGCTGCTGCCCTCGCCACTGGGTCCAATTCCTCAATTTCCCTCAGTGCTTTAGGAAATACAACCGCTAGCAGGTCCCACGACACTAACTGCGTTGCTTAACGTGCTCCTGAAACAATCAGATTCGCTCGGATGACGGCGGGATAAAGACCTACGCAACAATAGAAGGATTAAAGCAAATTATTATTTCTGTACACAGGGCCTTCACTCGCAGCTGAAGACCAGCAGCCCAGGTAAGAACATCTTGCACTACTCTAAATCTCTTCAAATAAAGTATTTCATGCAACTTCTTTATCCCTGGAATGATTTGCATAACAGCGAGCTACACTGGCAAGATAGAGATGTAAAGCAGAAATTTTGCACTCAGCAAAATCAGTCACAGCCTGGGGCATCAGAACTCGTTCTGGAGATAGGGAGCACAAGGACAGACAGCCAAGTTATCCCTCTAATTGATCATAAAGTGTCCTGGCTTGTTTAAGTGTTCGAAGCCTGAGGAGAGAGGAGGAGGAGGGGGAGGAACAATTTTACTAGCATTGCAATCTCAGATTAGAAACTTCTTGGAGTGCTCATCTTAAGCTTGGAGGGGAAGGAAAAAAAAAAAAAAAAAGCATAAAGCAATTGCACACTCCTTCCAAAGAAGTCCAATCCACATGTGACAATCCTACTTGAAGCCCAAACGCTGCAGTCTCTTCTTTTAAAAGGTTCAAGGAGAAACATTTGCCACTGAGTCCATTAGGGTTTACAATCTTTGTTGTTAAATTCTAACCCTCCTCATCTGTAGCAAGCAGTGATGCCAGGAAGTCCTCTGGCTTCTCTGTGTTAGTAGCCTTAACTGCTCTGCTGTTGTTTAGAGATCAGATTAAACCTTCCTGCTTTCAATATAGTGGAAAGGGTATTTGTTTTCAGGTTCCTGGCTATTTGCTTTTCGAGTTTTCTTTCATCCCTTTCAAGTCGACGTTCTGTACGTCACAGTCTGTTCCTTCCTCCAGCCTCTACTTGAGGGAACTCACACGCTGATGGACAGACCGGCATCTACCTGTAATTACAGACACCCTCGGCTCTGCCTTTGGCAAAGCTCCCTGCTGGTTGCACAACCCCTGTGGAGCAGTTTTCCAATCTCCCCAGCTCATTAGGAAGGGAAGAGCAGGGCCGCGTGGGCTCCAGCTGGAAGCGGCGCTGCCTTTGGTGCAGGAATGTTAACGGGCAGCTGCCTGCAGCCCGGCGCACGCCAGCCCCCATCGCCGCATGACGCCTGGAAAGGCCGGACTTGCCAAAAGCTGGCATCTAGTGATTAGGGAAAGCCCAGAGTCTATAAATAGACCTGCAGGTGAGCGCTACGCCACTATCGTGCATCCTGCTGCCCAGGAAGCGCGAAACAATCACAAGCATTTTACACATTAAACAAACTCGGGAGTGGTTTAATCCCAAGGTGCCAAACCTGACCCTCTGCAGCACGGCAGGAAGGTATTTGGAGAAAAGGTGAGACAGCTTGAACTGCAGCACTGCCACGAGGAAGTTCGGAGCCTGGCAAGGGACAAACCGGCACTGCCCACAGCCAAGTCACACCGGTAAGCGTGACGGAGGCTTCTGGGGAATGCAGTGCAGGGAAACACAAACTGCTGGATGAGGGATGTCTTCTCCAAGGGAAAAGGAGTTGAATTATGCTTTCACTTGGTTAAAAAGCTTTTTCAAAACTTATTTCTGCAGGTTTATTTTCTCTGCAAACATTCATACACCTGTAAATGCTGTAGTAAGAGCGTTCGTGTTGACATGGGTTTCAACAGCGGGAACTAAAGTCCTGTTAAGAGTACTTGGAGAGCTGCCTTCAACAACATCGGGCTTTTGGGGTTTACTGGTTAAGTGCTCCCATTAATTCCACTCTCCTCTAAGAGGAGATACTGTGTGTAGGTCCTGAACTACAATTTTTTTTTTTTTTTTTTGAGATTTTAAAGCTTTCCGCTCGGTACTAGCTCCCTATCCCACACAAAAATTACAAACACTCCTTGCTACCAGCTTTTAAAGCCCGGCACAAATGAAACCAAGAGCAAGCCCTGCTTGCTGTCTTTCTCTCCCAGCTCTCTGCCTGGCCCTACAGTCATCTGCGCTTGCATTACAGGACAAGGCAGAGGACACTTCCAACAGCAGATCCTCTACGATCCAATTCTAGAAAGAATTGCAGACTTAAAACAAAAAAAGCAAAGAGGCGTATCAAGGACTATTGCTAATTTACCAAGACTTGCCTTAAGAAGCCTGTTTTATAGATCCAAGAGGCATCCACAGCTCCCCTAAGCGGTGCTTTTGTCAGAGAACGGGCAGGAGGGAAGCAGGGAACCTGTATCCACAAAGCATATAACGTCTCGGACGCTGTAAATCCCATCTCTCGGCTCACACAGATGGGTACGCGGAGCGAGATGGATCTAAGACTGGCAAACACGGCCATCGCTCCTACCCAGCAAACCTTGGGCAGCACTAACAGCGAAAGCTCTCCACAAAGCCCTGCCCCATAACCCAACACGAGGGCCAAGGGAAGAAGCAACCAGCAGCCTCAGCCTTGCGTGCAGCGAACCTGGTCATGGTGACTGTTAATGACTAACAACCTGAGCTGCCAATCAGCTGATGTCACTTTCATCATCGTCATCGTCATCATCATCACACAGTTCTGGAAAGCAAGATCTCTTCCATCACTAACCCAACAGGAGCGCAAACCCACAGCAAATGTGGTAATTAAGGTGCACAAATTATGGTTGCAAGTGAAGATTGTAATTAAACGTAGCATAGAATTAAACGTATTCCTATAACCACTCTGACATTGCTACTGCATCAAAGCGCTCACGAGACACCTTCAAACTGTTCTGAAACTGCGACTTCCTCTTGGAAAAAAGGGTGATGATCAAAAATCAGCTTTCCTTCTAGTAATGCAAACAAAAACTCTGGGTCAGATTCAAGACTAAACCCTGCTCCCACCTGAAACCACACAATTCCACGCGGCACCTCGTTCCAGGCCTTCTTAGCCTTGTTTTTTGTTTAAACACACTCTTCCTCACACTCACGATGTTTCACGCCTTCCTCTAGCGCTCGAGAAACACCACAGACATCAGGCAGGAGGAGCTCCAATATGTCTTGGGAAACAGCTTCCCTGCAGCCCTCTTTGCCCCAACAAGCACATACGCACGCCCGTGTGTCCACATGTTCCTCGACACGCTGTCGGACACTCCATCTGCCGTTAGTTTCCAAGACACTGACACTGCTAATCAGCTTTCCTGGAGATGTCCTTTAGCAGGAAATTTGATACTTGTCTCCGATTCTGAACTGAAAGACGTCGTGACATTAGAAATTCCCAGAAGACAAGTCCTATATTCAGCTGTGATATTTATACAGTGCTTTACAAATATGCCTAATACACAGTACGCTGGTAAGCCACAGTACTTAAATAATTGACAGAGAAACAAAACAGATTTCACTTTTGAAATTCCTAGACTTTTAGTCTGTCTGGTTCAATTTTCTCTTTCACACAGGTCAGAAGCAGGATTTCCAGAAAAAAAAAAAAAAAAAATGGGCAGGGGCAAAAAGCCTGACCCCACACTGCAATTCCACCGTAACAGCTAGCAGAGACTCATTTCAAGGTATACAATGCCTTTACCTTTTCTAGCCTCTTTTAGGAGTTTTACTTAATAAATCTGCAGATTCTTTAGCTATCCACAAACTCCCAAACCAGCCCTGGTTCTTGTCAAGGCCTCAAAGGGAATCGCCACCATCTGCGGGACTCTTAGCACTGGGGACTCAGCCAACCACCCAAGATGTACGGGGACGAGCCGAACGTCCACACCTACAGGACAGACGCTCTCCTCCTTTCAGAGTCAGGTTATGCACACTCGGTTCTTACCGATGTTTTAGCTCCACTTAGTGGCCACCAAGGCTCATTTAAAGCATTGCCTTCCTCTTGAAACTACCGCTGTACTCAAGACTCGCAGACAACAGGCATCTTCTCCACTGCGATCAGCGTGAGCCTGGTTCGTGACCCACAGCTAAAACAACGTCAACTCAAGTATCAGGTCTGAATTCCAGCAGACACTTACCTTGGTAGCAGCGGGGACCGGGGCTTTGGTTTTTCTTTCTCCTTTTCACGTTCCCTGTCCCTGTCCCGGTCTCGGTCCCTGTCCCGGTCCCTGTGCTGCCTGTCTTTTTCATCTCTCTTCACTCGCTCTCTCTCACGTTCCCACTCTTCTTTCCGCCGCTGGCGCTCCTTGTCCCGCTCCCGTTCCCTTTCCCGTTCTCGCTCCCGCTGGCGCCGCTCTCGCTCCCGCTCTCGCTCCCTCTCGCGTTCCCTTTCTCGTTGTCTGTTCTCTCTTTCCCTTTCCCGTTCTCGCTCTCTTTCCTTTGAAAAGAAAAGAGAAATCATTGTGACGCTGTGGTAACACCTCCTAACAAAGTGGGCAGCAAGGTTTCAAAGTCTTGGACTGCAAGCAATCACATACGCCCTCCCATGTTAGAGCCAAGTATTGAGATAAATAATCTGAAGCTTGCTGGCCACCACTGTTTGCTGAGCAGGCAGAAAGTGGAGAGGAACAAAACACCACATCATATTCATCACAGTTGTTATTTTCAAAGGCAACAGTCAAAGATTAATTTGGCTTAGTATGCTTATTAAATAAATGTATTGATGTTTACAAGTATGTACTGTCATTGCTAATCATGTTTGTAACACGCTGATTAACTTTACAAGCAAGCACCACGAAAATCCTTGATGATGCATCATGGGCAACAGTAGTGAGGACAGGCTCCTGTTTGTGCACTGCTTCTGTAGAACACCAAGGTCTTACAGCACAAGGAAAGCCACTTTTTAAAGGACGTGACGAATACCAGTGAAAAGCTCCCCACTGAGCAGGATTTATTATTTTTGCCACTACTCTCGAGGCACAGCAGTTTGCATGAGGGCAAAAGGATGCGGAGGGAAGGGTTCATAGCCTTATTTTCATTGAGCTCTACACCTTACAGCAGCGCAACGCCAACCAACTGCATATGGGATTTGAGCAACTGGCTGGGTGCTTTCCTTGGCTGATTCAAAGCAACTAATGTGCAACGCCACCAGTGGTGGACAGTCGTGCCGGAGCCTCTGTCTGTACATAAAGCACGCCTGTCCAAATCTAATCCTTTCCATCTGTCCCAATAACTAACAAGCAAACCGTTCCTCAGTCAGGTTATTTCCTGGAAACTCCCTCCCTCTCTGACATTTCCAAGAATGGCTGCAGACGTGGCCATAAGCGCCGCACGGCTGCCTGGTACGCAGAGGAGCAGCCGGTGCACATGAAGTGGAACCATCTTCCCATCTCAGACACGCTTTTGCCTTCATCACGCCGGAACAGAATATCCTCCCATCCCTGCACCTAGAGCGTGTTCTGTGCCGTAATTAAGTCAAGATTTAACTCTGCGTAAGATTAAGCATCTTGAACATATGTGAAAAGTCCCCTTTCGACCACTGCACTGGAAACGTGACAAGCACCAGAAGTACCTGGAAGAAAGTTGAAAGGAAAAGCACGGAAAGGGGTATTACCTTACTTACTCTGTAGTTACGGTATGGATCTGGGTCTGTATACTGAACCCTGAAATTCTCATACTGCCCACCACGCCAGAACCGTTCTATTTCATAGTCATAATAGGGATCTGTATAGGGATCAAGCCTACAATGAAAAACAGGGAAGGTTAGAAAGGGAAATATCACCTTGTCACCATACAGAAACACTACGTATTCTAGGTCAGGTCTTAGTCACTGTGCGCTGACAAGAAAAAACATGTTCAACGGAGTATGACCGTACAAAGTGGTTCATTTTCTGCGTATCCCAAACAGAAACAGTCTTTTTTTAAGTGAAGCTTATCAGAGAAAAGCACAAACCTTTCTTGATAAACACAAAAAGAGAAACACTACGAACCAAATTCAGCCTTCAAATCAATGCGGTAAAAAAGCAGAAACACCAATTGCTTTTTATAGCCACTTCAGATGTATGCAAATGCAACAGAACATGTTTTGCCTCATTGATTTAGAGCTGCGTTTTCTGTCCATGCACACACAGCTAATCTCGAGCACCCTCACATCAGAAGTGGAACAGATCACGATCTCCTACTCCCCTGCCACCGGAGGTGACGGGTGCATCCCAGTGCCACCAGCAAGGGACACGAGCTCTCGCTGAGCTTTCCACTGGGAGAAGCTAAGCTTCGGGGGGCAGGCCAGCAACGCTCTGCCCCTACGCCTGGAATTACTCCATGCAACGAAGGTAACCACATCTGCGACTGATATTCTCCAGTGGAAAACAGGTGCCGGCCCTCCAGCACAACAAATGAACTGGCGAGCACGTGGCACACCCTGCTCGACCACAAAACTGTAATTATTTTGGGGGAGGAAAAGGATCTAAACCCCACCCGCCTTAAATCTGCCAGGTTTCCTCCATCTGATGATTTCTATTAACATTATTCGGTGTTTTTAATTCACATACTCAACACTATCCGATCCCTGCCAGCCACCTGGAGTGAAAATATCAGATCCATTGTAAAGATGGGGAGGTGGGTACAGGAAACAGGAAACTTCCAGGGCCACAGAGGAGCCAGTGGCAGAACTAAGATTATAAAGCAAGTGCTCCCAACTTCCAGATTATCCGTAATGAGACTCTGACTTGTAAGTAAGAGGAATAAAGGGCCCACTTTTGCAGTTTAAAAAGTGCCAAATAATCTAAACCAGGCTAAGACACAAGTGCTGCCCTGCAAGTCAAGCAGCTACCTGTATTTCTTTCAGTGCTTTTAAATGGTTTAAGATTTCTATTTTTGTCCGAAACAATAAGCCAAGGGAAAGAGTACCAGGGAATCCTGAATATGGATGCTTAATTCAGCAACAAACTCCTGATGCCAACCAGACAACGGTCTGGATTCGGTGACATCAGGTGTTCAAAGAGACACAAAAAAATCTCAAGCTACCCCAAAAAGGAAACTCTACTTTTTAACCCAGCCTCGAGTCCAAATCTCCCCATTCCCTTCCTGTAACATTTGTGGACTTTTTATTCGTTTAAACAAGCATCACTGCTGTGCATTTAGATAATTCAATGCTTAAATCCTTAGGCAAATAATTGGTATCACCCAAAACATTCAAATACATCCATTCAGTTAATAAACCGCCCACCACAGCTGATGGGACAGCGGTCTGTGGCCTAGGAAGTTTTAAGAAATACAACGGAGAAAGGAAAGGGAGTATTTTCTTACAGTTGCAACAGTACTGGAATCAAAGACCTGCTTACCCATAGTTAATGTTTTCTTTGATGTCCACCTCCCTATAGTTTTTCAAAAAAGAAAAAGGGATTCATGAACTATTTAGACATCTTCATATGTCACAAGACAGTCCTGAAAGCATTTACTAACATCCCAGCTGCACCACCAGTGGTTAGTTTGCTGCAAGGTGTCAATCTGTGCAATAAGTGTGTGCGCGTGTGAGAAAAAACATCATGTTCTAGAGTTTATAGCAGCAGCAACTTCTTAACTTTTGCCTTTACACACAATGAAGATATTTTAATGCCATGGTCTGGTTATACATAAAGGTGCTTGAATTTTCAGGAATTCCATTTGTTTGATTACTTCTGTTTAACACTGGCTCCATGCAATATTTTTTTTTTTTACTATATTGAAAAGCAGAAAGTCCCATACCTAACACAACAATTCTTACATCTGTGAGGCAGTGGCATAAAACAACTAGAACGCTGATGCTAGTTTTTGTATACAGTCATAAAATAAAGATACTATATGGTCAACCCACAGAACACTGGTGATAACATGCCTAGGTGCAACTGGAAGCCTTCTCAGAGGAAGAGAAGACCAAGATAGAGACCGATTTCTACACAGGAAAAAATTAATATGGGGCAACTGTTTTGTTAACAGTCTGCAGAACTGAGTAGATAGCTTCTTTTTAAGACAGGGAAAAGAACTGCACTCCAGAGCAAATCAAAGACTACTGAACAAAAGCTTAATCTGCTCCTTTTCAGACTTTTTTCTGGCAGTTCATTCATGCTAAAATAGACAGAACCAAGACTTGCAAACACCTTCTCTGTGAGTCAGTAGAAATAATCCATCATCTGTGCATGTAGGAAGAACAGAGGATGCGTAAGCGAGAGAGAAACAAACATTCACCTGTATTCCTGCAGAATACAAGCGCCTCTCTCAATTATTGGTTTTCCATTCCATTTCTGGGCTCAAGAACTACTAAGCAAGTCTCTCAGAGCTGACTTATTCATCCCTGCACCTTCTTCTGCCTGCTCTCAATCGTGACAGGAGTGTGTCTGAGGTCTCCAACATTTTATGTTTTATCTCCTTAAAAAACCAATCACCTAAACACTTCAGCTTAGGGTGTTTGTTTTGGCCCAGGCCATGCCCTGACAGCTAACAGATTTGCTTTCTGACGAGTGTCTTACTAAATAGTTTATCTGGGACTGGTCAAGATGTTTGTTAAGACTAGCTGCTGTGCCAATGACCTTGCAAATAAACACTCAGCTGGTCGCGACAGTAGAACTGCTGCCCTGAAGCTCTTGCATGTTGAGTGTAACGCAACTCAGCAGCCCCAGCTTTAGCATTTTAAAACTCTCATGGGTGGGAATAAGAAAAACAAGAGGAAAAAATGGTTGGAAGAATGCACGGGTGTGAGGTAGGCAATGCACAACTAGATGGTGTCCTCGAGGGACCAGTATGCCAACTACATTGAAGGCAAAAAGGTTTAAAGATGACTGTAAATAAAAGTAGTGTTGAACTGGAGTGAGCGCAGGCGGCTCAAGTTTTTAACCGGTGTACATACTGCTTAATGGAAGTTGTTTCCATTTTCTCAGGTGAGCATTCCTCCAAATTGGAGGAACAAGTTAACTGAAGACTGTCATCCTGCACTGCATTTCCCACCCATCTATTCCACATAGCAAAACCAAGACTGCATCTTACGCTGGATCTCTGACATCTCTGGTGATGCGGTAATTCCAGTCACGGAAAAACTCGTTTTCTTTGTCAAATTCACGCTCGTCTTCTCCAATAGTCACAGTGAACCTCTTCTCCTCAAAGTCAGGCTCCTGTTCTTTTCTCATAGTTGCCTTTTTTAATACCTGCCATAACATAAAAATAAAAACATTGTAAAGACAGAGCATTTCTGAGGCACAGAGAAATTGCAGCGTTAAAAATCCTTCACTTGGGAGAAACCTGCTCTTCAACTAAAGCATCCTTCTTCTGCCCAAGTCTTATGAATGTGCAGGACACTGGACTTTTCTTGACATTGAAAGTGTAATTCACTATTCCATCAGCTCGGAACAGCAGCAGACAGGCAATGAAAATTTCATACATGCTGACCCCATTTTCTAAAATGATCAGACACATGGATCCTATAGGTGCTAGAGAACCAGGTATTAAAGTAAGGGAAACTGGATCAGCTTAAAAAGCTTTGCTTTGTGGTGGGCTTGACTTCTACACCCCTAACTGGTCAGCACCACAGACTCTCCCTAGCTCATGTTAATATAAAAAACCCAAACCTGGACACTAGCTCCTCTTGACTGTACAATAAAAGTGATACACAACAAGACGCAGTTAATAGGTTGAAAGGCAAAAGGAAGGCTCCTTAAAAAGAGCAAGACGCTACGTGCTCCAAAAAGAGCTCATCCTGCTCTCAATGAAACAGGCCAGCGGATTTTGGAGACGGTCAGCATACTTCCTGAGGATGCCATTTACCTCTTTAGCGTGGCGGAGTCCTCTCTCCCAGGCACTTTCTGTTGGAGGGTCTGGAGGGGGTGGAGGTAAGATCTCATCAACAACTGGCCCTCCCTGTTAGAAAGGTGAGAAGAGGAAGGAGACAGACACTTGACATTAGTTTTAAGTAGCAAACTCATGCTTTGTGAACAGTTACCCCGGAGTACCTCCAGATACTCCAGAGATGTATAAGCTGGGACACACATGGAAAATTATCCCCCTCTACTAGCAACTTCAAGACCACCTTTTAAAAAAAATCACATATCCAACAGAGGTATTGAATTTTGCTAAAGCACTAGCTCTAATAAAATCTTCACTTCTCCTAGAGCAGGAGACAAAAGCTATGTGCAGAAGCCATAAATTCACAGAAAAGATGTCCATACCCAAGGGTTGGCTGGCATCAGTGGGTGAGGGCCGATCGGAGGAGCACCATTTGGGGAGAAGGGCTCAGGCTTGGAGATCAAGGAGTAGTTTCCTTTGTCATTCACACCAGGGTGAATAAATCGACAGTTCATGCCCCAGGTACAGTGACCTGTGGAAATACAGTTCTGTTAGACCCCTGTATGCCTACAGCAAGCGTTTGTTCAGCCCCACAACCATTTAAAAACCATCAAGGAATAATGCTGTTTGACATGAGACACTTCTCTCTGACTTTGTTGAGATTTACCTGTTTTCATACACATGGAAAGACACTTGCCACCCCCCACCTTCCCTGGGAGGACAAATAGATCCAGTCACAGACGGATGAACGTACAAGAACCTTATTACGGTGGGGAGAAGGGAGGGATGGATGCATACACACCATTAAGCAAATGCAGTAATAAACCTATGAGCCCTTCAAGTCTTACTAATGACAAACACCTCAAGTTAGGAGCTTTACCTTTTACAGAAAACAACGAACGTAACCTGACAGCAAAGAAAGCATCACAGTACATTCAAAACAAACAGCTCCCTGGTGAGGCACAAAGCACATCAAAGCTCTTCTCTCCAGCTGACTCCGCAGGCTTGCCAGCACAAAGCAGGAAAGGAGACCGCTACGGAGGGCAGCAGATGAATCCGAAGCCGCTCATCAGCTTCAGGTACCACCCCCAAAGAGATGGTAACACTCAGGGGTCCCTAACAGGACACAGTGCTAATTCCCAACTCTATTTTAGCTTGCCTTAGAAACAAAAACTTTTTTTTTTTTTCTTCCGGCAATCCACTCAATGTCCGGCAACAGACATTTTGCAGATTTCCCAGCAGACACCTGCATCACAAACTCATCGCTGGTTCTGCGCTAGCTCAGGCATTAGCACGTTGACTTTAGAGGCAACAGAGCAGTTAACACTGCTGTGGCCCAAGGAGGAACCCCCGATCTCGGCTGGCAGGGCAACGTGACAGAAATTCACACTGCACCCGGGTCCCTGGAAATGCTCCTCAGCGGTCCCAGACTAACCACGAGCTGGTGTTCTCTCTCAGAGGTAACATTGGATGCTTTTGTACAGTCAAACATCACGAGAGCACGAATCCCTCTGCGCAGCAGCTCACGGAGCAACGCAGCCTTTTCTCAATGCCTGAGCACCGGGTGTAGGGGCTGCCAGACGCCTGTGCAAACACTTACTGTTCCTACTGAAGCGTCAAGGGGAATGATTACCCCGACAAGTAAGGGGCCCTGCTACATATGTCAAGGTGGCTATACATCAAGCAACTTCACTGGAAGGCTTTGCGAGCTAGTCGTTCATGCCACTGGACAGATGCAGCCACGCGAGCGCTCCTCAGACACAGCAAGGACAAAAATCTGAATGTCTTCAAGGTCCCACGTGAGCAGCGCTTCATCTCCCTGGTGGCAATAGTGGCAATAAAGCCTTTAAGTGGCAAGCAAGAGTGGATGTCAACCTTATCTGAACCCACGCCAAATCAAAGAAAAACAACTGTGGCAGGAGAACCTGCAGCCTGAACTTTGACTCAGGCAAATATTTCCATGCTGCACGGAGGCGTACGTCACGCTAAGGATTCAGGAACAAACAGCTCCCCTTGCCGAGGAACTTCCCGGTTCCACCATCACCACCAACGCGTTCGTGTCTCGGCACAGGCAGAAAATTCGATACCGGAAGACATTCAGGAAGCCAAGTACATGATATCTGATGATCACATCTCCGGAAACCCCCTAAGCAGTTCCCTACATTGCATACGCCACTGACGCAAGGAATAAAAGACTCCACCCTGTTCTCCACCCTTCTTTTAATTTCAGATTTTCATAAATTGTCTTAAGGGTGATCGTAAATAAAACCAAGTAAATGAGCAAACATTAAGTGAGATGAAGTTAGAGGAAGCTGAAGAGAGCTATAATCAATTTAAATAAGAAAACTTTTATAAAACCTACTCTTGACACTAAAAAAAATTGCAGGATAGTCTAAGATGGCTGTTGTGCAGTCGCACAAACTTTGGGGAATGTCCTAGTAAGAAGAATTTAAAAAAAAAAAAAAAAAAGAGAAATACAATTGGCTAGATCCAAAAGTTTCAAGTCTTAGGTCTCATTCACAGTAAGAAATACGTTTTATGATTTCCTACCCCCATTCCTTCCAGCTGAGAGTGACAAACCCAATCACATTTCAGAAATGTGGTATCTGATACAGTGTGGAGCAACCTTCTGGCTTGAGGAAAAAGCTTCTATTTACATGAGGATTATTTTTTTGTGGCCGATCGTTTCCTCAGCCCAGTGGAAGTACCGTCTGCCGGCACGTCTCACCCTGTCAGGTCCAACGTCACCCCTCGAGCACACCATCTCGCTGGGGTTTCTGGGTTGCTTGCGAAAACAGCTACAGGTGAGCTGCCAACACCTGACAGCACTGCGCAGGCAACGCAGGAACCTGATCAACAGATGCATCTGCAGGGGCTGCAGCAGCTCAGCGGATGTCAGCATGATGTCACGTCAGTATTTCTTACCAGGAAACAGTATTTCTAGCCCTATTTTCAATTTTAAAATTTTATCAAATGTCCTTTAATAATCAGGGAAGTAAGATGGATATGGGACTGCAAGAAATTATGTTTTGGCGAGGAATGAGTTTGATAAGAAATAACGAGGATTTGCCATTTTTGTTTTCCACGGAATAACCTCTAAGCAACAGCTGATTGTTAAATCAGCCCAAGCAGTTTTTATTCCATGCTGTTTTAAAAACACTAGCAAGTTTTCCTTTATTTGCTTCTACCAGGCTCACCACACTTAGGGCAAAATAATTTTTGCATGTTGGCTCTACGTAAACTCAGCATCTGGCCACCAAGGAACAGAAAGGTGATACTGAGGATGCCTGGGGCAGAGTTTATCATGCAGAGAGCAGCTTAATAGGTGCAAAACCGATCAAGAAAAATGACAGCATCTTTGGTTTGCTTCCACCATTAGAGCATATCATTACCTTTCATGAAGAATCGGCAGGTGGGACGTGGCCTCACTTTTCTGTCGCTGGGGTCTTTAACTTCTCCTTCTTCTAAGTCATCATCCTGGAACAGACAGACAAGCTGACATTTCATGTGGTGCATTTTCTGCAGCGACTTGACATTTCACAATATGGTCAAATATCAGTCACTGAAAACACACCCTGGAGCAAAACACAAGAGAAAAGCAATATAAAATTACAATAAATACCCCTCAGCATCTTCGCAATGTACTGCTACAAACAGGAAGATCAACTTCAGTGTTTCAAAGGTGACTGCAAAACCCTTCAGGCGTTATGGACATCTTGGGGCCAAACCACAGACCAAGGTTTCAAGCTGCATCATTTTACCTGATAAACGCTTAAAGGCTCAAAATCAACAGCACAGTGGATTAAGCTCTTATACCTCAGCTGGACGAGGCTGGCTGTGCGCTTTTAGCTGGCAGTACGTGCAAGGCAGAGGCAGCTTCACACTCGTTCGAGGCAAATGAGCTAAATCGTGTTACCTTTCCTTCCCGCAGGCTAACAGCGTGCGCACTGACAGCTACCATGGCTCCGCTGGCGTGGGGAATACCACTGCCCTCCGGAGCATTTAAACTGGACTGTCCCCTGCTCGGCACTCACGTCATCCCTCTTCAGCTCAAGCCAATTTCTTCTGTTCATTGATTTAAAATACCTAGCGGTATTCCTGCATCAATGCAATAACCCGATACAGACATCACACACCTATACATCAAGTTGTGAAGGATGACTGCTATTACAATAACTGATTATAAAATGCTTCGCCACAACGCTGAGCGACAATCTCGCACGCAAGCTTTTCAGGAAAAAAGTCATCCATATTTCTTCCAGTCCTCTCTGGCAACAACTTGACACCTTCCCTTCTACTCCTCAGCTCCACACAGGAGCTGTGAAGCAGCTCTAACAAAACTCGACGTTATCCCCAGGCACAGCAGCCCCAAGAAGAAATTCTGGGAGATGGAGGTTGCTTCAAAGATTAAGAACCACAGGGGACAAGCGCGAAATAACAGTCATGAAACACCTCCGGAAGAGGTGTTGAAGTTGTTGAAACTTTAAAGAACAAGTTGTTGAAACTTTAAAGTACCAGCCTTTGCCTTTGTTCTCCGGGGGGGGGGGGGGGGGGGGGGGGGAAGGCCTCCACTGGCTTCATTAAGCTGCATCTGAAAAGTCAAAAGGAGCTAAAAAGAGGTGGCGATGCAGAAGGCAAAGGCATACATGACCAGAGAGTTGTCAGAGGTATCTGGCAAGGAAATCAGTCATTTATCCTAAAGGGCACCCTGGCCTTCCCTCGCTCTGCCTCCATTCCGCCGCCACAGAAGTTTTCAGCATATGAAACGCATCTGAAGAGGGAGCATCTGGTGGAGGCTTTCCCTTTGCACGGCAATGGCAGCAACTCTGTGGCAGCGACAGCAGTTGTCTACATGGAAAAGATTAAGAAAGTTATGTACTTTGATCACTTTAGCAGGGAAAGGAGGAAAAACCATCGCTCGGCTGTGGATAAACAAAGGATGTACAGAGATGGGTTAACAGCCTCTGCTGCTGCATTCCTCTGAGGGCAATACAAGGAGAGCTCTCCTGAACAAGAGCAGATTTTAAAGACTACACATATATATTCAAATTAAAATTTGCATTAATATTTCCCCCCCCCTCCAAGACAGAACTCTGAAAGCAGAATGAAACGCAGAGATATAACAGTTTCCCCCAAAGCTGGGGATGGCATTCAGCGACGCATGAATGGTATAACCAGCTCAACTCTGCTTCTTTCAAAAGAACTGTGTGAAGTCTTTGCAAATGCTGTACTTGAACAAAAGGGAAAGTATTTATTTCTGTGAGGTCTCCTTGGAATCAGGCAGCTGGGAACCCTGTTATGAGTTAATGTATGAAAACCAGAGTACAGATTCATCTTGTGCTTTGTAAGGAGTGCGCTCCCAAGAATGCCTTAGACTCTAAAGGAAAGCATTCATATTTTAATCAAGAAGCAGGCATGGAGTCAGGACTCCAGGAATTTTTTTTTCCCCCTGCCTGGACTCTCCCACAACACACTGAAATTCCTTCTAACTGAATCAGAAATACACAAAAATTTAGGAAAATACATATGTGTTTAACAAAACCACCTGCCAGAATGGGCACAAAAAAGAAAAATAGCATCACCTTTTTTTAAGCAACAGAACTTGTCAAAGCACCGTTAGAGTGAAAAAAGCATTAGAGTAAAAAATACATAATATACCAGTCTTCAATAAAAAGGGAGGAGGGTCTCTCCAGCAAGGCTCTGTGAGCTTATAGAATCACAGAATCGTTTAGGTTGGAAACGACTGATGACCTTTCAGATCATCAAGTCCAACCATTAAGCTTCCTGAGCGCGTGGCCAGGTCAGCTGCACCGCAACGGGGACTGGACAGCAGTGCCATCTCCCGAGCCTGAACCCTCCCCTCCTTGGCTGAGAAGCCCCACCAGTGACCCCATCCACAGCCCATTGCTTCCTTGCCTGGTCACCACGATATTCTCACAGCACTGCCCCGACCCAGCTGCGCGGGAGCACTTTTGGCTCCGATAGCCAGGAGCAGAACCAGCCAGGTGCTCTGGACCAGCGACTTCTCCTTGGAATACTTTGCATTCCCACTATCTGGATTCAAGTAAGGTGTCCACCAGACCAGGAACCCACAGGAGGGTTTCTACTCTAACTGCTCAAATCGCTTTGTCCTGTTTTCTTCTGCCTGCAAGAGGGAAACTGGTATTAAGCTGTATTAAATACAACTGCTGTACTCCTACCTCAAGACAAACATGGATAAAGAGTGCTATTTGCCCTAATCATCAATGCAATCAAAACCAGTTTTTGATTTTTCTAAATAGCTGCGTTTGTGAATCAGTAGCTACTGGGACTGCACATCCTTGAACACACCACCCAAACCACGCGCAGGGGCTGCCTGGTCAGGCACTTTCCAGAAAGCTCAGCACCCTCCGTTCCTCTTCCATGCATCCAGACACCACCAGAGCCCAACAAACAGCTCAGGGCCACGGGCTTCCCACACACACCTGATGCCTCAAGCACACGGCAGCCACTCTACAGCACCAGCCTCTCAACCTAAACTGACAAGACAGCTTCTGAACGCCTAATCCATGGCTAAGTAATTTGCTGTCAGTATCACTCAAAAGTCCTCCGAGAGCTGAGGTAGAACAGTTTCTTCAAGCACAGGAGCCTTTCCATATTCAACAGGAACAAAGCTTACTTGTGACGGCTCTGACGATATTCGGCACAAAGTTTTTCTACAGTACGTGGCCCCAGACATCCTAGCCACTGAGTTCAGGACTTAGTACACAGTAACGTTCTTACCTCCAAAGAAAAAGCGTTACTTGCACACTGGGGACACAGTTAACAGATATTCGTGTCAAAGAAGAAAGAAGGCATGGCAGTCTAATAGCCAAACAGTTCTGAAACGCAAGGATAGGTCTCTCCGTGCAGGACTTTGCCCACCTCGGACCAGCTCCTACTTACATCAATTTCTCCATCATCAATTTCTCCATCATCATCTTCTTTCTTCTTCTCCTTGAGGGGATCCTGGCTGTCTTTTTCATCATCACTTTTGCTGCTGGATTTTTTCTCATCTTCATGGGCATCGTCTCCTTTCTCCTCTTCCTCATCATCCTCACCAGCAGCTTTCTCGCCATCCTCCTCTGCAGCAGCAGCACTTGGTTCCTCAGGAACTTCCTCATCATAGTCCAACTCATGCTCATCTAGTTCACGGGTGACAGAGGACGCTTCATCACCAAGGTCATTTGTCCGGTCTTCCTCCTCTCCTTTGCGAGGCAGAGGGCTCTTCAGCTCCCCGCTTTGCTCATTGTTGTCAGACTCCTGTGACTTGGTTTCGCTTAAGCGGTCCTCTTCATCTGAGTGGTTCTCCTCTTCACCATGACTCAGTCCCCTGGCTGCCGCCTCCTCCTCCTCTCCCAGGACGCTGCCTTGCCCACCCTCTCCATCAAGTTCCCGCTCTGAACCACTCTCCTTCAGGACTTCGTCATCGGAAAGCTGCTGGTCCTCTTCATCAGGAGAGCAGGGGTTTCGCTCAGGGCTGTCGGAAACGTCCATCAGTACCTAATAGTCTGCAGAGGGTAGAAAAAAAACCACTTGTTATGGGGAAACAAGCTGGGAAATCAAGAAAGGCTCACCGTGCAGCATTTGTACTCTCGTATTTTACCTCCTAAAGAAGAAAAGGTTGCTTGAATTCACGAACGTGCTTTATCATAGTACCTTCAAGAAGAAAATACAGAGTTTAAACTGCATAAAGAACCGAGTCCAATATTGTCCCAGACTAGATAAAAGAGTGCTACGCTCCACATACGACGGAGCTGGAGGTTGGAATTTCATCTGCAAGCTCTAATAGGTGAGGCCGCACGAGCACTCCCACCAAATCACCTTAGGTCAGAAATCCCAAGGTAGCCTCCTCACCCCAGGCACAATCAGCAGTGGCATTTCTTCTGTGAACAAGCGAGGGAGTTTCAGACCATAGGACCAGGTTTGCAGGTGTATTTTGTAACCAGAAACACGTGGCACTGTAAATTGCACGGATTCCTAAAGAAGCACAGGAGCACAACTTACAGTTGTTCTGGAAAAACAGCCTATATATTTACAGCACTTGTTACACTGCATCCAGAACAGATATGAAAGCAAGGACAGTATGTGTTCATGAAAAGTCTTGGATTTTGATTCAGGTTTAATTTAGACAGTGCACGTATTGCCATCTAATCTCCACCCGCTTCATACAGTAAAGATTCAAAATTCCTTCAAAGAAGCAGATCAACTTCCTAACTGTCTGCATCACGCACTTTTGCTAGAAGCTCGGTATGAACATGTGCTTGGTATGAATACGTTAAAAATTAGATGTCTGCTTAGAATAAGCACAATAAATGCAACAGAAAGGGACAAGATGTAAAGCAGGAAAAAAACCCAACCTATACATCTATTTATTTAACTCCAGAAAACAAAAACCCCATGAATTATAGCAGAACTGTGACCCAAGGAACTGGTTGAGCTGTCTCTTACTAGGAAGATTACTGGTTCGCATCTAGCCAAAAGCTCTTGGTGATTAAAAACTCTTACCCTTCGGCTGTGGTCTCTTGCTGCAGCATGTCCTTAGCCCTATAAACAACGACTGCAACTCCTTCCTTGCCCCCCTCAGCCATAACCAACGGTGCTCGGCTGCCTCGGAAGAACCCAGGCTGAGAAAGGTGTCTCGGCAGGTTTTCCAGCACCGAGGCAGCCAACGCTCAGAGAGAGAAAAGCACCCACTGTAGCTCTCTGGTTGTACCAGCGGAAGAGTTCAACAGAGGCATTGAGACCTCTGAAGGTGGCACCTTTCCAGAGGACTAAATTCACCGTTTGAGTATACGCCACCTCCTCCTCCTCCACACCCAAAGGTCTGTACAGGAACAAGCTTGGGCAGCCCTCAGACAGAAATGAAAAGCTAAAGACAAACCCAAGGCTTACAGAAGCACATTTAAGGCTAAAGAAAAGCCATGGGGTTACAAATCAACAGGATTTCTTCACCTTATCGCGTTTTACTTCAGCTGCTCCTAGCTACAACCTCCCCACAAGCACATTCACTGCTGGTGCAAAAAAACATGGCATAAATTACCAGATTTTTACCTGTTACCTATAAGACCTTTGGAACAGAAATGCTACAAAACCAAGACTCTGGTAACTCCTTTAAACACATCCAGCAATCCTTCCTGAAATAAAAGTTACTACCACTAGGCAGCTCTGCACTACTTAACCTTTTCCTGACCTACCCCATCACTTTTCTCTGCTACGCTCTTCTGACTGGTTCTGCATAGTAAAGGTTCTTATTTACTACAGGTTATTATTAACCATCGAAGAGCAAGAACAGACAGGCAGAAGGCACACCAAGCCACAGCATCCAAACAGACTGCCACGCGCTGTAAACTCAACCAAAGTGAACCCAAGCCTTCTCAGCATCCAAAACCCAAAACATTTTGGTAATGACAGAACTGGGGATCTCAGTGCTGAAATAGGGCAGGAGGGTAAGCGCGGAGAACCGGCAGCGTCTCTTCCGTGTGTTAAGAGCCCATGCCTGGAAATCAGGAAGGCACGACAACTTGGTTACCCGTGCTACTCATCTGCTCCTTCATAAACTTTCCAGGACCAGGGCTGTTGTATTTGTGTCTCGTACGCTGCCAGATGTACTGTCATCGCCGAGATAGCATCTCTTGCCTTCACTGTAGTGAAGGCATTATTAGCTGGTATTTGCAGCAAACTCTCGAGATGAAAGTCACACTCAAGAAAACGCTGCTCGTTATACTCTGGGAGGCTTGCAGAGAAGGAGCTAAGAACATTTCTCAAAAATACAAAAGGAAAAGCACTCCCAGAAGCAGTACAAGTCGATATGTCAGTACCCGGCAACCTTGCTCTACTTCATGCCTCCAAAGCCCTGCGCAAACATCAGCTAATTGATAAACGCGAGGATGATTCTAAACACTCGGGCAGCAGCAAAGTCACATTTTGAGCTTCCTACCGGCTACTCTTTGCTTCTCCACACATTTGAAGAAGTTGGCTCTTGCTCACAACCAAAGTTGTGATTTTACTGAAAAGTTAAAAGCCAGATTAAAAGACAGCAATTGCCTCCTGGTGATAGCGGCCCTGGGCAATTAAATAGGATGTAATCGGAAACAAATTATATTCTTACTGAGTATACAAAGGTTGATGCTGAGTTCATAAATGCTTGCACAAATTGTTACTGGCTTTAAGAGCAATTTTACGGCAGCAATTTTAATTGCCTAAGTGCCCGAGAAGTTACGCTTTACGTGCATGGAGAACAACTTAGCGTATTACATCTGAAAGGTCAGCCTTAAGAGGCCAGTAGAAATACAAAAACTGTCAAGTGCAGATGTATTCAGGAAATTTGTTTTCTGATTTCTTGCAAATAAGGAGCACCAAAGAAAAAGCATTTAAGTGAACGAGATGTCTTTCCCCATTCGACATTGAGACCTTTGGAGGGATGGGGGAAAACAAATATGAATGCATTCTCACCACCAGCTAAGGTGATATGTAGAAAACATTCACCTCCACCAGCAGCTATTAAAGCTATTATAAAAATCCAGTGCGCCCGTCAGTTACAATAATTTCCTATTAACTTCCATCGGCAGAAATGATAAGAAACATAATAAATGACAGCCCAATTGAGAAGAGTTCACGAAATCCAGGCAGTCTGGCTTCGGTGCGCACTTCCCTGGATTCAAGAAACAGCAAGTTCCCCTTTGGCAACGGGCTTTACGTCCTCCCCGGTGCCTCTATCCGCGCAGGCAGCGAAGCAATGCGCAGAAGGCACTTGGAGCTCCTACGCTGCCTCTTACGCCGAATTATTTCGGTGAGAGCCACAGTTCAGCTAGTCTCCAAGAGCTGATGCTCCAAGTTCACCGGCAGAGAAGAAAAGATACCCCAAAACCTAATGAACCAGATTTTTCCTTCAATCTTATGTGCAACAGCACAGAAATGCCCCAAAGCAAACCCATGATATGCAAAGGTAAAATCAGAAGTGGGAAAAAAAAAAACTTAGGGAGATGGAAATGAAAACTGTCAGATTAATGACGGAACGGGACTAGGTAGCATTTCTGCTGCAGGATGGCAAGAGGCTGCTCTAGCAGCCATCCAAAAGTCAGGCTAGCCTCTCGCTCTCTGCCACAGCAACTCCTCCTGCAACAGGGGAGACTGAGCGTCGACAACGGGTCCTCCAGCCATTCCCTTGCCCTGGGTAGCCCAAAGGCTCTGAGCCCAGGAGAAAAAGCCAGGGAAGAAGGTACAGCGTTCCAGCAACAAGCTTATGGGCAACAGCAACGTCAGAGAAGCACAGTCTGAGATGGGAGAATCCCTCATCACTGACTGACCCAGGCAGTACGACTTGCAGTCGCCCGCTTGTAGAAAAAAAAAGAAATAATTGAATGTTATGAAAGGCAAGAGTACCGTAGCAAGGATTTTGTGAAGCACTAGAGTACTTGCTCTAGCCACTGAAGCTTCCTTTCAAGCTCCAATGGATTTATTCTTTGCACGGCAGCCAGTTTAACTCCAGTTTAAAGCACGTGTCCCAAGCACCATCTCAGAATAATCTGCAAATCACAGTTTATCCCAAATCTCTGGAATCGTGCAAGGGTTTTTTTCTGAGGTGGTTTTTTGTTTATTTGGGGTTTTTTTTTGCTTTTCACTCTCCTTTAGTTATACATACAGGTGAATACCAGAAAAATGTAAGAAAAATGACTACATGGAAGTATTTCAAATTGAGCAATACTGACATAAGTGGTAGAGCAGAAATGCACAGGTTTCATCCCTCATCATAAGCTTGGAATTTTTGTGCCTTAAAACCAAGCCAGTTTCCTACTGTCTTCAAAACCAGTTATAAAAGCAAAAAATTAACCTTCTAACCTACAGATAAGACTGTTTGACTTTTAGCTTAGGATGATGGGGCAAGAACCAGGTGTAGAATAACGCTTCTCATTCGGCGGTGTTTTATCTTCAGAGGTATCTTCAAAATTACAGGTGGTTCAGGCAAAGCCAACTTTGCTCAAAGCTGCGCAACCCCTTCTATTACAAAACTGGCTTCATTTGCTCAAAGTGTGTCAAATTTTCATTTTCTGCATGTCTGAAGCAGACTAGTTCAGAACAGGTCACTAAGCCTTTCAGGCGAGGTTTACAAAACCCTCACTTTGCCAGGCTAAACAAGTTGGTACAGCCCTTCCATCGAGAGGCTTTGGAGCAAATGCTCCAAAGTGGGGTGCACTTGCAGCCAAAATCATAGAATCATAGAATCGTTTAGGTTGGAAAAGCCCTTTAAGATCATCCAGTCCAACCATTAACCTACACTACCAAGTCCACACTAAACCAATCAAGGGTAGACCAGACTGAACCATGTCCCCAAGTGCCACCTCTGCCCGTTTTTTGAACCCCTCCAGGGATGGGGACTCCACCACCTCTCTGGGCAGCCTGTTCCAATGCTTGACCACCCTTTCCATGAAGAAATTTTTCCCAATATCCAATCTAAACCTCCCCTGGCGCAGCTTGAGCCCATTTCCTCTCGTCCTATCGCTAACTACTTGGGAGAAGAGACCAACACCCACCTCACTACACCCTCCTGTCAGGTAGTTGTAAAGAGCAATAAGGTCACCCCTCAGCCTCCTCTTCTGCAGACTAAACAACCCCAGTTCCCTCAGCCACTCCTCAAAGAAAATTGTCTTTTACTACCTCTAGAATCACTTGTGCACGCCTTGTCGAGTTGAAAGCCCCTTAAAAACAGCTCACACGTTCTCGGTAGAGAAACTGAGGGTATTGGAGCTAAACTTTCCACCTGCAGTAAGCACGTGCCACCCTCCCAGGTGTGAGCCAGATGGCACTTGCTGTCCCCACAGATAACTCTTGGGTTGAGCAAGACTTTTGCTCCAGCTGTTCCTCCTGGGGTTCTCATGCCTCCAGCCAGTCGCTGTTGGCTTGGAGCGTCCCTGCCAGCGCTGTGATCCAGCAGGATTAGAGACAGTCTCCCAAAAACATAAAGTGAGGAAAGCCCCTATGCAAGAGGCCCGAGGCTTTTTGACCTTGTTTTCAGTAGCAGCGCCTTTGGGCCACTGCACTCAGCTACAACCGAGAACGCCTGGCAGTTTTTGCCAACCTAAGCCTGGCCCTTTGGTCACGGGCTATCCAGGAATGATGGAAAGCACTCTGAAGAGACATACCTAGCATCACCCGGGAGCGGGATGGAAAAGGCTGGAACAGCCCGGTGCCCTAAGGGACACTCAGCCGCAATGATCTGCGGCTTTCTTTGGCACAAACCTGCCTTTTCTCCCTGCAGCCCCTCGCCTCGCTCCCCGTACGTGCACAGGCTGCTGGAAGAGGCACGGACAGCACCCTCGTTCGGCACACAGCCCTGACTTGCCTCCAAGGCGGCCGGTTCGCACCCAGAATCAGGTCTGGCGGAAAAGAGTGGCTTTTAGCTACATCATACATACGCAACAGGAGGCAATGCTGAAGTTTCACAGACCGAGCTCTAGAATTTTTCAAATTAGGGAACGAAGCATTAACTACTCCTTAACTTTGTCAGCATTTCATGGCTTGCATACGGTGGAACAGAGATGCTCCTTCTAAGCTAAGCATTCATGTCGCCGTCCTCACCTGCAAGGACTTGGATGCAGTAATGAAGCGGCTTGCTTTGTTCTCTGCTCCCTCTTAAGTCTCATAGCCTTACTGAAAAACATTTAAAATTACACAGATTCCCCCCTACCCCTCTCACACAGGTAAAAAGGCACTGTACATGGAGGAGGTGTGAGGGAAATTTAAATTAATCTGCTTCAGCCACATTATAATATATATTTTTTCTAAAGCTTAATGATATCCAAGACTTTTTTTAACTTAAAATACAGCATTGAGATTAAGAAGCCACAGCACTAGAGGCAGTAGGAGAAAAGCCCTTTGCTACTTAAGTTACTTTTTAAAACTCAACTTCAATATTGCCAGGTAATCCCAGGATACACTTTAAATAATATTTTTAACCTTACACTTTCGTTAGGTGATTTGCCCGAGGCAAGAGATAGACGAGTCAGAGCACTGGAATTCTTAGCAGCAGGTCTGTTTTCCAGATCAAGCCCAACTTCTACTCTCTGTTAAATGAACAGCATCAAAAGGTACAAAACTAGAAGGGAGAAATGCCAAGCAGGTTTCAGTCTGCGGTCACACATGTACCTCGTACGCCGCTCTAAGGCAGCGCAGTGTTTCATGAACACACATTCTGGATCCGCGGCTCTCGACAGTGCCTATTGCTGGCAGGAGGCTCCAATTCTGTTTCTTATTGCTCTATGCTGTGCCGTTTTCAATTAGAACTCACGAAAAGTTTGAGCAGCATCTTCAGTTAAGCCAAAGTTAAGCTTTGCGTACAACTAACTGACTTGCTGCTGCAGGTAGTGTCTTGGCAGCAGATGAAGTGGAACTAGTACGGAAAGGATTACCTCAGGGTGGCAGCTTACTCTAACCCACTGCAGCACCTACAGGATCAAGCTGTGAATTAAGACGGGATTTGAAACAGCCACCAAGGAAAAAATACTCCTGGCATTATTTCCATTCATTAAATTCCTCCCTTCAAGGCCAAGCCTTTATATGGTGCCACAAAAAGCTTTCTCCAAGTCAATAAGGAATCCACCTTGGATACAGTAAGGGAACCAACGGCTCAGACGGTTCCAGCACCTCCGGTAGCAGGAAAGCACTGAGCACCCTACAGAAAACTGGAGCTTGACAGAGCCATCAGCTTCAATCTTGAAATCCTACAAATCATCAGTCAGATGGCAAGAACCAAGCGCATACCCAACTTCTGTACCCCCCCAGCAGAGACCTCACAGCTCCCAGGCTGGTCAAGGGACAGAGGGGAAGGAAAGAAGCAAGGAACCTCTTTGCTTCAGACAGAAATCTTTGTGATAGAAAGGAGAAAAAACACTTTCTAAGAGCCAAACAGCTCGATGCAAAATCAAAAATGTTTCCATTGATCAGATACATGAAAAGCAGGGGTTAATGCAGAACAGAAAAGTTCTGCAACGTGGTCTAAGTCAAGCCACGAGGACAGGCGAGAAGAGAAACACACTGCCAAAAGATTTTGGGAACAAAGAATTGGAAAACAGAAGCGAGACAGAAGCAACGGGCAGGAACCACAATGGGGCAAAATTATGGAAGAGTAGCGACAACAGGAGGAGAAGGAATTAAAATGCCTCGTGATCCAGGAAAGGAGCATCCCATAAAACTGAAAAGGCACATAGAACAAAAGCAAAGCACGCAGTCCTTTGCTTTGAATGAAACTATGGTTGTTAATAAGGTTAATTAACCCAAATACACACTCAGCTGCCATCCTTAGAGAAGCCCTGACTTTGAAGATGCATAGGAAACTTCAATTACCTAGCAGCTGTCGGGAAAGCTTTTAATGCAGAAAACTGAGCTGCCTTTTGGTATTAATTTAAGAGAACTGCTTGGTGACAGCCATTTTCAGCGAGCTGATTTTTAAAGAAGAGCTCAGAGAGCTCTGATCCGGAACATTAACCACTGCTTTCTGCCAGGCAGACTTCGGGACTGAAACCCGAAGAGAAACAGCGCTGCAAGCAGCTGGAGTTTGTTTTCACAGTGTTAACTGATTTTCCTATTGCTGGAACGCACATGGCTCTTCCTGCAGCTCTCCGCTGGCAAATGCTAATTTTGAATTATCAGTGCCTTATCCCACGACAGAAAAGAAGTATGATTATACCTGCATTCTGGGGCATTCGTGGATAATCACACTCAAGAGGCTAACTTGACTCAGAACATTGGATCAGCAGCCTTGCAGAGTTGTCTTGGTTAGACTGCGAGCCTTCTCTTAAATCTAAACAAATCTCAGGAAGACCAGGAGAAAGAATTCACACCTGGGAGGTGCCGCTCTCACTACAGCCAAAGCAGCACCATTAATGGCTGTTTCGGAAGAGCTGAGCTACCGGCGGCAGTACAAGAAAACGTTATTAGTGTGGACGCCGGAAGGACGGCTCCGAGAAGAGACAACCCTGCTGAGACGACTCACAGAGGGAATTTAAACCACCCACAGCGGCTACGCGGTAGAGCGCTTGCAAAGGTAACGGCAGCTCTGAGCGGTGAGGAGCGCCTCACAGCTCCTGCTGCGCCAGGCGGGCAGCGCAAACCCGTGTTACGCAGGCGATGCACTCACCTGCTGCAGGACGGGCCCCCAGATGGGACGTACGCACCCACCCGCCGCAGGACGAGCTCCCAGATGTGACGTACGCACCCACCCACTGCAGGACGGACCCTCAGATGTGACGTACACACCCACCCACTGCAGGACGGACCCCCAGATATGACGTACGCACCCACCCGCCGCAGGACAGACCCCCAGATGTGCCTTACCCACCCACCCATCGCAGAATGAACGCCCAGACGTGACATACCCACCCACCCATCACAATAATGGACCCCCACATGTGACATACCCACCCACCCACCGCAGGATCGGCCCCCAGATGTGACGTACCCACCCATCCGTCATAGAATAGATCCCCAGATGTGATGTACCTACCCACCCACCCATCACAGTAATGGACCCCCAGATGTGACATTCCCACCCAGCCATTGCAGCATGGGGCCCCACAGGTTCCCGGCCCTTCTCCCCGTGCCCCCCCAGCACCTCCCTTACCTCACGGGGCTTCCTGCCAGGCTGAGGTCCTCCTGCTGTGCCCCTCGAGGCTGCTGGAGCTCTCCCTGTTCCCACCTGCCGGGGGAGGGAGGCCGGTCAGAGCTGCCTGCACTCCCAGGGTCCGGCCACCCCCCGTGCTGCCCTCCAGAAGGCGAGCTGCTCCCCCACAGCACCCCTAGTTGAGACTATCCCCCCCTTCCCTAACACCCACCCAAAAGTAAGGCTCCCTCCCCCAAGCTGGTGCTGCCCCCTTCCCATCCCCAGCATCCCACCATCTCCCTGAGGCTCCCCCCTTAGCCCAACACCCCCCCCCACCCCAACAACCCCCCCCCAAAGTCAGGCTGCACCCCAGCCAAACGAGGCGGCCCTCCCCAGATCCCTCCACAAACTAAGGGATCCCCACCCCAAGTACCCCCCCATTGCCATCCCAACCCCACCCCCACCCCCCAAACCAGGGCTGTGCCATCCCCAACACCCCCCCATCCCCAGCTCCAAGCTGGGGCTGCCCTCCCCAACATCCACCCCAAACGGGGGCTGACCTCCCCAACAACCCCCCCAAACCGGGGCTGCCCTCCCCACCCCCCTCCAGCTCCAAACCGGGGCTGCCCTCCCCAGCATCCCCGCCCCAAAGCGGGGCTGCCCTCCCCCCCCCCCCCCCCCAAACCGGGGCTGCCCTCCCCAACATCCCCCCCAAACGGGGGCTGCCCTCCCCAACATCCCCCCCAAACGGGGGCTGCCCTCCCCAACATCCACCCCAAAACAGGGCTGCCCTCCCCAACATCCCCCCCAAACGGGGGCTGCCCTCCCCAACATCCCCCCCAAACGGGGGCTGCCCTCCCCAACATCCCCCCAAAACGGGGCTGCCCTCCCCAACATCCCCCCCAAACGGGGGCTGCCCTCCCCAACATCCCCCCAAACGAAGGCTGACCTCCCCAACATCCCCCCCAAACGGGGGCTGCCCTCCCCAACATCCCCCCAAACGAAGGCTGACCTCCCCAACATCCCCCCCAAACGGGGGCTGACCTCCCCAACATCCCCCCCAAAACGGGGCTGCCCTCCCCAAGACCTCCCCCAAACCGGGGCTGCCCTCCCCACCCCCCTCCGGCTCCAAACCGGGGCTGCCCTCCCCAGCATCCCCGCCCCAAACCGGGGCTGCCCTCCCCACCACCCCCCCGCCCCAACCCGGGGCTGCCGCCCTCCCATCGCCTCCAACAGCCGCTCCCCTCCCCCAGCCCCCCCCATCCCAAACCGCTGCCCCCCGCGCTGGGCCCGCCCCTCCCTCCCCAGCCCCCCCGCCGAGGCCTCCCCCCCCCCCCATCCCCCGGGGGGTGCCCCCGCTCCCCAGCATCCCCCGCCGGGGCCGCTCCCCCCCACCTGAGGCCTCCCCGCGGCCGCTCCCCCCCGGTTCCGCCGGCGCCCGGGCCCGCCCCCCCTCCCCGGCGCTAGGCCGCAGCCGGCGCCCGCCGAGCGGGGCGGTGCGGGCAGGGGCTCACCTGGGCGGGCGGGCGGGGGCGGCGGGGCGGGCCGGGCCGGGGCGGGGGGTGGGGGCGCGGGGGAGGGCGGCGAAGCGGCGGCGGCGGCGGCGCGGGACGGGACGGGGCCTCTACTCGCGGCGGCGCAGGGCGGCCATGGCGTGACGTCATCCAGGCGCGACGGCCCTCGCGCCGGGGGGAGGGGAGGGCGGGAGGGAGGGAGGGAGGGAGGGGCGGGGCGGGCGCGCTCCCCTCGCCACGCCCCCTTCCCCGCGCGCGCCCCCGCCCCCGCCCCGGCCGCGCCTTAAAGGGGACGCGCGCGGCGGGGAGGGCGCGCGCGTGCGCGCACCCGCGAGGAGAGGGGGCACGGGCTTGCGTGTGCAACGCGCGGAGGGGTGCTGCACGCGCGTGGGTGCACACACGAGGAGGGGTGCACACGCGTGGGTGCACACACACCCGGAGGGGTGCACACGCGTGCATGCACCTGCGAGGAGGGGTGCACACGTGTGGGTGCACACACGAGGAGGGGTGCACAAGTGTGCATGCACCTGGGAGGAGGGGTACACACGTGTAGATGCACACACACCCAGAGGGGTGCACACGCGTGCATGCACACATGAGGAGGGGTGCACACGTGTAGATGCACACACACCCGGAGGGGTGCACACGCGTGGGTGCACCTGCAAGGAGGGGTGCACACGCGTGGGTGCACACACACCCGGAGGGGTGCACACGCGTGCATGCACCTGCGAGGAGGGGTGCACACGCGTGGGTGCACACACACCCAGAGGGGTGCACACGCGTGGGTGCACACACACACGGAGCGGTGCAGACGTGTGCATGCACCTGCAAAGAGGGGTGCACACGTGTGGGTGCACACACACCCAGAGGGGTGCACATGCGTGCATGCGCCTGCGAGGAGGGGTGCACACACGTGGGTGCACACGCGAGGAGGGGTGCACATATGTGGGTGCACACACGAGGAGGGGTGCACACGCGTGCACGCACGAGGAGGGGTGCACATGCGTGTGTGCATCACAAGGAGGGGTGCACACACGTGCATGCACACCCGGGGAGGGTTGCACCCATCTGTGCACACAGACATGCATGGGTGCACCCACACACACGTGTGTACAGGGAGGGGTGTGCACGTGAGGAGGGGCATGGCATGCATGCAGACACGTGGGGATACGTGTGCGCACACGCGTGGAGGGGCACACACGGACGTGGGGATGGATGTGTGAATGCACACACATTGAGGTGCAGGTACATGCGGGTGGACGCGTGCAGCTAGACATGTATGCGTGTATGTGCATGTGTCATGAATGTGTGAACGCGGGGCTAGGATATACATGAATGCATATGTGCGTGCATGCACACACCCAGAGGGTGCGCAGCTGTGTGAACACACAGGGGTAGAACATACATGTACAAGGGGATAGGCATGCACGGGGAGGTGCACAAACGTGAGCGCATGCATGTGGAAGTATGCATACACGCACGCATGCACGCAGAGGGCTACATGCACATACACGCGACTGTGGGTACAGACACGCATGGCCACGTGTGGAGCGACGCCTACACGCCAGTGCGCGTGCGGAGCCACGCGTGTCAACGTGCAGCTAGCCACGCCTGCGCGCAGACCCGTGATGTGCACGCGTGCATGCACTCGTGTGAACACACATGCCTACGCATGGATGTGCGTGGAAATGTATGCGCATAGATGCACACAGAGGTACGGATGCGTGCAAACGCACACCTGGCCGTGGAACCAGACGCACACGCGTGGAGACGCGCCTGCGCGCGCGGAGGGGTAGCCGCACGTGCGGACGTGCGCCGCACGCACGCATGCTCACGCGTGCACCCAAACGTGCCGGAGGCGACGGTCACGGCCACGGGGTGCAAACCTCCCGGGCAGCCCCGGACCCCAATTCCACACCCGCAACCACGCGCCGCCCGCGGGCGCTGCTCCCCTCGGCGTCGGGGAGAGCGGCAGCAGTGCCCGCGGCCGGCGCGTGGTCACGCGTGGTCACGCGTGGTCGCGGGTGACCGCGGGCCTGCTCAGCGCCCCGTCGCGCCTCGTTAACCGCCGTGTTAATTAATGAGCCCCAGCTTTTCAGCGCTGCCCGGCTGCCGCGGCTCCCGGCTCCCCAGAGGCCCGCTGCCCGTGCCGGGGGCATGCCCGCCGGCCATGTGCCCCGTGGCTACTGCTTTTGCAAGATCCCCAAGCCCGCGGCTCCTCCTTGCCCGGCCCAGGATGGGGCCCGGGGCTGCTCAGCACCCTTTGAACCCCGCACCCCAAAGTCCTGGCCCACCAGCACCCCTGGGTGCCCCCCCCGGCAGCCTGCTGGGAGCTGTGGCTACTCCTTGCCCCCCGGCCGGCTGCCACGGCGCTTTGGCCAGCCCCAGGTGCCGAACGCGGTGGCCCTTGGCCCCGCTGTCGCAACAGCCCCACAGGCCCCTCGCCCTGCCCAGCGCTCCGGCCCAGGGCCAAATTCGGCCCCCGGTGCCGCGGGGCAAGTGCCCGGGGGGGCAGAGTGCCCGGGCCGGGCTCGCTGGGGCACTGGGAGGGGGCTCACTGGGAGCACTGGGAAGGGGCTCGCTGGGGCATTGGGAGGGGGCTTAGTGGTGGCACTGGGAAGGGACTTACGGGTGGCACTGGGAGGGGGCTTATTGGGGTACTGGGAGGGGGCTCACTGGGGGCACTGGGAGGGGGCTTACTGGGAGCACTGGGAGGGAGCTTATTGGGGGCACTGGGATGGGGCTCACTGGGGTACTGGGATGGGGCTCACTGGGGTACTGGGAGGGGGCTCACTGGGGGCACTGGGAGGGGGCTTATTGGGGTACTGGGAGGGGACTTACTGGGGGCACTGGGATGGGGCTCACTGGGGTACTGGGAGGGGGCTCACTGGGAGCACTGGGAGGGGGCTTATTGGGGTACTGGGAGGGGACTTACTGGGGGCACTGGGAGGGGGCTTACTGGGAGTACTGGGAGGGGGCTTATTGGGGCACTGAGAGGGGACTTACTGGTGGCACTGGGAGGGGGCTTACTGGGGGCACTGGGAGGGGGCTCACTGGGAGCACTGGGAGGGAGCTTATTGGGGCACTGGGAGGGAGCTTATTGGGGGCACTGGGATGGGGCTCACTGGGGTACTGGGAGGGGGCTCACTGGGAGCACTGGGAGGGGGCTTATTGGGGTACTGGGAGGGGACTTACTGGGGGCACTGGGAGGGGGCTTACTGGGAGTACTGGGAGGGGGCTTATTGGGGCACTGAGAGGGGACTTACTGGTGGCACTGGGAGGGGACTTACTGGGGGCACTGGGAGGGGGCTTACTGGGAGTACTGGGAGGGGGCTTATTGGGGCACTGAGAGGGGACTTACTGGTGGCACTGGGAGGGGACTTACTGGGGGCACTGGGAGGGGGCTTACTGGGGGCACTGGGAGGGGGCTTATTGGGGTACTGGGAGGGGACTTAGTGGGGGCACTGGGAGGGGACTTACTGGGCGCATTGGGAAGGGCCTTACTGGGGGCACTGGGCGGGGTCTCGCTGGGGGCACTGGGCGGGGTCTCGCCGGGGGCGGCCCGGGGGGGGACGCCCAGCACCCCCAGGACGCGCCCCCCCCCCCCCCCGCCCCCGCAGCCCGGGCAGCGGCGCCGCGCTGGCCCCGCCCCCTGCACTGGCCACACCCCTTCTGGCCAGGAAGCCGGGAGGGGATTGGCTCAGGCGGGAGGGGTGGGGCCGGGTGGGCGGAGTCTTTGGGCGACTGGTATATAAGGTGAGGCGGGGGGGAATACTCGGTGTGGAGGGGTTGGTGTCTGCTGGAGGTGAGGGGGGATGGGGGCAGGGAGCTGGACAGGGAGGGGGTTGGAGATGGGGAGCGGGAGCTGGACGTGAGGATGGACATGAGGATGGGGAGGGGGTTGGAGGTGAAGATGGGGAGCTGGACAGGGATGGGAATGGACATGAGGATGGGGAGGTGGGCAGGGAGGGGGATGGACATGAGGACGGGGAGGGGGAGGTGGACAGGGAGGGGAATGGGGTTGGAGGTGAAGATGGGGATGGGGAGGTGGGCAGGAATGGGGATGGACATGGATATGAGGATGGGGAGGGGGATGAGGATGGGGTTGGGGGTGAAGATGGGGATGGACATGGGGATGTGAAGGTGGACAGGGAAGGGGATGAGGATGGGGTTGGGGGTGAAGATGGGGATGGACATGGGGATGTGAAGGTGGACAGGGAAGGGGATGAGGATGGGGATGGGGAGGTGGACAGGGAAGGGGATGAGGATGGGGATGTGGAGGTGGACAGGGAGGGGGATGAGGATGGGGTTGGAGGTGAAGATGGGGATGGGGAGGTGGGCAGGGATGGGGAGGGGGATGAGGATGGGGTTGGGGGTGAAGATGGGGATGGACATGGGGATGTGAAGGTGGACAGGGAAGGGGATGAGGATGGGGATGTGGAGGTGGACAGGGAGGGGGATGAGGATGGGGTTGGAGGTGAAGATGGGGATGGGGAGGTGGGCAGGAATGGGGATGAGGATGGGGATGTGGAGGTGGACAGGGAAGGGGATGAGAATGGGGTTGGGGGTGTAGATGGGGATGGACGTGGGGATGGGGAGGTGGACAGGGATGGGGATGGACATGAGGATGGGGAGGGGGATGTGGACAGGGAGGGGGATGAGGATGGGGTTGGAGGTGAAGATGGGGATGGACATGAGGATGGGGAGGGGGACAGGGAAGGGGATGAGGATGGGGTTGGGGGTGAAGATGGGGATGGACATGGGGATGTGGAGGTGGACAGGGATGGGGATGGACATGAGGATGGGGTTGGAGGTGAAGATGGGGATAGACAGGGATGGGGAGATGGACTGGGTTGGGTGGGGATGGACATGAGGATGGGGTTGGGGGTGAAGATGGAGATGCTCATGGGGATGCTCCACAGGACCCCCCCAATAGGCTCCTGGCTAGAGATACCCCTGCAGCAACAGGGTTGGGGTTGCCACCATGGGTCCCCCTGACTCCCCAAAGCCCTTGTCCCCTCCCTGAGGGGCCGGGGCGAGGGCGCAGCCTCGTGCCTGCCTCTCACCTTTGCTCCAGAGCTGACTCAGTGCCCCACGTGCCGCTTTGCGCAAGAGCTGCGCTGGCAGGCAGACCCTGCCCGGGCGGCTGCCGCCAGCCTGGCCCCGGCCAAAGGTCCCCGCGTAAAGGCGGCTGTGCCGCGGCGCTGGTGCACCGGCTGTGCCGGAGCTGAGCGTAGGAGGTGCTGGTGGGGTCTCCTGGGGTGGAGAGGAGCTGGAGACCACCGCTGCCCGCAGCTGAATCCTTCCTCCCCGGCAGGCTGGACCGTGCTCCTTGCGAGGATGGATTACGCCAAGTCCCTGAGCCTGCGCCTGGCTGCCCCTGTCTCCAAGTAAGTCCTGGGAATGGGGGACGTCGGAGCCCTCCCTGCTTTGGCACCTCTGGATGTGCTGCTCCCCACTGAGACTTGGGGGGCTGGCAGTGCCCGGGGCTGGCGGTGGGGCTCAGGACACCCCGATCCCTCCGTCCTTTCCCCAGATGTGTCTCGGCAAGTGCCTCCATGACCCAGCAGTTGCTGTCGAGCCCAGCCCCGCGGCCCCGACCCTACCGCGTCTGCAACTGGGACCGCAGCCTGCGCAAGGGCGTCATGGCACAGAGCCTCGCCGAGCTGCTGCGCCAGGTGAGCCGGGGGCTGTCTGGCTGGCTGCTGGGGGTCTGTCCATCTGCCCAGGTGGCTGGCGGGCTGGCTGTCCCCCCCCCGCCCCGCTCCGCTCACCCCCGGCACCTTTGCAGGCTCAGCACGCCCTGCTCGCCCCGGGTCCCGTCTCGCTGGTGCTGGATGAGGATGGCACCGCCGTGGAGACGGAGGCTTTCTTCCGGACGCTGGAGGAGGGCACGGTGCTGATGGCCCTGAGCAAGGGGCAGACCTGGGCTGCCTCCAAGGTGAGCCCTGGGGAGCGGGAGCCTGGTTTGTCCCACGCCGGGATCAGCGGGGAGATGCTGCCGGGCTGGGAGGTACCCGGGATGCTGGGGGAGGTGGGATCAGGAGGGTGGGTAACCCCGGTCCTGCTCGCCCCTAGACGCCCGGCTACCAGCTGAGCCTGTCCCACAAGCCCCCTCGGAGGATCGATGTTGCCTGCGTCACCTTTGACCTCTATAAGACCAACCCGCGGGACCTGGGCTGCCTCAATGTCAAAGCCACGCTCTACGGCACCTACAGCATGTCTTACGACCTGCGCTGCTACGGGGCCAAGCGGCTGATGAAGTGAGTGCCGGGGGGGCTGGAGACGGCTCCGGGAGCGGGGATGCTGCAGTGGGGGACCGGCCCCGCTGCCCGTATCCTTTGGGGTGCAAGGAGGGATGCTCACCCCCTTCCTCCCTGCCCAGGGAAGCCCTGCGCTGGACGCTCTTCACCATGCAAGCCACCGGCCACGTCCTGCTCGGCACCTCCTGCTACATGCAGCAGCTCCTGGATGCCACGGAGGAGCCGAAAGAGGCCGAGAGCACCCCGGTGCTGCAGAGCCTCCTGCCCCGCAGCCTCCCGCCCCTGCCCCGCAGGAAGACGCTGCAGTGAGGGTTGGGTGCCCTGTTCCCCTTCCTCTGCCACCCCCTCCACCCCTGGGGGTCCCAGCACCCTGCTAGGTCAATGCGTGGCGGGGGGGGGGAGGCTGCCGTGGCGCCTGCCGCAGCCTCTCCTTACACCCAGCTGGCTGAGCGTGGCCAGCGCTTCTCTGTACTCTCTACTTCTTTGTAAATATATTTATTTAAGTACCCCTAGCTGTGCCTCACCCCCGTTCTGCTGAGGGGGGTGGGATGGGTGGGGTGGGGCTCAGCCACTTGCCCCGCTTGGCACGCCGGGGCGGTGGTGCAAGAGCGTGCAAGGAGCGGACGTGTCGCAAGCGCTCCCCAAGGGAGCTGCTGCCTCTGTCCCCCTCCCTGGCACCCGGGGCCTGGCCCCCACCCCCTGGCACTGCGGGCAAGCCATGGGGAGGGTGCAAAGGGTGCACCCCTCTTGCCCTGGGGTGGGTGGTTCAGCCGTGGGGGTCCCCAGGCAGCCCCACGCAGGGGCCCCAGCTGTGCCCCATGGGGACTGCAATCACCCCGCAGCTCCGGGGAAACAAAACAGAGCCCGGGGTGACACCGGGTTGCGTGGATGTGGCAGGCTGGGAAAACTGGGAGGCTGCGAGCCCAGACTGGGTCCCTGAAGCCCAAGCCCTGCTGGGCAAGCTGGGAGGGATGGGAGCAACCCGCTGCCCACCTGCGCTATACTGGGAAGCACTGGGGAGGCGAGGGAAGCTGTGCTGAGGGGCACCCCCCAATGCAGGGGACAGGGGACCCCACCGCCGGGGTCGGGGCCTCCAGCGTGGAGAGACCGGAGCTGGGCTCGGGGCAGCACAGCCCGGCTGTGGGGTTTTCATTAGCCCCATAATTAACGAGCCATTGGCCTGGCGGCTGCGTGGCCCTGTGGTACAGACGTGTGACACTCGGGGTGCCGGGGATGGCATGGGGATGCCGTGCTCTGCCCCACCATTGCAGGCTGTCCCCGTCACCCTGTGGCCGTACGTTCCCCGTCACCCCGCGGCTGTACATTCCCCGTCACCCCATGGCTGTAGGTTCCCTGTCACCCCGCGGCTGTACATTCCCCATCACCCCATGGCTGTACATTCCCTGTCACCCTGCAGCTGTACATTCCCCGTCACCCCACAGCTGTACATTCCGCCACCCTGTGACTGTAGGTTCCCTGTCACCCCGCGGCTGTACATTCCCTGTCACCCTGCAGCTGTACACTCCCCGTCACCCCACAGCTGTACATTCCCCATCACCCCACGGCTGTACGTTCCCTGTCATCCCATGGCTGTACATTCCCCGTCACCCCACAGCTGTACATTCCCCATCACCCCATGGCTGCACGCTCCCTGTCACCCCGCAGCTGTACATTCCCCATCACCCCACAGCTGTACATTCCCCGTCACCCCGCGGCTGTACATTCCCCGTCACCCCACGGCTGTACATTCCCCGTCACCCCGCGGCTGTACATTCCCGGTCACCCTGCAGCCGTACATTCCCCATCACCCCACAGCTGTACATTCCCCGTCACCCCGCGGCTGTTCATTCCGTCACCCCACGGCTGTACACTCCCTGTCACCCTGTGGCTGTACATTCCCTGTCACCCTGTGGCTGTACATTCCCCGTCACCCCATGGCTGCACACTCCCTGTCACCCTGCAGCCGTACATTCCCCGTCACCCCACGGCTGTACATTCCCTGTCACCCCGCGGCTGTACATTCCTCGTCACCCCGCGGCTGTTCATTCCGTCACCCCATGGCTGTACATTCCCTGTCACCCCGCGGCCATACATACCCCACGTCCCCGTCCCCAGCCTGATGTCCCCAACCCCACGGGGCGACAGCGGCCGTGCCAGCCCCCGCAGCGTCCCCCCGCCCGCAGGCAGGCGGCAGCCCGGCTTTATTAGACATATTTATTTCTGTACACGCTTATACACACGGTTCCCAGGGTTGCTTCGTCCTCGGCTTCAGTGCTGTCTCCCTTGCAGGGGCCGGTTTTTGGCGGGGGGGCACGCACACGCTTCCTAGGGTGCCTGGGACCAAGCCCAGCCGCGTCGTGCCCCCTCCCCAACCCTGTAGTGTCTACCTGGGGGGCAGAACCCCCCCCCAAGCCCCCGGCCGGGCCATGCACCTTCTCCCTGCCTCAGTTTCCCTGCAGCGTCAGCTGCGGCAGGGGCAGAGGTAGGGGCTCTGCACGCACCGGGGGGGGACCGGCCCCCCCACCAGCACCGCGCTCTCCCCCGTAGGGTCCTTGGCCCGGGATGCGTGGGACCCCCAACCCAGGGCAAAATTTGGGGACACCGGAGGGGCCGCTGGATGCTGAAGCTGCCCTGGCAGAGCCTCCTGGGGGTCCTCCATCACACCCACCCCTGCAAGGGCGGGATGCCGGCCATCGGTTCCCGGTCCCCCAGCCCCTGCAGCCCCCCGAGCGGTGGTGGGGGGCAATGGGGGGGGGGGGGGGGCTTTATTTGACGTGCTCGGCGGCGTGGGAGGAGCAGTAATACTTCTTGTGGGCGATGAAGGTGGAGAGGCTGCTGAACTTGATGTTGCAGAGGCGACAGTACCTGTGGTTGCCGTTGGGCACGGGGCCGGGCACAGCCTTGGCCGGGGGGGTCTGCACCCCCCTGTCTGTGTAGGTGGGGGGCGTGGGGGGCTTGCGGGCGGCTTCCCGCAGGCCCTCGGGGGCTCCGGGCGAAGCGGGGGGCCGGGGCGAGGCGGGGGGTCGGGGGCTGCCGCCGCCATCCCGACCCTCTTTGCCGTTGAAGCTGTCCCGGCGGAGACGGGGGGCAGGCGGACGGGGGGGCGACGCCGCGGGCAGCGGGGGCTCGGGCGTCCTGCCGGCACCGGGCACCGGGGCGTCGGGGAGCCCCTGCCCGGCCACCGCCGGCTTGGCCACGAAAAGCCCGTGGGCGTTACGGAAGTGCTCGAGGAGGTCGCCCTTGATGGCCCCGTTGAGGGGACAGTAGGGACAGGCGGAGAGGGGTCCCTTTGCCCCCGGGGGCGGCAGCGGACCCTTGGGGTGACGCTGCAGCGAGTCCGCCCCGGCGTAGGGGACGCCGGGGCTCCCCGCCGGAGCCGCCCTCACCCGCACGCCTTCGGGGTCCCCCTCGCCGGGGCTGCCGGGGCTGCGCCGACCCTTGAGGGGCGCGGGCACGGCCCCCTTCATCTTCTGGAGGTGCTCGAGGGTGCGGGGCTGCAGCGGGGTGGCCGGGCACTGGTACTTCTTGTGGGCCAGGTAGCTGTCGAGGCTGTTGAAGCTGATGCGGCAAGCGGTGCATTCGTGGTAGTCGGCCAAAGGCGGCAGCGGCGCCGGCGTCGGTTCGCCCTGCCGCCGCGGTTTCTTGCTCAGGTCGATGGGACCGTCGGTATCCGGGCTGGAGCGGGGCGAAGGGGCAGCCCCCGAAGGGTCGGGGGCCGGCGGGGGCTCGGGGGCCGGCGGGGGTTCGGCGGGGCGGCGAGCGGCCCCGTGGATCTCGTAGAGCTTGCGGCGTTTGCGGGTGCGGAGGGGCTGGGGCAGGAAGGGGACTTTGGGGGCGTTGGGGCGGCGGAGGGGGGGGGTCGTGGCGGGAGGCGCAGTAAAAACGCTTGTGCACCACGTAGGTCTCGTGGCGGCTGAAGCGGATGTTGCACGCTTCGCACAGCGTCTTGCTGGGGTCCTCGTCCCCCTCGTCCCCCGCCGAGCTGCCGGGGCTCTGGCTGTCCTCGCTGCACCGCCCTGACCCCCCCTCTGCTTCGGGGGACCCCGCTTTGCCGCCCACCTCCTCCGCCTTCGCCTCCGGCGGGGCGGCCGGCGGCGTGGCATCCCGGCCGGCGTCCCCGTCCCCCGCCGGCGTCCCCTGCCTGTCGCCTGCCAGCGGGGACAGCAGCGTCCCCGGGGCGGGAGGACCCTTGGGTGCCCCGGGGGGGGCTTTGAGCTTGCGCGCCCCGGGGGGGCTGTCCTCGGCGAGGTGCCGGCTGGAGCAGTACAGGCGCTTGTGCACGTAGTAGTTGTTGATGTTGTTGAAGGTGATCTCGCACTCGAAGCACGTGGCGCCCTTGGGCACTGGCGCCCCGGCGTAGATGGCGGGCGGCACCGCGCCGCTGTGGCCCTGCTTCAGCCGGCTGTGCACCAGCTCCGACATCTTCGCCAGGATCTCCGACGCCTGCGGCACCACCGCAGCTTCGTGGCCGAACACGTACTGGGGTAGGAAGACGGTACCGCCGGCCGCGCCCGTCCCCGGCTCGCTGGGCACGGGGCTGGAGCCCGGCGTGGGGCTGGCGAGCTCCGACTTGACCTTTGCCGAGGGGAGGCTGCGGGGGGACGAGGTCCGGGAGCAGGCGTCGGGGCTGCCGCCCCCCTCCCCGGGGCCGCCGCTTTTCGGCGCCTCCGCCTCGCTCGCCGGGCTGCCGCCGGGCTCCTCCTTGATGCGGACGGCCTCGCCGGAGGAGGAGGAGGATGAGGATGATGGACCTTCCCCATTCTGCGGCTGGGCTGGTGGCGAGACCTTGCCGGCCCTGGCGTCGGGGGGTGAGGCGGGGGGTGCCGGGGGGGGCGCGGCGTCGGAGCCGGGCGGTGGGGCGGGCAGGGGTCCGTGCAGCACCACGTGCTGCGGCAGCGCCGGCAGCCCCTCCGGCAGGAACGCCGGCAGGCTGCACTTCCGCAGGGACGCGTTGTTTGCCTGGCTCAGCCCTGCCGAGGGGAGAGAGCGAGAGGCACCGGCGTTACCCGACATCCTTGCAACCGGGATGCTTGCCCCGCTCCTCGCCTCCCTCCCCGCGGCGCCGTTCGGCACGCGTCCGCCCACCCCCCCCAACAAGCCGCAGCCCGCGGTACGCACCGGGGGCGAGGGGTTTGGCAGCGGGCAGGGCTGGCCCCGGCGAGTAGACCTCTCCCTTGGAGCCCGGCTGGCAGATCATGTGGTTGGTGACAAGGTGGCTGTAGAGGATGTCTCTCGTGGTGGAGATGAAGCCGCAGCTGTGGCAGACGCCTGCGGGGAACGCGGCGTGGGGCTGAGCGGGCAGGATGGCACCTGGCGAGGCAGGGGGAGCCCCACGGGGTGCGGGTCCCCCGCCCCAGGCTGCGCTGGAGGGGACGGGGCTGTCCCCGCGGGGACGCCGGGCATCGCTCACTCACCGTTCAGGGTGTCCGTGTGCACCTTCAGGTGACGCTCGCAGTTGGCTTTCGTGGTGAAGGCGGACAGGCAGATCAGGCAGACGAACGGCCGCTCTCCTGCGGGACAGACAGGCGGACGCCTCAGCGCCGAGGGAAGGGGGACGGGGACTTTGGGAACGCCCCACGGGCCAGCTGTGCCAGCCAGGAGGGTGCCGGCTGCGGGAAGCAGGATGCTCCCTACAACTTTACAGGGCTGGGATGGGGGAAGACCTATTTAGAGGAGATTTAGATTGGATATTGGGAGAAATTTCTTCATGGAAAGAGTGGTCAAGCACTGGAACAGGCTGCCCAGAGAGGTGGGGGAGTCCCCAGCCCTGGAGGGGTTCAAAAAACGGGCAGATGTGGCACTTGGGGCCATGGTTTAGTGGGCATGGGGGTGTTGGGTTGATGGCTGGACTGATGATCTTAGAGCTCCTTTCCAACCTTAATGATCCCTAGTTTTATTTTCATTAAAAAATAATCCAGCCCCCAAGCCAGGAAACATGAAATGCATTATTCCTCTGCCCTTAACTGGTTTAGTGGTGGCCTTGGCAGTGTGAGGGTAATGGTTGGACTGGATGATCTGAAAGGTCGTTTCCAACCCAAACGATTCCATGATTCTATAAGCAAGCAGCCCCAAACCAGTAACCCAACTGGGGGGGAGAACCTCATCTAACTGGTCACCGTGCTGCAGCCCCGCAGCCTCCCTGCCCCTCCACCCCGCCTGCTCCTGGGGGGCTCCTTGCACAGGGCTCGGTGTCCCCGGGCTGCAGCAGCGTGCCGTGCCGTGCCGTGCCGTGCCGTGCCGTACCGCTGTGGCTCCGCATGTGGATCTCCAGGGAGCTCGCGCTGGGGCAGCTCTTCTTGCACTGGGGGAAGGGGCAGACGCGCTCGTTGGGGTACGTCTCCTTGGGCTTCTCCTCCAGGGCGGGCGAACCGGCGCTCTGCCGGCTGGCACAGTAGTACATCAGGTGGGCTTGCAGGTTGCGCTCGCTCCGGTACCAGATCCCGCAGTCCTTGCACGGGAAGACGTCCTCTGCGGAGGGGAAGGGACGCGCATCACTCGCGTGACGGGCTGGGGAACGCCGGCACGGCCCCGGCCCCGCGGGCTGCACCGTGTCCCCCCCGCCGCGCCGTGCTCTCCGTCCCCGGGGACTCACTGTTGACCACGGCGGTGGCCAGGATGGCGGCCATGCCGGCTTGTTGCGGCAGCAGCTGGATGTCCGAGTGCAGCGCGGCCGGGTACGGCGAGTCGCCGGGCTCCGCTTTCACCGCGTGGTGGTTGGGGATGGCCGGCGGCTCGGCCACCACGAAGGCGCACACGGCCTCGTCCTCCCGCAGGGCACGTGTCGTCCGGCACCACAGGGCTTCGTCTGGGGGGACGCGGGGCGGCGGTCAGCACGGAGCCCCCCCCCCCCCCCCCGAGACCCCCGTCCCGCTGCCATGCTGCTGCCTGCAGGGCTCTGGGCCCCCCCCATCCCCTTCTGTCCCCTTCTGTCCCCGTCCCCGCTGCCCTGGCAGCGCCCGGTGCTTCCTCCCGGCCGTGGCTGAGCCCTGGGCTGCCTGGAGATGGCGGTGTCTGCCCACGCCGCAGCGCGGCCTGGCACGGCACGGCCTGCCAGGAGGCTCCTGCTCACGCTCGCACCCACGCTCGCACCCACGCTCGCACCCGTGCTCACACCCATGCTCTCACCCATGCTCGCACCCATGCTTGCACTGAGTCTTGCACCGAGTTTTGCACCAAGTCTTGCACTGATGCTTGCACCAAGACTTGCGCCAATGCGCGCGGTAACGCTTGTACCAGTGCTTGTGCCGAGTCGTGCAGCAGTACTTGCACCCACGCTTGCGCCAACGCATGCGGTAACGCTTGCACTGAGTCTTGCACCAATGCTTGGGCTGAGTTTTGCACCAACACTTGCACTGAGTCTTGCATCGATACATGTGGTAACGCTTGCACCAAGTCTTATACCAATGCATGCAGTAACACTTGCACCTGTGTTTGTGCCGTTGTGCAACAATGCTTGCACCCACACTTGCACCAATGCTTGCACTAAGTCTTACACCAATGCATGCGGTAACACTTGCACCAATGCTTGTGCCGAGTCGTGCAGCAGTGCTTGCACCCATGCTTGCGCCAACGCATGCGGTAGCGCGTGCACTGAGTCTTGCACCAATGCTTGGGCTGAGTTTTGCACCAACACGTGCACCAATGCTTGGGCTGAGTTTTGCACCAATGCTTGCACCAAGTCTTGTACCGATGCATGTGGTAATGCTTGCACCAGTGCTTGTGCCGTCGTGCAGCAGTGCTTGCACCCACACTTCCATCCACACTTGCACCAATGCTTGCACTGAGTCTTGCACCAATGCTTGGGCTGAGTTTTGCACCAACACTTGCATCAATGCGTGCAGTAATGCTTGCACTGAGTCTTACACCAATGTGTGCAGTAATGCACCAGTGTTTGTGCCGAGTCGTGCAGCAGTACTTGCACCAATGCTTGCACTGAGTCTTGCACCAATGCTTGGGCTGGGTTTTGCACCAACACTTGCACCAATGCTTGCACTGAGTCTTACATCAATGCGTGCAGTAACGCTTGCACCAGTGCTTATGCCCAGTCATGCAGCGCTGCTTGCACCCCCACACTTGCACCAACACTTGCACCGAGTCTTGCACCAATGCATGCAGTAACGCTTGCACCAGCGCTTGTGCTGAGCTGTGCAGCAATGCTTGCACCCACACTTGCACCAATGCTTGCACTGAGCCTTGCACCAATGCCTGGGCTGAGTTTTGCACCAACGCTTGCACCGAGTCTTACACCAAGACATGCAGTAATCCTTGCGTGGAGTCTTGCACCAACGCTTGCACCGAGTCTTGCCCCAGCTGCAGGCAGTAACGCTTGCACCAACGCTTGCAGCACTATTTGCACCGGCCGCTGCGCGCTGGGACCCTCCTCGCGCCCCCCAGCAGCCATGGAGCCGGGGAGGGCTGGGACGGGGGACACGCGGGGGGTGACGGAGGAGCAGACGCTGCACCGGCAGGCATGGGGGGGGGGCACGGGCACCGCTCGGGCGGGCGGGCACCGGCAGTGGGCTGGGGGCACGGCCGGTGCTGGGATGGATGGGGGACAGGGACTCATCCCTCCGCAGCAGCACCCCTTCCTCACCCAAGTGCCAGGGCAGCCATGGCCGACCCCTCCCTCCCCAGGACCCCCCCGCCGGGGCACGGGGATGCGCGGCACCGGTACCAACCTTTCCTGTAGATCACGGCGTTGGCGTCGGGCTCCCCGGGCATGAGGGGCAGCCGGGACAGCCAGCAGCTCTCGTCCCCCAGCACCAGCGTCACGGGTGGGCTCTGCCGAGGGCAGGGAGAGGGGGGGTGAGCGCCGCTCCCCGAAACGGGCTGGGGTCAGGGTGCGGGGCCGCGGCGCTCCCCGCTCAGCCCGCGCCCGGCTCTGCCTTCCCGCATCTCTAATAAATATTAATGAGCAAAAAGGGAAGGGCGGCGGGGGGGGATGTATGGAAATTAATCTGCCTGATCCTCCGATGGCTGCCGCGGTAACGATATGAAATCTAATTATTCGTCCCAATATTTCTAAACCCTCCGACTCAGCCTGACAGTGGCAGCCGGTCGAGGCCGTATCACCGCCGGGAGCCCAGCGCCGGCAGCATGATAACGCTTGCACACGCGCTTGCACACGCACTTGCACATGCGCTTGCACACGCGCTTGCTTGCACACGCACGCCCCGTGGGCGCACGAGCAGCCCCCCGCACACTGCCGCCGTGGGACCGCCCCCCCTGCCCCGGTGGCGAGCGGGTGGGCGATGGGGCTGGGGGGCTTAGGGACGCCCCTGCCGAGGACGTGGGGACGGGTGCTGCGGGGGGCACGCGGGCTGAGCTCCAGCGGTGGCCCCTCCATGTCCTGTGCCGGGGCTGGGAGGGAGAGGAGGGTCTCTGCAGGGCTTTTGCAGATTTGCTCCGTGCCCAGGAGACCTGCAGCACCCCAGGGTGCTCCCAGCACCCCAAGGTGCCCGCCCCGGCTCCCCTCGGCGGCCCCAGCCCCTGTGGCGAGCCCTTCCTTCTTCTCCCTGGAACAAAGAGGTCAGTGTCTCCGCTCTGCACCGGCCCGATAACCATCGGAAACCCTATCTGCTCCGCATCCGCCGGGACGGCCTTATCGGGGCGGCCCTGCGCCCTCGCTGCACCCCACCGCGGGCACCACCCCGGGGCCGGGGGGGGGACGTGGGGCAGGGATGGAGTGTGGGGGGACACAGCCGTAGGGCGAGCCAGCACGTGGGGCTCCGCCGTGCCTTTTGCACCCCCGGGCTGGGGCGGCCGGCGGGTTTGCACGCCCGAGCGAGCAGGGCTGTTTTGGGGGAGCCCCGTGGGAGCAGTTTGAGGGGCAGGCAGGCATCTTCCTCCTCCTCCTCCTCCTCCTCTTCCTCCTCCTTTTCCTCCTCGTCTTCCTCCTCCTCCACCAGCGCAGCAACGGGCACGCGCGATGCTCCGTGCCAGGGAGGCATTAAAGCCACCCAGTGTTCCCATTTCCCACTAAAACCCCAGGATGGGATAATCTCCCACATGGAGATGAAGAGCAGAGCCGGGCAGGATTTCGGGGAGACCCCTCCTGCGCACCCCTCCCACGCTGCCAGCAACAAAGACGAAGGGACCCGAGGGCGACAGCTCCTATCAGGGATGGGGCTGCGATTCCTTCCTCGCTTCCCCGAGCAGAGATAGGGAGGGAGGCGAGCAGCGGAGGAGAGCAGGGCTGGGAATCATCAGCCGGGCTCGATAAGGGAGCTGCTGAAATGGGAGCAAAAATATTTAGACAATAAATGAAGTATCAGAAAAAAGCTGCGCATATCTTTAAGAAATCAATCATCCTGTACCGGGTGTCTGGACACACGGCGCCAACCGGGAGATAGGGAGCCAAACTGGGCAGATAAGGGTTAATCAAGGATTTAATTCGGCAAAGATAAACGGGCCTGAGCTAAAAAAAATAAAGGAAAAAAAAAAAAAAGAAAAAAGAGCAAGGGAGAGAGGAGGAGGAGGAGGAGGAGGAGGAGGTGGGGATGGAGCCCAGGCGAGATTCTCCGGCCTCGAAGAACCTGGGCTGGAGCTGCCCGAGTGCGGTGCCGGGGGGATGCAGCGGGAAGGCTGGGCTGGGATGCGAGGATCCAGCGCCTACGACACCCCCCACGTGCCTCCCCCCCAGCTCCACGTGCACACCCGTGCACACCCGTGCACACCTGTGCTCACCCCCCCAGCGCTGCTGGCCCTGGCGCAGCGTGCGGCCGATGCCGCGCTCCTGCCACCCACAGCCACCGGCCCCCCGCTGCCTCCTCTCCTGCCCCTTCCCCATGAGCTGCAGGGCCCTGGGAGCAAATTTGGGCTGGGAAACCCAGATCCCAGCTCCTCTGCGAGGACACGGGTGCCACCGAGCAGCCTGCTCGCCTGCAGCCACGTGCAGGAGGGGACGGCCAGCATCGTGTCCCCCTGCGATGCTCTGATCCCGGGGCGGTGGGCAAGGAAACCTCCTGCGCACCCAAATTGGGTGATTCCCAGGGGGTTGGGCGCCCAGGCAGGGAAAATCCCTCCCAAACTGACTCCTTTCCTTGAACAACTCGTTTCCTCGGGACTTTCTCCACCTCTGTCCCCGGCAGCCCGCGGCAGCGTTGCTCCTTACCGTCTCGCCGTGCCGCGGCGATGCTGGCTCGCTGTGGATGCTGCCCTGGAAGGGTCCCCAGGAGAAGCCCTCGGGAAGGCTCCTGCGGGTTCGCACCCGCCTCTCCCCATCCTGCACGGCCAAATCCAGCTCATCTGCGGGGAGACAGGCACAGCATCAGCGCGACGCTCCCCAGCCGGACCCCTGGCCCGCGGCAACCCCAGCTCCCCAGGGACGCGGGTGGGTGCCGGTGGGTGCCCCCGGGGCTGCGTGTTTGGGTGGGATCCGGTGGCTGGATGCGGGGTCCGGGTACGGCACGGGGGGTCCGGGCACGGCACGGCGGCGGAGCGGAAGGAGCATATCCCATCCCCGCACCCAAAGTTGCAGCAGCTTCAGGGCTTAATGGCTTTGATTATCTGATAAGCCTCTGGTTTAATGGGTTAGATAACATGTTAATACGCTATGAAGGCTGCTCTAAAATGTTTTAACTGTGCCTTTGTCTTTCGGAGTGCAGATAAGATGGCAGGTAACCAATACGCAGAGGGATGCGCGCCGGCTGCCCCTCGGCTGCCTGGCGGCAAGGGGCCGGACGGCGTGCCCCAAAAACCAAGATGTTCCTCCAAGATGGCAAGTAACCCACCGGGCCACCGGCAAGGCAGGGTGCCCAGGGCACCCGGCTGTGTCCGGGAGGGCTCCCAGCGCCCTGGGGTGCTCCGGGGCAGCAGTGGGGTCCCTTTCCCGGGATCCTGCTAAAGCCACGTGCCCCGAGCCCCGTCCTTCGAGGGCATCACGGCAGACGCAGCCGGCGCCCGGATCCCACGCGCCGGGGAGGAGGCTGCGCTCGTTTGAAGGCAAAATTGCTTTCAGAGCTGGAAGTGCGGGGAGGATAAAGCGATCCCATGGCTGCGGAGATTGAAATCTGATGTGTTTATTAGCCGGGCTGACATCTGGATCCTCTCGGCGCCGGGGTGAGTTAAGGTGAGCGGCTGGAAGCGCTGGGTGGTGAGCGCGGGTTGGCGGCGCCCGCGATCGCCCCGGGTCCCGCTGTCACCCGTGGGTCCCGCTGCCACCCGTGGGTCCCCTCCGTCCGCCGTGGAAGCCCCGCGCCGCTGGCGAGGCGGCTCCGAGCACGTCCCAGGGGAGCAGCCAGTGCCCCTCGGCAAAACCCGCCGCCCACCGGGAGGTGAGCTGGAGAAAAGGTCTGCAAAGGTGTCAAAGGTCCCCAAAATCTTTGGAGGGGGGGGGGGTGTCACCAGGCTGGTCCCCGTGCCGCAGCCTCCAGCGTGTGCCGGCCGCGCTCTGCCCGCAGCTCCTCTGCCCTGCCAGGGTGCAGGCAGGGCCGCCTGCCCCCCCCATTCCCGCAGCCCCGGGCGCTGGCACGGAGCCGGCACGCTCAGCAAGCCGCCCCGGCTGCGGGGATCTCGGCTCCGTCTCCAGCTGGGATTTCATCCCCTGCGAAGTGGTTTTGGGAGCGAGCACGGCGCTGGCTCTGCCTGCCCCGCGTCCCTGGCATCCCCCCGCTCCGCATCCCCCTGCCCGTGCCCCTCACCAGCTCCATCTCGGGATAGGGAGGAGGAGGAGGGCTGGGGCCTTGGAGGATTTACTCCCTGGCACGAAGCGATGCCGAGGAGGGGCAGCGGCAGTCCCTTGCCTGGCTGGTCCCTCCCACGGAGGGCAGGCAGGGAGCAGAGCCGTCGGACCCTTGCACGGCGCACGTTGTTCCGCGTTTCCAGCGCCCGGCTCCCGCCTGACTCCCGATGTGCTGCCGGGGTGCTGGGCTCCCTCCAGCGCCGTCCCAGCATCCCCAGGCCACCGGTCCTCACCCCGCCCCCCCCCCCCCCGCCGGGACAGCAAACCCCCAAATCCCCAGGGGAGCCCCGACGGTGGTGGCTCCCCTCTGGCTTTGCCACCCCGTACAGCCCGGCTGCTTTCGGGGAACGGAGCCCAACTGCCACCGTCCCCGCTCCGTGCCCCCCCCCTTTTTGCCCCCCCTTCCCCCCGTCTCACTGGTAATCGGCGGCGTTTGGGTCAGGAGACCATGTCTCCGAGATAAGAGCGTTCGCCTGACACTTCCCATGTCAGAGCACTTCATCTTCTGTGTATCAATCCCCAGCAGAGAAAACACGCAGGCGCTGATAAAGAGAAAACCGTTCCAGACAGGGGGACAAAAATAGTGTTGCTGGAGCCGGCCCCGCTCCCCGCCAGCGCCCGATGGCCACGGCACCGGCCGGCGGCCCAATCCACCAGTGTCATCCCAAAAAACGGGGCGGTGGTGAACCCCCGCCAGCGGTGCTGAGCAGTTCTCCATCCCGATGGGTGTCCCTGTGCCCGGCCCGGGATGATGCCGGAGCCCCCTACGGTACCCGGCTGCACCCACATTGATCCAGCCAGAAAGAAAAAAAAAAAAAAGGAAAAAAAAAAAAAAAAAAAAAAAAAAGCGATTTCCAAATGAAACACGCGGCATCGCCGCGCTTCTTCCCTGGCACGGGGGAAACGATGCCGAGCTGGGACGGGGCAAAGTGGGAGACGCTGCGTGTTCACGTTGTCCGCGCTTCGGGGAGAAAGCCCAAAGCGAGTGTGCAAGCCGGAAAAAACCAGGCAGCGGGGAGCAAGCCCCATCCCTGCGCTCCACCGGCGCTGGATTCGGCCCCATCACCCCGCCTGCAACCTGGGGGGGGGTGGGAAGAGCACGGCCAGCCCCTGGGGAGCCCCGGGTGACCCCCGGCAGCCGCTTCGGCGAGGAGCAAAGTCCACGGGCGCGGGCCCTGCGCCGGTGCTGCTCTCCCTGCGGGATCCCTCCCAGGCAGGTGAACACCACCCCGGCTATCGCATTCGGCCATCGGTCCCCGCCAGGCGGTGCCCCGCGGTTATCGCAGGAGGCTTTATCTCCCAGATCATTAACCAAATTGGGCAGGGACCCGTCTGTTTGCTCTGGGTCTCAAAGAAAAGCGGCAGAAAGGAAGCAAGGAGGTGCACCTGCTCGGCGCGGCACGGACCCCGGTGTTCTGCCCGCTGCCGAAACACGGGGTGCCGGGGCTGCTCCCTGCCCCGCGGGGCCGACGGCGCCTGCTTGCCCGACGCTGCGCCTCGGCTTATCACCCCATCGAGAGATTTCAAAGAAATAGGCTGAGCTGTGCCGGAGAGCAAAGATTAATCCTGTCATCGCACCATGGCCACGCATCAGGTGATCAGCGGCTGAGAAGGCACGGCTGGCATCCGCGTCCCCGCGGCCGCGGGCATGCCGGGAGGGACGCCGCCGCTGAGGCATCACCGTGCAACACGGCTGCACCTTCCTCCGGCACGGGCGAACGCAGGACCGGGGTGTGACGAAGATGAACTTCTGCAAGAGCCCATCTGCAAGGCGAGCCACAGCATCCTTATGGCCGGGGAAAGAAACAGCACCGCCGGGCAAGGACGCTCCGCCGGGAGCGGCACCGAGCTGGGCCAGCTCCTGTGGCCACCCGCGCTTGCTCCTGGATGCTCCGGAGGTGCAGCCGCATCCATGCACCCACATTTGCTTTTCCTGCGGGAGCGCACAGGACGGAAGAGCAGAGGGTGCCTGGTTGCGTGGCCGCCCGTGTTTGCTCCTGGATGCTCCGGAGGTGCAGCCGCATCCATGCACCCACATTTGCTTTTCCTGCGGGAGCGCACAGGACGGAAGAGCAGAGGGTGCCTGGTTGCGTGGCCGCCCGTGTTTGCTCCTGGATGCTCCGGAGGTGCAGCCGCATCCATGCACCCACATTTGCTTTTCCTGCGGGAGCGAGTGGGAGGGAAGGGCGGAGGGTGCCTGGTTGCGTGGCCGTCCGCGCTTGCTCCTGGATGCTCCGGAGGTGCAGCCGCATCCATGCACCCACATTTGCTTTTCCTGCGGGAGCGAGCGGGAGGGAAGGGCGGAGGGTGCCTGGTTGCGTGGCTGCCCGTGTTTGCTCCTGGATGCTCCGGAGGTGCAGCCGCATCCATGCACCCACATTTGCTTTTCCTGCGGGAGCGAGCGGGAGGGAAGGGCGGAGGGTGCCTGGTTGGCCCTGGGCAAACCCACCCATCCCATCCCGAGCGGCTCCCGCGTTCCCTCGCCCCAACCGCATCCGCACGGCTATAATCACAGAATCGTTTAGGTTGGAAAAGACCTTTAAGAAATCCGAATGAACCGTCTCTGCCCCTCGGTGGGGATCCCAGCATGGAGGTCCCTGGAGTGTTTGCAGCTGCTTGGATACTATCTGGATAAATTCCGCTATCGGGGCGTCACGGGACCGCGTCCCAGCATCGGCTGAGCCGTGCCGCTCCTATTAATCCAGCGCTTTGTGCCCGGCCCTGGGGGCTGCCAGCCCGGGGGGGCCACAACGCCGGGCATGGCCCCCGACTGAGCCCCGGCGAGGTGGAACCTCGGGCAATGGGGATGAACTGGCGGTCCCTGCTCCCATCCCAGCACGTGCGGGATGTCCCCATGGCGTGGGACCGCCCGAGCGGGAGAGAGGATGGATCCATCCATGGGTACGCAAGCTCCCGTGGCTTTCCCGCTCCCGCCCGGGGAAAGCCGAGCTGGAGAAGCCCCGGCTCCTCCGGCAGCCCCGGCCCGGCCCCGCTGCGTGCCCCAGCTGCTGTTTTTAGAAGCGGCGAGCGCGCGGCGGAAGGAATAAATCCTGACAACTCAACTAGTGAAATGATGTGATGGCACCGCTCCGATAAGATGGAGGGAACCGATTGGGAAGAGTCTTAAGCTGCGAACACGCAGCATCTCCACTCTTCACCTCCGCTCACAAAGGGAAATCTCTCCAAAGGGGCTAAGGAGATTATCCCGGCTTTGCCGTCCCGGGTGCTCGAGTAATCAGGGCAGCCTTGGGGACGACAAAGGAGCGAGGAGGGTTTAAATTCGAGCCTTGCTGGGCTGCGCCTGCTTGGGCTCAGCTTGGGGTTGCTCTGGCCGAGCTGCCGCGGCCGCAGGAGGAATGGTTGTGGGAGAGCTGGGCTGCTGCCGGCTTTGCCCCCCCGGTTTGGGGTGCAGGGGGGCACCCCACTGCCCCGGGGGGCGGGCAGGAGCTGAGGGGAGATTCCTGCCTTTATCGCTCCTGCCCATCGCTTGCAATTTATTGATTTTTTTTTTTTTTTTTTTTTTTTTTTTTTGACAGAGTACAAAAGCAAATCTTTATCGGGCTGAACCCTGCCCCTGGTTAATGGAGGAGCTGTGACCTACCCCGGAGAGCAGAGCGGGCACCTCCCAGCACCCCACGAGCCGGGGAGGGGGCACGGGCGATGGTACCCGGGGCGGGGTGCTGCCCCCCAAAAAGGCTGGGCACCCCGCTCGCCAGCTGTGCCGCACAGCTGGCAGGCACCGGCAGCGGGGCGGGCACCGGCTGTGCCACGCGTCGCCCGGGCATCGCCCTTCCCTTACGCCCCACGTAAGCCGGGGTGCCCTGCCCCAGCAGGATGCGGCCCGATAAGCCTCCGCGGGATGCTTGCCTTCGGCGTGTTGCGGCGTCCTGCCGGGATGTGGCCCCGAGGGGGTTCCCAGGAGGTCCCCATCCTTAGGCGTGGGGGGTCTCCCCATCCTGGGAAATAAACGGGAGCTGTGCCCGCGGGGAGGGGGACAGGAATAAACACCGGGAATAAGAGCAGAAAGCGCTCATGGAGGATGGGAAGGAGGAAAATTTCCCAGCTCCCCCGGAGCTGCCAGGGGTGGCCGGACCCCTGTGCCAGGGACCCCCTGTCCCCGCTCGTGGGGCTGCTGGGCCCCCCCCGCTCTGCCCAGGCTGGTGCCAGGCAGCGGGTAGGGGTGCGCTGGGGGGGCAGGAAGCTGGGGAGGGGGAGGAAGGGGAGCGGAGGGGCCCCCGGAGCCGATGCGGAGGGCAGATATCCCCTCCGGAAAGGGGAGGGGACCGCATGGGGGGTCCCTGCCGCCCCGCAGGGCAGGGCCTGCCTCTGGGGTGGGGGGACCCCCGGGGGGGCAGCACCCAGAAGTGTGGGGGGGGTGTGGGAGCTCGGCTTCGCACCAAACCCAAACCCCACTGGTCCTCAGATCCGGCCCAGGGCAGGGCGGCAGTGATTGACAGCTGTCAGTCACCGTGAGCCAGGCAGCATCGCCCCTCAGGGCTCTCACCCCAAGGACGCAAGACATTTTTCTCCTTCCCGAGGGAAAACGGAGGGGAGGATGGGGACAGAGAGGGGGATGCTGCCTGCATGTCTCAAGAGCCCTCGGCGCTGCCTGACACAGGGGTGTCCCTCCACCCCAGCACTGTCCCCAAACTGGTCGGAGCCTCCCTCCACCCCAGCACTGTCCCCAAACTGGTCGGAGCCTCCCTACACCCCAGCACTGTCCCCAAACTGGTCGGAGCCTCCCTCCATCCCAGCACTGTCCCCAAACTGGTCGGAGCCTCCCTACACCCCAGCACTGTCCCCAAACTGGTCGGAGCCTCCCTCCATCCCAGCACTGTCCCCAAACTGGTCGGAGCCTCCCTCCATCCCAGCACTGTCCCCAAACTGGTCGGAGCCTCCCTACACCCCAGCACTGTCCCCAAACTGGTCGGAGCCTCCCTCCACCCCAGCACTGTCCCCAAACTGGTCGGAGCCTCCCTCCACCCCAGCACTGTCCCCAAACTGGTCGGAGCCTCCCTCCACCCCAGCACTGTCCCCAAACTGGTCGGAGCCTCCCTACACCCCAGCACTGTCCCCAAACTGGTCGGAGCCTCCCTCCATCCCAGCACTGTCCCCAAACTGGTCGGAGCCTCCCTCCACCCCAGCACTGTCCCCAAACTGGTCGGAGCCTCCCTACACCCCAGCACTGTCCCCAAACTGGTCGGAGCCTCCCTCCATCCCAGCACTGTCCCCAAACTGGTCGGAGCCTCCCTACACCCCAGCACTGTCCCCAAACTGGTCGGAGCCTCCCTACACCCCAGCACTGTCCCCAAACTGGTCAGAGCCTCCCTCCATCCCAGCACTGTCCCCAAACTGGTCGGAGCCTCCCTCCATCCCAGCACTGTCCCCAAACTGGTCGGAGCCTCCCTCCACCCCAGCACTGTCCCCAAACTGGTCGGAGCCTCCCTCCATCCCAGCACTGTCCCCAAACTGGCCTCAGCATCTTTCCATTCCTCAGCGCTGTCCCCAAACCACTCCGAGCATCCCCTCGCCCCATCGCTGTCCCCAAATTATCCCTTCACCCTGCAGTGTCCCCAGACACGAGGCTGAACTGAGGGCAGGGACCTGCAGGCACGGACCCCAGCAGGGACGAGGGTCCCCTTCGGTGTCCCCAAATGGGGACAGGTGCCACCATCCCCAGCCTGATGCCAAACATCCCGCTGCCTTCAGCGCCGGCTCTTTGCTGGAGAGAAGCCAGGCAAGGGGGGGGGGGTTCAGGACCCCGGGGAACCCCCCCGACTCGAGGGGGGCTACAGCCCCGAACCCCAACTTCTCCCCATCCCCCAGCAATCTAACACAAACACAACTATCTGCCGCTCAGCTCGGCTCCCAGCGATAAAAAGAAATAGCTGGAATAATTTTTCCCACCCACACATACCAGGGCGGAGGGGAAGGGGGAGCGATGGGGCAGATGCGGCGCAGTGCCGGCCATCCGGACGAGCCATCCCTCCTCGCCGTGCCCTGCTCGCCCCGATAATAAACCTTGAGGTTTGCAGACAAACTCCGGGCAGCCGGAGATTATTCAGGCAGGAGTCACGGCGCAGATAAACACAACCGAAGGCGAGCGGGAGGCAAAGGGGAAGGGGGAGGCGGGGGGGAAAGGGGGAAAAAAAAAAAAAAAAAAAATAGTTTGCAGTTTTAATTAGATGCACCAAAAAAATATATGAAGTTGCTCTGTCCCATCCCGATACCCCGCACGCAGAACTGGTGGCGAGGATGGATTTGGGGTTCACGGCCAGTTCTGGGAGAGGTGGACCTGTGCCATGCTCCGCAATTAGCCCAGAGCCATCGTCACTGCCCGGGAGCAATTAAATACACCCCGAACAGAGGAGCTGGCAGCGGGGGGGGGGGGGGCTGAGCGAGGTGGAGATCGTGGTGAGGACCCAAATAGCGAAGCCGATGGAGTTAAGGGGGTGAGGGACTCCCTGGGAGCAATCGCTGCTTTTTTGGGGAGGGTGATGGGACACGGCTGGGGGGGGACAAGGCGAAAGCCACCCCGAGTTTGGCCCCGTCTGCTCCATCCCTTCCCTACCAGTGTCCCTGCAGGGATAAAACCAAAAAAGCCTCACCCCACCGTGCAGAAAGGCAAGCGCCGGGCGGGCTTCCCAGGGGCTGCAGCCTCCCGGCAGCTCCCAGTGGGGATTCTCCGGTGTCTTGTAACGCGGTTGAGCAGCCGGTCCCTCAGCGGGGCTCTGCTCTCCTCCATTCCCCTGTGCCAACGCCACGCTTGTGAAATTTGTTGGAGCTTTTTCACGTCGACCCTCTGGGAAAATTGGCCGGACTTGGTGAGGTTGGCCGGGCAGCGATGGGGCAGGAGGGGACAGCGCCGGGAGGGGAGCCGCAGGCTGCGGGTGCTCCCAAAAGTCTCCGCTGCCGGCCCCGCTCCAGAGCAACCAAAAATGAGTGGGGAAAGACGGGAACCTGGGGCATGGCAGAGAGCTGCTGGCAGGGCCACGGGGAAGGGTCTGGGGGAATTTGGGGCGGTTTGGGGGAATTGGGGAGGACGCGCATCCCCTCTCCAGCCCCACCGGAGGATGAAGCGGGTGGCACGAGTGGGCGCGAAGCACGGCCGTGCTCCGTCCCGGGATCCCGTCGGGAAGCAGAACCGCGTCGGGGTGACCCAGCGCCCCGGCCGAAGGGGCAGCACATCTGGAAAGGCTCCCAAGTCGAGGATTACAGCCTCCAGCTCCCAGGGATTTGCATATCAGCCGGACGAGCGGCAGCCCCCTCCGGCGAACAAGGTCATTTCAAAGATAAAACAAAATATTCTTTCTCCCTCGCAGGCGCGCGGGGCCAAGGAGCCCCACGGCGAGGTCCCGGCACGCCGCGTCCCCGCGCTGCCGAGCCTCCGGCACAGCGGTGCACCCAGCGGGTGGCAGTTTTGGAGACCCAGAGGGCAAAGCCATACGAGGGGCAACCCTGTAGCCCCCCAAAAAGGGCCAGGGGGAAGGCAAGACCCCGCAGGGCGCGAACAAAGGCGCCCGGAGCAACCCGCTTGCCCCCCCCCCGCCCCCGCCGCTGCACCGCATCTTCGCGGCTGCCATTGCTGACATACGGCGGATCCTGCCAGATAAAAAAGAAAATTCAGGCTGCTCAGAGTTTCCCTTTTCGCCAGCTCCATCCCTGATAAGTGCAGAGCCTGCAGAGCGCCTGATAGACGGGCTATCGCGGCGGTTGGTGCGAAAGGAACACCCTATCGCTGCAGCATCGCCGGACCGCCATCAACTCCCAGCCACACAGAAATTAATACCACTCCAATTACCAGAATAGAGATGGGCTGGGAGAAGGCGATAATAAAATCTCTTTTACATAAAGAATGCAAATAACCCGCTCCGGCGAGGGAAGCGGGGGAAGGGGAGGCATGGCCAGAGCCGAGGCTTCGTGGTCTCTTTTGGGGAGCGCGTGGCTGGCGGTGCTGCCGGGATATGGGGCTGCGCGGTGCCGTGGCCCCCGGGATACGGGGACACCCGTGGTTTTGGCACCGCGGCCCCCTCCTGCCCTGCGCTGGGATGCCAGCAGAGCAGCGGGGAGCCCGGCGGTGCCGGGGGCAAAGGGCTGGGGAGCAGATAAGGAGGAGCCGGGGGTGGCCTCGCAGCTCCTTCCTGCCCGGCACGCAGGAAGGGCCGGGATATCAGCAGGACCGGCGAGCGCTTCCCCTCGGATGGGGCGGGAAGGGGGAGCGGGGCCATGGCTCCCCGCCGGGCCGTGGGGACGCGGGCAGCTGCAGGAGCACGTGCGCCGGCAGCCGGCGTTTCCCAGGGCTTCTCCATCGCCCAGCGCAGGCGGGAGGCCGGTGGCCTTGGGGACACACCGGGACACCCCCCTCCCCGGCGCATCCATCACCGAAGGGTGATCGCTGTCCTGCACGGGGGTCACCCCTTCCCAGCACGCGCTGCTCCAAGGGGCTGCTCCGAAACCAGACCCAGCGGCATCGCCGGACCGGGAGCTCCCTTGGGAGGAGCGGGGTGTGGGCAGGGGCTGGCAGCACGAATGGGGCCCGAAACGTGGCACATCCACCCTTGGGGGTCTCCGCTGCCCGAAACGTGGCACATCCACCCTTGGGGGTCTCCGCTGCCCAAAACGTGGCACATCCACCCTTGGGGGTCTCCGCTGCCCGAAACGTGGCACATCCACCCTTGGGGGTCTCCGCTGCCCGAAACGTGGCACATCCACCCTTGGGGGTCTCCGCTGCCCGAAACGTGGCACATCCACCCTTGGGGGTCTCCGCTGCCCAAAACGTGGCACATCCACCCTTGGGGGTCTCCGCTGCCCAAAACGTGGCACATCCACCCTTGGGGGTCTCTGCTGCCCGAAACGTGGCACATCCACCCTTGGGGGTCTCCGCTGCCCGAAACGTGGCACATCCACCCTCGGGGGTCTCCGCTGCCCCCGGTCCCGTCCCCGGGCGCCGTTCCCAGCAGACAGGCACCCGCAAACCCAATCTGCGCAGAGGAGCCCTGCCCATAACCCCATCGGCGGGTGGGTTTGGAGATAGCGGGGTGATAGGGCGTGGGGTACCCACACAGGGTGCCCGGCCTCGCCGGGCTGCCAGGGTGCTGGCGGAGATGCCGAGAGGGAGATAGACGGCTGTATTTGCTCCTTGGGGTTTTGATAACCATCACGAAACCGCTCGAGCGGCGCTCTTGTGGTTGCCGGGATGTTTGCAAAATGCCCTCGCGAGCGCGGGGCGATGCAGGACGGGGTCCGAACCCTCCCCGCGCCGGGTGAGCGCGACGCCAGCCACGGGGCGGGCATCCCCGCCGCTCCCGCGTCGTTTTTGACGGTCGCCAACAGCGGCTCGGGGACGCGGGGGGACTACAAACATTATCCCATGCCTCCTCTCCCAGCAGAAGCGCTGGGGTTTGCAGCCTGCCCAGTCCCCAGTGCTCCCAGTCCTCCCCGTACTGGTTTTTGCAAGAGGCGGCGGGTGCCTGGGGGCTGCCCCAGCCCGTGGTCCAGCTGGGATGGAGCAGGATGACCGGCTGCACGCCGGGAACTCACCCGGCCCATTCCAGGCGTCCGGCTCCTGTGGGTTTTCTCCAGGATCCGGCTTCTCCAGCTCCTTTGGGCTCTCCGGGGTGTCTCTGGACTCTGCAGCAGGAGAGGGAAGGCAGCAGGTCACGCGCGAGGAATTCCAGAGGCGGCATGCCGCGGGGGTCGGGACCACCGGGCCGGTGACACTCCGGGGCCGGGATGCCTGGGGGGGGTTCACCCTCGAGGATGAGCACATTTTGGGGGGCTCCCCTCGAAATCCCTGCATCCAAAACCCCACCACTGCCCAGCCACGGGCGGGGGGGGTCCCTTGTGCCCCACGGGATGACCCGTAGGGCCAGCCAAACCCACCCACGCATCCCCCCGGGCATTTCTCAAGCCACCCTTGGGTGGGCACCCATTTCCCAGCCCCCCAAAACCCCCTCCCATCCCACCACGGGCCCCACGTCACCCGGTTGAGCCCCGCTCCCATCCCGGCTCTGTTTGTGGTGTATTCACAGCAACTTGATAACAATTATTTTCTCCATTAACTGCTGCTGGAGATGCAGCTGATAAAGCCTATCTGCATATGACAGTGTGGAAGATTAGCGCCCAAAGTACATGTTTGCCTTGGCGTCCCGGGCGGATAACCAGCGCGGAGCCCAATCGATCGGCGCCAGAGCGAACACCCAGGGATGACGTCACCGGCATTGGAGATTATTAATACAGGTGATAAGCGGAATGATTAACATCAAATAAATCAATCACCGGGTATAAAAGTCCTATTATTTTTGGCTATAAATCAAAGTGCCTGGCATATCGATTTTTATCCATCGCGCTGAAAGCTTTAGTGGCCGTTATTGCTGCTCGGCGTTATCTCTGCTATCACCTTTTTATCGAGGCAGGCTAGTGCCAGGTGCAGCTCCACGCCCGGGCTCCCGGCTCCCTCGCCCCAGCCCGGCTCCCCCATCAGATAAGAGCCGCTCGCTTCTCCCTGCCACCGAGCAAAGTTTGCCGGCGAGCCCTCCCTGCCCCGGCTAGCGGGGTGCCAGCGTGGATCACCCCCTTTTCCCGCTGCATCGCAGCTTGGCTCCCGTGGGGTGGTTTTTTTTTGGGGGGGTTTTGCTTCCCGGTTGCTGGTGGCTGAAGGCAGCGGGCGCTTGCCGGGGACCGGCCGGCTCCATTAGCCGGCGCAGCCTTGCCCCGCCGCGGTTATCTCGAAGGGCACTGCAAATATTAACTGATTAGGATTTGCCCCCACCTCCACAGGAAGGAACTTAAAGGATATCTGGGGACTGTTTCAGCCCGGCCCTGAAAGGCAGCCACCTCTGGGGTGGGGCCCGGCATGGCGGCAGGCAGGCGGTGCGGGCAGGAAGCCGGCAGCAACGGCCCGGTGCCCCCCGTCTCCATCCCCGGCGCTGCCGGTGCCAGCACCTGCAGCCTCGGCGGCTGCTCTGCACCTGGGGGTGCCCTTTGCACCCCAAGGGGTCACTCTGCACCCCAAAGAGGGGGCCACTTTGCACCCCAAGGGCTCACTTTGCACCCCAAAGGGGGGGGCCACTTTGCACCCCAAAGGGGTCACTTTGCACCCCAAAGGGGGGGCCACTTTGCACCCCAAGGGCTCACTTGACATCCCAAAGGGGGGGGGGTCACTTTGCACCCAAAGGGGGGGGCCACTTTGCACCCCAAGGGGTCACTCTGCACCCCAAAGGGGGGGCCACTTTGCACCCCAAGGGCTCACTTTGCACCCCAAAGGGGGGGCCACTTTGCACCCCAAGGGGTCACTTTGCACCCCAAGGGCTCACTTGACATCCCAAAGGGGGGGGTCACTTTGCACCCAAAGGGGGGGGCCACTTTGCACCCCAAGGGGTCACTTCACATCCCATAGTGGGGGGTCACTTTGCACCCTGGGGAGTCACTTTGCACCCCAAAGGGGGGGGGGGTCACTTAGCACCCCAAGGGCTCACTTTGCATCCCAAAGGGGGTGGTCACTTTGCACCCCAAGGGGTCACTTTACACCCCAAGGGGTCACTTCACATCCCATAGTGGGGGAGGGGGGGGGTCACTTTGCACCCTGGGGAGTCACTTTGCACCCCAAGGGGTCACTTCACATCCCAAAGCGGGGGGGGGGGGTCACTTTGCACCCCAAGGGGTCACTTTGCACCCCAAGGGGGGGGGGGGTGTCACTTTGCACCCTAAGGGGTCACTCTGTACCCCAAAGGGAGGGTCACTTTGCACGCCAAAGACTCACTTCACATCCCAAAGGGGGGGGGTCACTTTGCACCCCAAGGGGTCACTTCGCATCCCTAAGGGGGGGGTCACTTCGTGCCCCAGGTGGTCACTTTGCACTCTAAGGGGTCACCTTGCATCCCAAAGGTGGGGGGGGGTCACTTTGTGCCCTGGGGGGGTCACTTTGCACCCCAAGGGGGGGTCACTTCGCATCCCAAGGTGTGGGGGGGGTCACTTTGCACCCCAAGGGGGGGGTCACTTTGCACCCTGGGGAGTCACTTTGCACCCCAAGGGGGGGGTCACTTTGCACCCTGGGGAGTCACTTTGCACCCCAAGGGGGGGGTCACTTTGCACCCCACGGGGTCACTTTGAGCCCTGGGGGGGGGGGGGGGGGTCACTTTGCACCCCCACATCCCACCACCGCTGCCGGCGGCTCAGCGCCGGGGCGGGTGAAAGGCACTGAAACGGATCCAGGGTGACGGCGCTCATTAGCAGGCATTGCGGTGAGCAACCCGCCTCCGGTTTCCAGCTTGTGGCCCCCCCGGCACGCCGCTGCCCCCGGCCGAGCCGAGATTGCTCCAGCCTGTGGGGACCCGCTCCGTGCCGGGGAGCATCCTCGCTCCCGGCCGGTTGCTCGCCATCACCCCAGGTTGCCCTCAGCGGGTCCCGCCGCCGGCCGGAGGGTGCCTGGAGGGCTGGAGCACCCCCGGGAGACTGCGGGGGTCTCGCTCAACCAACAGCCCACCCCGCAACAGGCGGGCGGGATGCTTCGTTTGCTAACGAACACCGCGGCACCAACAGCAGAGACGATGCCCGGCGTGCCCGGGAGGTTGCTCCGGCGGCGGAGCCCGTCCCCACGGCGCGGGGACGCCGCGGGCAGCCCCCGGCCGTCGCGGCGAGGCTCACCTTCGCTGGCGGGGGGGCTGGAGGCGTCGCGCTCGGCAGAGCCCTCGCGGTCCGAGGCGGTCCCCTCCCTCTCCGAGGGGCTCTTCTCCCCCGCCGGGCCGTCCTCGCCTTCCTCCATCGCTGCCAGGGAACCTGCCGAAACGCAGAGGGGGTGGTTAGAGGGCGGGGAGAACGGGAGGAATAAAAATCCCAGTGGGGTTTTCCCAGTTGGGAAACGAAGCGGCTGATGCCTCCGGGGTCTGGCAAAGGGCCCTTCCCTGACCCCCGGCGGGCACGGGGCCCGGAGGAGATGCCCTGCAGCTCTGCACGCCATGGGAAGAGAAACCCCCTCCCCGGCCGGCCCCCCGGTCCGGCACCGCGCTGGAGTCCCTTGTCCCCTTGCGGAGGGGGGGTTGTAGACCCCTCGCCTTGCTCCGGGGTGCCCGGTTCCTCTGCAGGCATCTTTGGGAATGAGCCCCACGCTCTCCCGGGAAGCGAGTGGGGTCCCCACGTACCGGTGGCACACGGCGAGGTGCCCAGCGCCCACCCAAAACCCCTCCGGCACCTGCCCCGAACGGGGTGAGGGACCCCGGGGACTGGCCCCTACGGTCCCCAGCACCCCTCGCTGGGCGGGGGACCCACGGCACGGCCCCCCACGATGCTCCCAGCCCCAGGCAAAGGGCACTGGGGGGGACACGGGGCGCGAAGAGGGTGCAAGAAGGACGCTGGGAGGGTGCAAAGGGACACCCCAGCAGCCCCCCTCCCCGAACAGCCCACTGCCGGCCCACGCTGCCGTTTCCACGGCAACGCAGCATCCCCATCCGCGCCGAAAGGAAGGACCGGCGGCGCACGATGCTCGTGCCGCGCGAAGCCGCGCCGGGGGCTGCCCGCCGCCCCGCCGAGCCCGGCGCACGGGCAGGGGGAACGGCGCGGTGACAAACCGTCTGCAGACCTCAGCTGCTCTCTGTGACTCCAGGCATGTATATTTACAGCGGGAGAACAAAGAGCCCATAATCTATACAAAGCAGACAACAATGAGCGTGAATAAAGAGGCTGCCGGAGAAGGGAAGGCAATTTATTCTAATTCTGCTAATTTCAGTTCCAGCACAATTAAAAAGGCTCTGATAATATTCAGAAACAATCGCCAGCTAACAAATCGTTTCTCTCGCTGTAAATGAAACATTGTTAGGCTAATTTCTTCTTTCACGCCTTCACGGCTCTTGGGCTTCTGATAAAGTTAACCCGACTCTCGCCTGCTCCGTGGCTTGGCACCGCCAGCCTGGCCGGGGAGGGACGGACAGGGCCGGGGACAGATGGACGGAGCTGAGGAGGGATGGATGGGGCTGGGGAGGGATGGATGGAGCCGGGGAGGGATGGACGGGGCTGGGGACGGATGGATGGGGCTGGGGACGGATGGATGGGGCCGGGGACGGATGGATGGGGCCGGGGACGGATGGACGGGGCCGGGGAGGGACGGACGGGGATGGGGAGGGATGGACAGGGCTGGGGACGGATGGATGGAGCCAGGGAGGGATGGATGGGGACAGCGAGGGACGGACGGGGATGGGGAGGGATGGACAGGGCTGGAGACGGATGGACGGAGCCAGGGAGGGATGGACGGAGCCATGGATGGATGGACAGAGCTGGGGAAGGATGGATGGGGCTGGGGACAGATGGACGGGGCCGTGGATGGATGGACGGAGCTGGGGACGGATGGACGGACGGGGCCAAGACCACATGTGGCACCCACCCAGGGGTGCCCAGACCACCCGCATCCTACCCCGAAAGGAGGGAGACGGGGCTGCCCCGTATAAATGCAATTATATAAAACCTGGGGTTTGGGTACCGCAGCGTCACCAAGCGCCTGGGGGGACGACGGGTGGCCGGCAGCATCCCGGCACCATGTCACCGCGGTCCCTGGGTGCATGCCGCGGTCCCTGGGTGCATCCCACGGTCCCTGGGTGCATCCCTGCTCCCAGCCCGCCCCGCTGCAGCATCCTGCTCCCAGCACGCCCACCCCATCCCTGGGGGATGCTCTGGCCTTGGCGCTCCCGGCTGCATAGGTTAAACGAACTACTGGATAGCTTAAAAAAAAAATTTTAAAAAAAAAAAAAAGGGAAAAAAAGGGAGGGGAAAAAAAAAAAAAAAAGGCAAGCGAGGGAGAGGGAGCGCGGAGCAGGGAGCGGAGCGTCACTTCTCTGGGATTGCTGGAAGCCCTGCACAGTTATCACCGCACACAGCCTCCCTCGGCTTGCCTGATCTGTCTATTCTTCATTAAGCAAATACGCTGAAATGGAAATGAAAACATAATAGCTATTTGATTTTCGGCGAGATATTTTGCATATTGGTTCAGTGCTGATAGTGGAATTTCATCAACTCCCTTTTTTCATGCTTTAAAACTGAATTACTGAGGCTGGCTTTACAGAGAGGGGAAGAGCCAAAAAATGCTCCCTTCCAAGATACTCTGCTTCGACGATTAACTCTTCTCCCTCCTTTTTTTTTTTTGATAACAAGGAAGGATTCCTTCCCCCCCCCCCCTTTTTTTTTTTTTTTTTAAATTACAGCGACTGTAAAAACTTGCAGGAAGCGGAGGCGATGTGCCCATGTCACCCGCGCGCAGGCTGGGGACGTGGGTCCGGGCGGGCGCGAGGGTCGGCATTCCTGGGGCTTTTCCAGCAGTAGGAAAACCCATCGTTACCCAGGTAATGATTCGATCATTTCACTCAAATCAAGGTTCTCCCGGCGCAGGAACAATAAACCTTTTCTCGATTCTTTGCGCTTATCCGATAAATTGAAGAATAAAATAATAATAATATAGGAAATAAAAAAGGAGGGGGGGGGGACTTCTCCAGGCTGCTAAAAGAGAGACCCTGGACGCTCCGAAAGCCGGCACGCAGACAAGAGCAAAGCGATAAGAGGCCTCGATAACAGATAGAAAATAGCAACAGCCCCAGACTTTCCCACCGGCTCTGGAGCGGGGACGAGGAGGAGGAGGAGGAGGAGGAGGAGGAGTCGGAGGAGTCCCTGGGGAGGAGAGCGGGTCCCGGACCCAAAATGCACGCAGGCTGGGGACAACCTGCCTTCGCCGTCCAGCGTTCATCGGCTCGCATCCAACTCCGAAAACTTATTATTTTTGAAATTAAAAAGCCTGGGCAGGTGGGGAGCCCAAGGAGGGGCTCCGGGAGCCGAGGAGCACGGGCGAGAGCCGGGGTCCGGGCAGCCTCACGCCCCAAAAATCTCACCTACAGCCACCTCGAAGCTCGCGGTGCGGCGGGTGCCCGGCTCCGGGGTGTCACCCCCCAGCACCCGGGGGAGCGGGGGGACCCGGGGGACCCCCCCAGCACCACCGGGCTCGGCGGGACCACGCGGGCAGCACGACGGAGGCTCCCTCCTCCATCCTTCCAGCTCCTCCTTAGCCCCGCGCTGGCCCTGTATCCGGCTTCCAATTAAAAATAAACCCCAATAATAATAATAATCATAATAAAACATAATACCGGCAGCCGGGGGAGGCTCCCCACCGGCTCTCGGGGTGCACGAAGCACCGGCACGACGCTCATCCACCACCTTGTGATGGAGACGTGGGGAACCCAGCCCAGGCATCGCCTCCCGGGCAGCGCCGCTGCCCCTAAACCGCCTTATTTCCCCCCAAATTTTGCAGCCAGCAAAGGGCTGCAGGAGTGGGCACGGGGGCTGCTGTTCCCTAGGGAAAGGTGCCGTCGGCGAGGGTCGCAGCCGCTCCCGATCCCTCCTTGCACCAGCTGCAAAACCGTCGCTGGTGATTCGGTGGGGTCTGGCGCAGCCCGGGGATTCCCTGGGGTCTCGTAGGAGGGTTGTGCCGGGATCCATCCCGCAGCAAGCGACACCCAGAGAGCAACCTGGGCTGCAAATCCAAAAGCCGCCGGTATCTGATGGGACACCAGCCCACCTCTTCTCACCCAATTTTCCCCCAGTACGTATGAACGTTCGCTTCTACCGACGACCTCGGCTGCCCCCCAGCCCGTTCCCCCGGGATCGGGGATGCCAAGCGCCGCGGCCGAGGGCAAACGAGGTTTCGGCGGCCGGGAAATGACGCCGGTCCTCAAAGGTCACGTTATCCAGCGGGTTATTTTTTCCCTCCCCTTGGTCGATGCTGCTGGGATCCAACATTAAACAGCAACGCTCTCCAAAAACGGGGGTCCCGCGGGGGGGGAATCTTGCCTGCCGCCGCTGGCCCCGGGTTCCCCGGGCAAGACCCTGCCCCAGGACCCCCATTTTTGGAGGAAAACGGACCTTTTTGAGCACAAAGCAACCCTCTCCCCTATCAGCCCGGCTGCAGCATCCCAGGGCCGGGCTCCCCCCATGGGTATCGGCGCATTAAATATCAGCCCCGTGCACGGAGCCGATAGCGGTTGGGGCCAGCCCCACTGGTACCTATCTCTAATTCGGGGCCCTTCTCCATCACCCCCAGATAAAACTCGCCCCGACCCTTCCCGCTGTGCCCCGCGTTCAACGGGCAAGGAAAAAAAACCCAAAAAACATTTGGGGAGCTGGTAGTTGGAGGGGGGATTTATACGGTATTTATAATAATTTATTAATAATTAGGCCTAATTTATCCAGGAGGGGAATGAAGGAGAGTGGGGGAATGGAGGCGGTAGGGGATGCTACGATTGTTGGTGGGATGCTGCAATTGCTTGGGAGGGGGAATTATAATAATTTATAATGAAATTTATAAAGTATTTAGGCCTAATTTATCCAGGAGGGGAACGAAGGAGAGCGGGGGAATGGAGGTGGTGGGGGATGCTGCAATTGCCAATGGGGGGGGTACTTACAATAATTTATAATTAAATTTATAAAGTATTTAGGCCTAATTTATCCAGGAGGGGAATGAAAGAGAGTGGGGGAATGGAGGCAGTGGGTGATGCTGTGATTGCCAATGGGGGGGGTACTTACAATAATTTATAATTAAATTTATAAAGTATTTAGGCCTAATTTATCCAGGAGGGGAACGAAGGAGAGTGGGGGAATGGAGGCAGTGGGTGATGCTGTGATTGCTCATGGGGGGGTACTTACAATAATTTATAATTAAATTTATAAAGTATTTATGCCTAATTTATCCAGGAGGGGAACGAAGGAGAGTGGGGGAATGGAGGCAGTGGGTGATGCTGTGATTGCTCATGGGGGGGTACTTACAATAATTTATAATTAAATTTATAAAGTATTTATGCCTAATTTATCCAGGAGGGGAACAAAGGAGAGTGGGGGAATTGGAGGCGGTGGGGGATGCTGCGATTGCTCACGGGGGGTTATGGGTGCTGCGAATGCTCATGGGAGGGGTATTATAATAATTTATGATTAAATTTATAAAGTATTTAGCCCTAGTTTTTCCAGGAGAGGAATGAGGGTGGCGGGGGGTGCCGCGATTCCCCAGGGCGCGGTGTGGGCGCTCGCAGAGCGATGCCGCGATTGCCGACGGGGTGCCGGTGGTGGTGGTGGTGGGATGCTCACCTCCGCACCCCGCAGCATCCCAACCACCGCGCGCCGGCACCCCCGCCCGGGCGACGCCAACCACGGGCGCGCAGCACCCCGAGCATCCCTCCCCGAGCCGCGGGAGCCCCCGGCCGCGACCGTCGGGGAAGAAAAGAGCCGGGGAGAAGCAGAGCCTGAGAAAAAGCAGCCCTGCTGATAGGGGAGAGATTGGTTTCAGCCGGAGCTGCTCCCCCTGCCAAGTCCGTATCCTATCTGCGCGGGGTGCAGTTACTTAACATTCATCACCGCCTGAACTCTGTAACTTTATCAGCGGCCGAGCATGGCGCCATCGCCGAGCCCAGCCATTCCCGGCGCTCAGATAGGGCCGATAAAGCGCTGATAGATTACAGGAGATTGTTTCACTTCAGGGGCCGCGATTACTAATACTAATAGCGAGAGCGCCCGCATCGTATCAAGCAGCAGCCGGGGTGGGAGGGGGCGCGGAACGAGCTGCGGCGGCGGGGGGGGGGGCGTCCACGGGAAAATAATGAGAAAGAAAAATACAGGGACAATGACAATGAAGTGACTTTACGTTTCCGATGGGGTCGATAACGCCCTGGTAGATTTTAAGAGAGGAGAGAGTCTAACAGCGCCGTCCCCGGCGCATCAGACGGATGGGAGCAGATCGCTGCGCGAGAAGGGGATGCGACGCTGACCGCGGTTCTGGCAGCGGGATCGGGGCGAGGAGATGTTGGAAGCACGGGAGGGAAACTGAGGCAGCTGGTGGGGCCCCTCTGCAGCCGCTGGAGAGGGACCGCTCCTTCGCGGGGGGGCCCGGGGGTGTCCTCCATCCCAATCCCCATCCAAGAGCAGTATGAGGCGATGAACCCCGCGCCGAGCCGGGCAGGATTGGGGCAGCCTGGTGCGAGCCCGCAACTGGGGAGCAGCTGGATACCCCCATAATACGGAAGGAAACTCCATCCATGACCATCAGGCTCCAAACATGCATGGGCGTGCAAGGCGGCACGGGCGTGCAAGGACACCTTGCCACCGCCGCTCCTGCACCACGTCCCTTCACCGCTGCTGGCCCAAGGGAGTTTTTCCGGGTGAAAAAAAATCCTCAGTTCCGGTACTTTTTCTCCCACGTGGAATAAAGCCGGTCCAGTCGGGAATGGCTGGGGCAGGCGGACGCGCTCGCCCGGCAGCACGGCCCCGTGGAGCCCATCAATACCAGGTGACGGCGAGGCCAGAGGTCAAGCTCTTCGCTAATCTAGTGACAAATTACCCCAGAGATGCCGCGCCGGAGCCATCCCCCTCCCCGTGGGAAGCGGCTTCAGGTCCTGCCGCGTCCATCCCGCTGCCAAAAGCTGCCGGGAAGGGAACGGGGACAGATTTCAGCCTCCGCCCCGAGACTTTCGCTCCACGATAGTGCCAGGCGAGGACAAGGATGGAGGGATGGGGACAAGGATAGAATCATAGAAGAATCACAGAATCGTTGAGGTTGGAAAAGACCTTTAGGATCATCCAGTCCAACCATTAACCCAACATTACCAAGTCCACACTAAACCAGTCAAGGGTAGACTAGACTGAACCATGTCCCCAAGTGCCACCTCTGCCCATTTTTTGAACCCCTCCAGGGATGGGGACTCCACCACCTCTCTGGGCAGCCTCTTCCAATGCTTGACCACTCTTTCCATGAAGAAATTTTTCCCAATATCCAATCTAAACTTCCCCTGGCGCAGCTTGAGGCCGTTGCCTCTCGTCCTATCGCTAACTACTGATGATGGTGGACGTGGCCCAGAAGGCCACCATCACCGAAGATGCTCTGGCTGGGGTGTCCCTGCTGCTCCCAGCCCCCCCAGTGTGCCCGGCGCCAGCCCCCAGTGCCAGCCCGGACCACCTCGGGGTCTCCAGCCAACGCTGCAGCAACGAGCAGGGACCGATGGGGTGGGGGGCTCCAGGAGCAGAAAAGGACCCTAAGAAGCTCCAACTCATTTGGGTGGCCCTTCTGCAAGAAGCAGGGTGGGCTGCTGGCACCGAGCCTGGCAGACGAAGGTCACCGGGGGCTGGTGGGACACCGCTGTCCCCAAAACCCCCACTGCTACAGCCCCCCGCCCTCGCTGGACCAGCACAAGGACCCACCACGGTGCAGCCCCTCCGTTGCCGGCACCTTCACCCGGCACCCCCAACCCTCCTCTTCCTCCAACTCCAAGCAGCGTGGCCACTCACGCCTGGCTCCAAAGACGCCGAGTTTGCCTCCGTGCAAAAGCGTGTGCCTGCGCTGCCTATTTTTTTTCTTTCTTTCTTTTTTTTTTTTTTCCTGTTCTTGGCATTTTGGTGGAGCGAGATAAGAGTAAAAAACAACAGAGCTGCTCGGAGAGTGAAAAAAGGAGATAGATAACGCAGATACCGACTCCTACACAAAACAGTCCTGGCTTTATCACTGCTTTTTATCACAGTTCCTCTAAAAAAAAAATAAAGAGAGCAGCCCAACTGGAATGGGGCAGCACATTAAAAAATGAACTTTATACTGTTTGCTCTTTAGTTTTATATTTAGATGAAACAAACTTAGATTCTTGCAGTCGATACCTTTTCCAGTGCAAGGAACCAAAAAGTCTGGAAGCCCCATTTGCTCCAGCGCGGACGAGTGAGGAAACAAGTATAATTTAGAAAAGCAGACGCTAAGGGAGCGGTGCCTGCTCCCATCATCCGGCCTTGTTTGAGCCCACGGCGTGCCATAGTTCAGGCATCTTTAAGCCCGGATGGGCCAGCGGGATGAGGCCAGTCCCAAAACATCCCGCTGGACCGGGCAGCATCCCGCAGCAGGAGCAGCGAGGCTCCGGCTGGAGATGGGTGTGGAAAAGCAGACGCTTCCCGAGCATCCCCTGGTCCCGCCTGCCGGTCCCTGGGGACAGCCGGAGCCCACCCGAGATGCCGCAGCCGGCACCGGCATCCCGGCCACGCGCCGCCGCCACGTGCCATCGCTGCGGCTGGCGAAGCCAAACGTCCCCGCAATGCGAGCGGGTCCCTGGCATCCGAGGGCAGCAGCGTCTCCATCCCAGCGCAGGGATGGGACCGCGCGTGCCATGCGCCCCATCCCCAAAATTCTTTGCCCATGGCGACGCTCCTGTCGCTGAGGGCACCGCACAGGGCTCTGCCCTCCTGCTGCCAGCCCCAGGCTGGGGAGGGCATTTTGGAGCAGGAAAACCCCAACACACAGGGCCAGAAAAATGGAAGGGGAGGGGGGGAAAAAAAAAAAAAAAAATGGACTGGAGGCTTTTCCCTCCCCTCGCACTCCCTTCCCTACCTTCTTTTTGAAAAACATAATTTATCTGTGTATTATCAAGAAATCCAGACACTTTAATCAGTGAGCTATGAAGTCAGTATTTCCATTCTTATCTAGCGGAGGAGTGGAAATGGAGAGCAGATAGGCAGCTCCGAGCTGGTCCGTGGTGGGGAATGTTAATGGGAGGAGCGGCAGAGCCATTGGCTACCGAGCCGCCGCTATCGCTGCCATTATCGGGGCGTTATCAAGGCAACCATCGCAGCGCAGTAATGGGGCCAGTTCAACTTTCCGCATTATCATAGGAGCTGGAAGTAGCATGAGAGGCCTCGGCTGGGAGACAGAGAAGCAAGCGAGCAGCCAAACTTCCCGGCAGAGCCCGGGGGGAAGCTAAAAGCAGCTTTTCCTCCCCGCTGTCCCCTGAGCTGGCGATGCGCGGGGCGATGCTCTTCTGCGCAGGCATCCTCCTGCACGTTACGGGTACCGACGCCGAAGCACATCCCCAAAGCCCCACGCACCCCGGGTACCAACGCCACCGAGCATCCCCAGAGCCCTGAGTACCGACCCCAACGTGTATCCCCAAAGCCCTGGGTACCAGCCCTGCCGAGCATCCCCAAAACCTGGGCACCGACCTTGCCAAGCATCCCCAAAACCCTGGACACCGACCCCAAGGTGCATCCCCAAAGCCCTGGATACCGACCTCGCTGAGCATCCTCAAAGCCCTGGGTACCGATCTCGCTGAGCATCCCCAAAGCCCTGGACACCGACCCCAAGGTGCATCCCCAAAGCCCTGGGTACCGACCTCGCTAAGCATCCCCAAAGCCCTGGACACCGACCCCAAGGTGCATCCCCAAAACCTGGTCACCAAACCTCACCAAGCATCCCCAAAACCTGGGCACCAACCTCAAGGTGCATCCCCAAAACCCGGGCACTGACCCCAAGGCGCATCCCCAAATCCCTGGGTACCGACCTTGCTGAGCATCCCCAAATCCCTGGGCACCGACCCCAAGGTGCATCCCCAAAACCCGGTCACCGACCTCGCCAAGCATCCCCAGAACCTGGGCACCAACTGCAAGGTACATCCCCAAAACCCAGGCACCGACCCCAAGGCACATCCTCAAATCCCTAGGTACCAACCTCGCTGAGCATCCCCAAAACCCCGGGCACCGACCCCAAGACGCATCCCCAAAACCCCGGGCACCGACCCCAAGGCGCATCCCCAAAACCCTGGGTACCGACCCCGCTGAGCATCCCCAAAACCCTGGGCGCTGATCCCAAGGCGCATCCCCAAAACCCTGGACACCGACCCCAAGGCGCATCCCCAAAACCCTGGGCACCGACCCCAAGGCGCATCCCCAAAACCCCGGGCACCGACCCCGCCGAGCATCCCCAAAGCGCGGGGCCGTGACCCCCGGCTCACCAAGGACAAGAGAAAACAATGCATCTATATTTCATCAGATGAACAAATTAGAGGAGCACATTTCCTCCACGCGCTATCAAATGGGAGATGTCAAGAAAATATGTTGATGTGAGAAAGAGGAGATAAAGAATTATTTTGGAGGAAAAAAGCCGTGGAAGGCTCTTATCTGGAGTGACTCATAGGCACACACTCCTTAACCCCACTGCAGCCCAAGGTCAGCAGTTACATTCCTTTCGGCATTTCATCCCTTCCAAAAAAACATGTTGCTGCAGAAACAATGCGGAGCCTTTGCCGGGCAGCCATCGGAAGAGGGAACTGTATTACCCCCGAAACACTTGAACTTTCCTGATAAAATAAGCAGCGGGACAGCAGCCTGGCCAAGCTGGAGAGTCCAAAAGCCCTGAGTCAGGCAACAAAAACAGTCATGGGATGTGTTGCAGAAAAAAAAAGAAGGAAAAAAAAAAAAATATTGGCCTCCTGCTCTTCTCCAACGGGGGGAAGCCGACTTCTTCTCCCCCAGGAAGAAAAATCCATGCCCTCGGCGCAGCCGTAGGACTCGCAGAGCCGGAGCGCGAGGCGGGGCTGGCAGAGAGGCGTTTTCCGCTTTTTCTTCTTAAATAAAGAAATCCTAAAAGCACAAGGTTTCTCTGCTCCTGCCGTGCCCCCAGCTGCTCCAACGGGTGCTCGGGGCCGCTCGCGTCCCTCTGGCCGGGCAGCCTCCGCCGTGGAAGGTCTGGACTGGTTTTTTTTTTTTTTTCTCCGCAGCATCACAGCGTTTTCCAAGGCAAATCATGGATTTTTTTTTTTTTTTTTTTTTTTTTGCAGTAGGATGGACAACACGCATGGAAAACATCCTCTTCCCTTCCCCAGAATGGGTGTATTTGACCCCAAATCCACCAACGCCTCCGTCCCCAGGCTGTGCCAGCCCTGCCGCTCCCGGTTTGGGCAGCGTTGTCCCTTCCTTTCCCTGGGATGCGGGTGGCATCGACCCCCACGGGGCCGGGAGCGTCGCAGGGTGCCCCAGGGATGCTGCGGATGCGGACACGGTGACAGCAGAGGACTTGGCTCCCCGGGGGGACTTGATGCCGCGTTGTCTTTGGGGTGCTGCCATCGCTGGGTGGCTCCGATGGGTGCCCGGGGAGGGAGGGGGCTGCCCCTCTCCAGGAACACGGATCACCTGTGCCGCGGCACTTTTTCCTTGCGCAATCCGCTGGCAACGCCCGCGGGGAAAGGATTACTTTCTTCCCAAGCCCAGGTTGCCGAGCTGGCCGGCTCGCAGCTTGGTGAAAGCGGAACCTGCAGCTTGCTAGGTGGCCTCGTGATTCACGATGGAAAAATCAAACCTTGCCCAACCGCGCAAGTTCGGAGCCAGAGCCGTAAATCCCAGCCGGAGGTGGCTTTCCCGCTCCGGCGCGGGACGCCAGGGACGGTCCCCGTGGCGCGGGCATCGCCGCGGCTCGGTGCCAGCTTGGGGTGCCCGGGGAGGGGACAGCGCGGGGGCGTCCCCCGGGGGCGCGGGAGGAAGAGCAGCAGCAGCCGACACGAACCGACCCAACCCCGGCGCCCACGGGCCCTGGAAGCGGCCGCCTGCCAAAGCCGCCGCGGCCTCCCTCGCCGGTGCGGCTGCCAGTGCCGCCTTCCCGCCCCGCAGCCGGCAGCGGGGACGTGCGCCGGGGCTCTCGGCAGAACAGGTTTCGCCGCGCTGCCGGCTGCCCCACGCACGGCCGTGGCCAGCTTGGCTCCGGCGCTCGCCCCTCCGAGCGTCCCGCCGCGCATCCTCCCTGCCCGATGCGGAGACGGGGATGGCCGGGAAGGGCCGTCCTGGGGATACGCCCCGAGCAGGGGCCCAAAACGGGCTCGCGGGGTGCACCGAGGGAAGCACCGGCGCAGGACGGCCACAACGCATCCCGTGGCGGAGCGCAGGGCCGGTGGCACGGGGCAGCGCAGAGCCCCGTAAATGGAAAAATTACTCCGGAGAGAGGCCGAGGAGAGCCGGCCGCCGAGCACGGTGCCAACCCCTCTCCCACGACGCGGGGTCCACCGGGATGCTCGCACCGGGACCAGCGGCCACGGAAGAGGAGCGAAGCTTCTTCCAGCTTCCCCGCGGCGCTGCCGGGTCACCGGTGGGAAACGGCCGGGAGAGCTCACCGCGGCGGGCTGCAGGCTCTGCCGCACGCGTCCCACCAGCACCGCGGCATCGCCAGCCCAGCCTGGGCCACCGCCCCTGCCCAGTCCCACCCCGATGGGTCCTCGCCTCCGGGAGCCCCCGATGCCACCCGTGGCGTATCCTGAGAGGAGCTGGGATGGGCGGACGTGCCACGGGGCTTCGTTGCCTGCACCCCTGCCAGCACCCGGGAGCCGTCACTTCGGGGTGCCAGTAAGCCAAGGCTGGCAAATGCCTCGCGGGGGGGTTTGCACAAGAGGGGAGGGGTTGGCAGGCAGCGCCCGTGGGAGCAGCCGGCACGTGGGACACAGGGATGCCACCCCGGGGATGCCGGGAATGGGGCATGGGGGGCTGCAACGCCGAGGCAGCCCCCGGGGAGGGACGGAAAATATGGTTTGGGGAGCGGAGGTGGGAGGCCCTGCCTGCACCCCAGCTCATCCCTCATCCGCAGAGCGGTCCAGGATAGCGTGCATCCCCAGATGCCCCCGCCGCCCACCCTGGCCCGGAGCATCCCTCCCCAGCAGGCATGGATGGGGAAACTGAGGCACGGAGGCTGTCAGTGATGGAAAAGTGCAGCAGCATCAGAGCGGTGGGAGTCGGGGAAGGGGGGGAAAAAAAAGAAAAAAAAAAAAAGAAAAACCAAGCGGAGGCAGTTAGTCACCTGCACGGACCGAAAGCGACTCAGCGAGCAAAGGGAGCGCGAGAGGAGCGGGCAGGAGGCGTGCCGGGAGCATCCCACGCCACCGGCTCACCACGCCGCCGCTAAAAATACACGCCGGGTTGGCCACTGTCATCTCTACAAGACATGCAATTTTCCAAGGATGGCTCCCACGGTCCGGCCGGCACCACAACCCCGTGCCTGGCATCACCGCAGAGCCCATGCGGGACCGGGGAGCAACCGAGCTGACAAAAGAGGAAAGGAGGAAAAAAAAGAAACAACACAACAAACCAAAAAAACCCCAACCCATCAAGAGGCGGCAGGGTTTAACAGCGCAGATCTGGCGCTCGCTATCTAACACCATCTAATAGCAATTAAAGAAAATCCACACGCAAAAAATATGACGGTGCTTTTGTCTCCCCCTGCTCCTGCCCCCCCCCCCTCGCCCCGGCCAGCCTTTGCATTTGCTTCTCGGAGCAGAATGGGAGATAACGATCAAAAAAGAAAGTCAAAGCTCTCATCAAAACTAATGCAACATCTGCAGCCGATACCAGGCGCTGGGGAGAGCTCGGCTTCTCAACAACACGAGGTGATGGGGAGCGGGGGGAGGGAAAAAAAAAAAAAAAAAAAAGAGAAAAACAAAACACCTTGAGAAATAAAAAACACATACGCAGCTGCCCCCCCCCCCCCACCCCCCATCAGATAATTAAAGCGCCTGCGTTAATCACATTTGCAATGGAACAAATTGTCGGAGCCCTTTTGCCCCTCTTTGCTGCGTTTGCTGTTGTAGCGAATGCTGCTCCGGTCTGGTGGGGAGAGATAAGTGGTCCTTATCTCCCCTGGCAATCTCTATCAGGATGGAGATCGGGCCTCGGCGCTTATCGGCAGCTCAGATCTACTGTAGCTGAAAGCAGAATAGAAAGGGAAAAGGAAAAAAAAAAAAAAAAGAAAAAAGCCACAAACAGGCCCCTGCGACTACTACAAAAACGTTCGCTTCCAGTTAATTTCGGCAGGGGGGAAAAAAAAAAAGAAGAATAATGTATATATTAGAACAACAGCAGAGGGAGAGGCGCATCAGCAAGACGAGATCAATCTCCCGCTTATCAGCTTCCCCCATCGGAAGACCCGGCGCTGCGAGCGCACTCGCAGGCAGCTGCCAGCAGCCTCGCTCATCAGCTGTGTGCCCGCACTCCCATGTTTGAAGTTAATAAATATAACAGGCTATCTGGGTTGGAGATCAGCTCCTGCTCTCTATCAGCCCCTCACATCTATCTACCAGCAGAACAAAAGACAGAAAAAAAAAAAAAAAAGAGAAAAAAAAAAAAAAAACAAAACACCCAACCAAACCCTAAACCCAAGCCTATAAAGCAGCGGCAGCTGCAGGGAGGTTGCTGGTTTTACGGCTGGAGAAGGGGGCAAAAAGCAAGCTGTCTCCCCCCAGCCCGGGCAGGTCCCCCACAAAATTAAGTCAAGAAATGCTCCGGGTGGTTTTTTTCCGCTATCGGAAGCCACCATCTAGATGCAATCGGCTTTCAAAGCCTCGCCACCGCGGGCCACCGGGCAGAGCGGGCGCTCCCGGCGGGGGGAAGCTGGCAGGGACCCCACGCCGCCGGCACCCCCGTGCCCCTCCATCGCCGCGTCGCTCCAGCCCAAAAAGTGAAGAAGAAGCAGAAGAAGGTGGTTAAAGCAGCCGGTTAAATATAGTCCGGTGTCTGATCTTTGTCTTATCGCTCTTGGCGATCGCCCGCTCTCCCGGCGATCTCATCTACGCATCGCATCGAGCTTTTTTAAAAAAAATAAATAAAAAAAAAAAAATAAAAAAAACAAACCAACAAACCAAACAAAACCAAACCCCAAACCCAGAAGAGACGAAGCCAGAGCGAGAACACAGCGTCACCCAGGAAAATAAAATCAGCAGATAGCAATCTGGAGGAGGTTTTTTTTTTTTTTTTTTCTTTTTTTTTTTAACGCTCCAGCCGAGATGATAAAAAAGGATAGACTTTGTGGAAACAGGTCCGGTCTGTACACGATTACCGGAGCCCTGATTCATGCATACCTTCCCTCGGCGGGGAGAGCCGTCGGAGGCAGCGGCAAGGCGCTCTCGCCGCGCTCACCGGCTCTAATGACTGTTTTCATGTTGACACATACAGGAAGGGTTCCAAGCTTTCAGCTTTTAATCAGTTTTGGCCATCGCTGGCGGCCTGAGATCAGCCTCCCACTTTATCATTTCTTCACATCTCTGCAGAAAAGCAGCAGAGGAAGGAGATACGAGCCGCCTTCGCCCTGCCAAGCTGTCATGGCCTCATCCAGCTCCATTTTTCCCCCCTCCCCGGCGAGGGCCGCGCCGGTGGGTGCCGGGACCGGCCAGGCGTCCTGCCATCGGCGCGTCCCCCACGCACGCAGCTATCGCCCGCATCGGCGGCGTCATCGCAAAGGCTGCGACGCTACCGCTCGCTTCGCTCTTAACGCTCCCGGTTTAATTGAGCTGGAGCTGCCCAGGGAGGGCTCGGCGAGCAGCCGGGCTTTTTGCCGAAATAAAGCCACGGAAGTTGGATAAAGCTAAAGGAGAACATTATCACCAAAAGAAAAAAAAAAAAAAAAAAAAAGGAGGCAGCTGGGACTATTTTTAACTCTACCCGGGTAAAAGTCTAGCTGAGCTTTATCACCAGAGCAATCACCCCAGGCAGGGAAACAGGTAGGTGCAACTCAGCCTTGCAATTATTTCAAGAGAAAGATAAAGCGAGATTATCACATGGTGGCCAGCCTTCCCTATCCTCCCATCTGCCTCTTATCGCCAGCTTCCATCGACTCGAGGGGGAAGGAAAAAAAAACACACACACACACACACCGGAGAGGAAGGGAGAAAAGCCGAGCTAAGCCCGCCACCGAAAAACTTCCAGCGCTTTGTAGAATTCTTCAGCGCAGCCGGCACATCCCCGCCGGACCAAAACCAGATCCCGGCCGACGGGTCGGATCGTGGGGAGCGCGACCCTCCGGAGTCGGCGAGACGCGGCCGGTGGCCAACGTCCCGTGGGACCCCCCCGGGCGTCCCCGCCGCCGCCAGCCCGGGGTGTTGGACCCCGTCCCCGCCCGGGCTGGGGTGTGAAGCGGGGTTTGGGGGCCAGCGGGCAGGGCGCGAGGTTGAGGCCGGCGTGGGCTGCGGGGACGACGGCGGTCAGCGGCGACGATGGCACGGCGCGTCCGGCGGCACTGATGGCCAACGGGGGGGGGGTCCCCGTGCGGAAAAGGGGAGCCCCTGGCAGGGTGAGGGTGCCGCACCCGGGGTGAGGAGCTGCTGGCAGGGTTGGGGAGCCCCGGGGGCGGTTTGGGGAGCCCCAAGGGGGGGGTGTTTGGGGAGCCCCGGGGGGGGTGGGTGTTTGGGGAGCCCCAAGGGGGCGGTTTGGGGAGCCCCAAGGGGGGGGTGTTTGCGGAGCGCCAGGGTGTGCCGGGGGCAGTTTGGGGAGCCCCGGGGGGGGTGTTTGGGGAGCCCCGGGGTGCGCCGGGGGCAGTTTGGGGAGCCCCGGGGGGGGTGTTTGGGGAGCCCCGGGGTGCACCGGGGGTGGTTTGGGGAGCCCCGGGGCGGGGGGGGGGTGTCTAGGGAGCCCCGGGGGGGGGGGGGGTGTCTAGGGAGCCCCGGGGGGGGGGGGGGGTGTCTAGGGAGCCCCCCGCCCCAGCTCACGGCGCTGGATGGGAGGCAGGCGGGGGAGATAAGATCACAATTTCAGGCCGTCCCGACAGAGCGATGTTATCGGGACGGGACTTGCAGAACGGAATATTTTAAAGCCTTATCAGGGCCCCCATCGGGAGCCGGTACCGGAGCCACCGCGCTGGCGGGGGGGGGGGGGGGGAGGGAGGAGGCCGGGAGGGGGAGGCGGCGGGGACGGAGCCCAAAGCGGGCGGCCGGGAGCGGGGGCACCGGGGGGGCGAGGGGGCACCGGGGGGGCGAGGGGGCACCGGGGGGGCGAGGGGGTGCTGCCGCCGAGGGGGCGGTGCAAAAAAATAAAGCGGGGGGGGGTAGGGTAGTGGAGAAGCGGGGAGCTGGCGGCAGCGGGGGGCTGCCGGTGCCGCGGACTCACGTTTGATCTGCCGGGGGTTGCTCTGTTTCCTCCTGGACATCGCTCGGCGAGGGGCGAGCCCGGCGCCCCGGCTGGCGGCTGGGCGGGCGGCAGGTGGGGGGTGGCGGCGGGCGGGCCCCCGGCTGCTCGCATGCCCGCCCGCCCGCCCGCGCTGCCGGGCCGGGGCCGGGGCCGGGGCCGGGGCCGGGGCCGGGGCCGGGCCGTGCGCGGCGGAGCGGAGCCGCCGCCGCCGCGGGATTTTCTCAATGGGGCGCCGCGGCCGCTCAAACCCGCGGAACGTTCCACGGGGGCGGGGCCTGCCCCCGCCGCGCGGCGCCGCGGCCGCCCATAGGCCCCCGCCCCTCCCGCCCTCCCCCGGAGGCTCCGCCCACCGGATGGCGGAGCCGTTCTGCTCGCGCCGCCGCGCGGGGCGGGGCGGCGGGACCCGATCCCGGCGGGGACCCCCCCCCCGGTCCCCAAAGCCTCCCGCGCGTCCCCAGCCTCTTTTTGGGGTCCCCACGCCCCCCTGAGGCCCCCGGCCCCCTGCCTTGGGACCCTGACCCCCACCCCCTTGGGGTCCCGCCCCCCCCTTGGCACCCCAACCCCTCCTGCATGCCCCCGATCCCCCTTTTGGGCCCCCAACCCCTCCTGCCTGTCCCCAGTCCCCCTTTGGGGTCCCCAACCCCTCCTGCATGCCTCCAACTCCCCCTTTGGGGTCCCCAACCCCTCCTGTATGCCCCCAATCCCCCTTTGGGGTCCCCAAGCCCCTCCTGCATGTCCCCAGTCCCCCTTTGGGGTCCCCAACCCCTCCTGCATGTCCCCAATCCCCTTTTGGGGTCCCCAACCCCTCCTGCCTGTCCCCAATCCCCCTTTGGGGTCCCCAACCCCTTCTGCATGCCCCCAATCCCCCTTTGGGGTCCCCAACCCCTCCTGCATGTCCCCAACTCCCCCTTTGGGGTCCCCAACCCCTCCTGCATGCCCCCAATCCCCCTTTTGGGCCCCCAACCCCTCCTGCATGTCCCCACTTCCCCTTTGGGGTCCCCAACCCCTCCTGCATGCCCCCAATCCCCCTTTTGGGCCCCCAACCCCTCCTGCATGTCCCCACTTCCCCTTTGGGGTCCCCAACCCCTCCTGCATGCCCCTGATCCCCCTTTGGGGTCCCTGAGCCCCTCCTTTGGGATCCAACTCTCCCTTTGGAGTCCCAACCCTCCTTTGGGGTCCCCAACCCACTCCTTTGGGACTCCAGTCCCCCCCCCTTAGGGTCCCCAAGCCCCTACCTTGGGACCCCAACCCCTCCTTTGGTGTCCCCAACCCCCCCTCTGGGGTCCCAATCTCCCTTTGCACCCTCACCCCACCCCCTGGAAGGTCCTAAACTCCCATGGGGCCACCAATCCCCCCTTCTGGGCCCTCAGCCCCCCGCCTTGGGGTTCCAACCCCCCCTTTGGAGGTCCTCAAAGCCTCCGTGGGACCCCCAAAGCCTCCTGTGGGGCCCCCCCAAACCTTGGGGTTCCCCAGGGCCTCCCTTTGGCCTCCCACCCCCCTCTTAAAATCCCGCTCGTTTGGAGACGGCCGGTCCAAAAAGTCCCACTTGCAACTTCCACCACCACCGTGACGCCGGCTCGGTGCCGGGGGGGGACACCCCGGGGTGCACTGGGGACGGTGTCGGGGTGCTGGGGTCCCCCTTGGCACCATCCCAGCCGCGCGAGCCAGCCCTCGCCGCGAGCGTGCAGCCAGGCGGCGATCTGGGGGCTAATGGTGGGGTTAAACAGGAGCCGCTTATATTTTGGGTCCGTGTTGGGAATATTCTTCCGTGAAAAAATAACCATTTCTGCCAAACCCTCGGCCGATCTCGGCTTGGGGGGGGGGGGGTGTTTGCCGGTGGTGACGGCCGGTGCTCCCCAATTAGTGATGCAATTTTTGGATCGGTGAGGGGGAGCAGGGGGCTGGTGGGCACGGCACGGCACGGCGGCTTGGCCGTGTCCCCTCTCCATCGATCCTTGGACACGGGGTGTGTGCTCCCCCCCCCCCCTCGCCTTTTTTCTTTTTTTTAAAGGGTTTTTAATTAACTTCCTGTTCCAATGGTGGGATAATGAGTTTTAAGCAGCACATGATTCCAGTAAAGAGGTCAAGCCGGCAATGAGGATGTCAAAAGAAATTAAGTTAGGAATTAAGAAGAGTTCCAGGGGAGAAAAAAAAAAAAAAGCCACGGAGGGAGATGCTACAGAGGACAAGGCTTTGCTCTCCCCCCGCTTGGCCGGCCGCCCCCCAAAATGACCCCGCCGGCGTTTTTCACCTTGTTTGGCCCCGAATCGCAGCCTGCCTGGAGACGGGCGCACCCCAGGGCCGGCAGCTCTGCTTCCAGAGCTTTTCCCTCCCCGCCGCGGCTCGCGGCCGCGGTGAAACCAAGCGCCCGCCGCGGCTCTGCAGGGTCCGGCCCGGGGAGGCTTGAGTGGGCTCTGCTTTGCGTCAGCCGTGATGGGCGCTGACTCCATCAGGGCCTGGGGGACGGGGAGCCGAGGCTCCGTTCTGCTCCTTTCGGGGGTCTCCATCCCGCCCCCCGGCACGGCCACGGGTTTTTGGGGGTGGCGGGGGCCAGTGCAGCGTTGCAGACCCAGCCGGCTCCTCCGGCACATCCACGGCATCACCCGCTGACACCGCTCGTGTTATTTACCCGGCACGTTTGCTTACGCCCAGATAATTAGGCAAAACGTTTAATTAAATGCAGCGGCAATAACTGCAAGGACCTGGCGGGGAGCGGACACAAATAGGGCGCCCAAATTTCCTCTCCCCAGCACCGGAGCAGGGGGATGCCGGCTATTCCCGGCTCTTTGTGCTGGAAGAAGCAGCGACAGCATCCTTCGAGCGGCCGAGGGGACAGACCCCGGTTGCTGGCGCACCCTCGGAGGGGGCCGCATCTCACCCCTGCCGTAAGAAGCCAAAAAAGCCTCGACCGAGCTGGCGGGTGCCGAACACCGGCGTGCAGCCCTGCCCCGGGGAGGGGAGCCCAGCTACGGGGTGGGGGGAAACAGGTTGCAGCCCTTGCACGTTCCTTGCCAGTGTCCTTTTAATTCGCTTTTTGATACCATCCCAAAGCCTCTTAGATCCCCCCCCAGGCCTGAGAATTTGCCGCCGCATCAAATCATTCCAGGCTAAGGGCCGGATCCCCGGCACGGGGACATCCCCGAGCCCCGCATCTCCCTGCCCCATCACCCTGCGCATCCCACCCCACCGCGCAGGGCACCCATGGGTGCCCCTGCAAGGGGACAACCGCCACGGTGCCGGTGACAGTGGCATGGCTGGGTGGGTGGTTTTGTTTTTTTTTTTTTTCCCCCCCTCCCCAATCCCGTTGTGTTTGCAGAGAGATTGTTATAGGGTAACAGAATAAATAGCGTGTTTTCCTGAGGAGTGAATTACACGCCTGCAGAGCAGAGATAATGCGCGAGCAGCCGTTTCCCCCATTGTGAGCGAGGTGACATCTTTTTATGGAGCTGTGTACATTTGTATTAGTGCCAATTAATCTGGGGTGATATTATTAGAGACGCGGGGAGAGGAGGTGTCGGCGGAGGAATGTAAATGGGAAAAGCTAAGGCGCTGCCTCGGCCGTATTTCACGGGCGAGGGGCGGGTGGCGGTGACGCTGGGTGCTGCGCTGAGCACCCTGAGGGGGTCTGGGTGCCCGCAGGACCATAGGCTGCCCCAGCCGGTGGCACCGTCCGCTGGCACGGCTCTACCAAGGCTGCAGAAACAGGTATTTCCAGCTGCAAAAAGTCAAGTTTTTAGGTGTTTTTGGTTTTGTTTTTTTTCTTTTGTCCCAAGAGGGAGGAATGGCATCTCGGTGCCCATGCCTGTGTGCAGGCCACCACCCATAGGGCTGGGTGCGCTGTGGGGGGGCCCTGCCACCTACCGGCAGGAGAACCTGGCCCCGGGTGCCACTTGTCACCTGCCTGGGGCTCAGCCCCAGGGAGCTGCCGGCAGCCCGGGGCCCTCTGCGGCTTGGGCACGGCTTGGGCACGGCTTGGGTACGGCTTGGGCGCGCCCCTTCATTGCTTGAGCACGGCTTGGGCATAGCTTTGGGCATGGCTTGGGCATGGCTTGGGCGTGTCCCTCCGTTGCTTGGGCACGGCTTGGGCATGGCTTGGGCACGGCTTGGGCACGTCTCTCCGTTGCTTGGGCACAGCTTGGGCATGGCTTGGGCATGGCTTGGGCACGTCTCTCCGTTGCTTGGGCACAGCTTGGGCACATCCCTCTGTTGCTTGGGCATGGCTTGGGCACGGCTTGGGCACGGCTTGGGCACGTCCCTCCGTTGCTTGGGCACGGCTTGGGCATGGCTTTGGGCACGGCTTGGGCATGGCTTGGGCACATCCCTCCATTGCTTGGGCATGGCTTGGGCATGGGTTTGGGCATGGCTTGGGCGCGTCCCTCCGTTGCTTGGGCACGTCCCTCCGTTGCTTGGGCACAGCTTGGGCATGGCTTGGACACGGCTTGGGCACATCTCTCCGTTGCTTGGGCACAGCTTGGGCACGTCCCTCCATTGCCTGGGCACAGCTTGGGCATGGCTTTGGGCACAGCTTGGGCACATGCCTCTGCTGCTTGGGCAGGGCTTGGGCATGGCTTGGTCATGTCCCTCCGCTGCTTGGGCATGGCTCGGGCATGGCTTGGGCACGTCCTATGCAGAGATGCTACTGCAGGATTTGTGGTTCCTGGGAGCTGTGGTGGCAGCGCGAAGGTTTTGGGGTTAAAACAAATGGTGCAAAATGATGCTGGATGCTGCTGAAGCCCGGTGGGAATGTGCGGATGAGTGACTCCTGTGCCCCAAATTCAAGGCTGGGTTTTCTTAGTGCTTATTTTCTGCCCCCACATTGATCTCCTGCTATAGGGCCAATGCTCTAACTCACAAAAGGACTGATCCCCCCGTCCCTGGGGGTCAGGCAGCGAAGCCGGGCTGCAGCCCGAGGGGCATCGCTGCTGGCAGGACAGCAGCCCCCGCAGCGGGCGCATCGCTCCTGTGTTATCTCCCAGCTCCCCCAGCACTCCCGTCCCCACACCCCGCAGCTGCCCGGGCTTGGGGTTTCCCTGCCTGAAGGCAACTCAGCATCAGGGATCAGATCAGGAGCCCGCGGGTGCGTGTGGTCCCCATCACGCACATACGGCCGGGGGGACGTGGGAGCCGGGGTTTAAATTCCTGCTGTGCAAGGAACGGCCAGATTTGACTCAAGAGCAAGAATAAAAAAATATAAATCTTTAGCCCCTGCTAGCAGTGTGACAACCATGGTGGATCCCGTTATCCTCCGCGTTTTACGGAGAGGCTTAAAGCACCTCCAGCTCAGAAACTTGGGTGTGCGGCTGAGAAGAAAGGCCAGCTGGATTTGGAGGGGGGGGAGGTTGAAGAGCAAACAGCAGCTTGAGGAAAATTTAGGGTGGTGGCAAGAAGCTGAGAAATCCCCTAAGGGACTCCATGCCACGCCAGGCACTCTCCGTTCAAACCCAGCCACCCTGCGACCCCCCCGGGGACGGCTGCGGGGTCGTCCCCACCCGCAGAGGGTGTGGATCGGGGCGGAGGATGGTGCAGAGCAGCCGTGCATCCCGGTGGGGTGCAGCCCTGGGATCCCCGGCCGTGCCAGGTCCCGTGGGTGCCCCCCCCGTGCCACTGGCACCCGCCGAGCAGCGAGTTAATCTGCAGCCGGGAGAAGCTGCCCGGCTTTGCCTTCCTCGGTGGAATTACATCGATGGGGGCCCGCAATTTTCCAAGTGACAAGAGCTGCCGGATAATGCAGGACTCAGCAAACCCGGGGGCTTTCGGGAGCTGATGGACGAGGGGGGTCACCCGCTTGGCAGGCGCTCGGGCCGCAGGAGGGGGATGCGGGTGAGAACAGGCAGGAGAGGACACGGGAAAAAAAAAAGGGAAGAATTAAATATTTCAGCCTTCCGAGCTGCAGGGATGACGCTAGCATCTCCCTAGGGAGCAGCGTTCGGGAGGGAGCGGTACCCGAGGCGAGCATCGCTCGTGGCCTGTGCTGCAATAAGGTGGGTGCTGCTTTAGGACGGCGTCCCCGCACCCTGCCCAGCGCCCTGGGGACGGGTCCCATCCCCTGCAGCAAACCTGTGGCTCCCAGGGGACTTCGTTTCCAGGTGCCCAGCTTATGAATCTGGCGGTGCGGGAGAGCTACAGTAAGACCCAGGCATGAAATATTCCTCTGCCCCGTACGTTTGCTGCCCTGGTGAAATATAGTAGAGGGAAAACATAAAAATCCCATTTCCAGCTCCATAATATTTCCTGCCAAAACAAAGTAAAATGTGCTGCCTTAAATTTTCCGCAAAATTCTTTTGAGGTTATTTTTTTCCCTAAATTAAGCCATACTAATTATTTTCAGCCACTTTATCTCCACTCTGCAACACACCAGGAGGGTGCAGGCAGCAAGCATTTTAAGCCTCCATAAACAAAAGAGTAGTTTGGAAAATAATTCTATCAATTAATCAAATTAATCCTGCAGTTTTAGTTACAAGCCCCAAGTGGCAAGGATTCTAGCCTGCGGTTAGGAGCTATCTCTCATTGACAGCGTTTAAATGTTATGATTGCAACAGTAATTAAAGAACATAATATGCCTGGCTTTGTGTCAGCCTCCTACCTTCAGACCTCAGTGCTGTGCCGGCAGAGGTCAGCTTGAGGACAAATTGGTGATGACCAAACTGGGCCATCACCGTTACCAATTGGTGACGACCAAACTGGGCCATCACCATCACCAGTTGATGATGACCAAGCTGAGCCATCACCGTTACCAATTGGTGACGACCAAACTGGGCCATCACTATCACCATCACCAGGTGATGATGACCAAGCTGAGCCATCACCGTTACCAATTGGTGACGACCAAACTGGGCCATCACTATCACCATCACCAGGAGATGATGACCAAGCTGAGCCATCACCGTTACCAATTGGTGACGACCAAACTGGGCCATCACTATCACCATCACCAGGTGATGATGACCAAGCTGAGCCATCACCGTTACCAATTGGTGACGACCAAACTGGGCCATCACTATCACCATCACCAGGTGATGATGACCAAGCTGAGCCATCATCGTTACCAATTGGTGACGACCAAACTGGGCCATCACTATCACCATCACCAGGTGATGATGACCAAGCTGAGCCATCACCGTTACCAATTGGTGACGACCAAACTGGGCCATCACCATCACCAGTTGATGATGACCAAGCTGAGCCATCACCGTTACCAATTGGTGACGACCAAACTGGGCCATCACTATCACCATCACCAGGTGATGATGACCAAGCTGAGCCATCACCGTTACCAATTGGTGACGACCAAACTGGGCCATCACTATCACCATCACCAGGTGATGATGACCAAGCTGAGCCATCACCGTTACCAATTGGTGACGACCAAACTGGGCCATCACTATCACCATCACCAGGTGATGATGACCAAGCTGAGCCATCATCGTTACCAATTGGTGACGACCAAACTGGGCCATCACTATCACCATCACCAGGTGATGATGACCAAGCTGAGCCATCACCGTTACCAATTGGTGACGACCAAACTGGGCCATCACCATCACCAGGTGATGATGACCAAGCTGAGCCATCACCGTTACCAATTGGTGACGACCAAACTGGGCCATCACTATCACCATCACCAGGAGATGATGACCAAGCTGAGCCATCACCGTTACCAATTGGTGACGACCAAACTGGGCCATCACTATCACCATCACCAGGTGATGATGACCAAGCTGAGCCATCACCGTTACCAATTGGTGACGACCAAACTGGGCCATCACTATCACCATCACCAGGTGATGATGACCAAGCTGAGCCATCACCGTTACCAATTGGTGACGACCAAACTGGGCCATCACTATCACCATCACCAGGTGATGATGACCAAGCTGAGCCATCACCGTTACCAATTGGTGACGACCAAACTGGGCCATCACTATCACCATCACCAGGTGATGATGACCAAGCTGAGCCATCACCGTTACCAATTGGTGACGACCAAACTGGGCCATCACTATCACCATCACCAGGTGATGATGACCAAGCTGAGCCATCACCGTTACCAATTGGTGACGACCAAACTGGGCCATCACTATCACCATCACCAGGTGATGATGACCAAGCTGAGCCATCACCGTTACCAATTGGTGACGACCAAACTGGGCCATCACTATCACCATCACCAGTTGGTGATGACCAAGCTGAGCCATCACCGTCACCAATTGGTGATGACCAAACTGGGCCATCACCACCACCATCACCATCACCAATTGGTGACGACCAAACTGGGCCATCACTATCACCATCACCAATTGGTGGTGACCAAACTGGGCTATTGCCACCACCAATTGATGATGACCAAGCTGAGCCATCACGTTGGGCTTTTTTGATCCCCTTGGGACAAGACACCCGTGAATAGGACTCGGGCAAGATGCAGTGGGGAAGAGGAGATGCACAAGCATCTTCACCATTGAGAAGCTCCACCGCTTTGCAAATGATTGCAAGGTGACGGTAGTGGCACCAACGTCTTCTTGAAGCCACTTTGCAGAGGACACCGCCAAGATGTACAGAGCACCCAGCTGTCAATTAGAAATAGCATTGTTTGGTTAGAGATGTGTGCGGGAGGAGGGGACTGCGGGGTACAGGACACAGCCGGGGGGAACTTCCCACAGACATCACGCAGACAGGAAATTTCTGTGAAAATATTGGAATATATTTGAAAAGATTAATCATGTATGATTTTACAGTACCACCCCATATTTTCATCTCATACTTTATTTAACAATATTAAAGAGGCACTTTAAAAGCACACATACAACATCATAAAACGGCGTTTCCTGCTCTCTCTCTGCTTCTCTGACAAAATATCAAAATAAAAACTTTTGACAGAACACATTGCACCCAAGGTAAATTACCTACAATATTTTTATACAATACAAAGAATTGTTAAAGATACATATTAACAGAATAAAGCCTCTTTTTTTTCCTTTTAAATCTAAAACAAAACAAAAAATAATTGCAGGACAGACGCAAAGTACTCTGACTGTTCATATCACATCAGTGCATTACTTCACCTCCTTGACTTGGGAGTATTTCAATAGTATTTTTAATTGTCTTCCATGTCCTCGTTTGCACCTGAGATTTCTTTCCGGATTCAAAAGTTCGGTTGTATAACATGCTCGTTTAACGTGACGTAACCTTTTCGACACTATGGAGTACCAGCATACAGGATTTTTTTTTTTTTCCCTTAAAGTTGGATTTTTAAAAATTTTTTGCCTGCTTCGTTTTCTTTTACAGGTAACGGCTACTTCCTAAAGGTTCCCTTTTATTTTTCAATCAAGGAAGTCTGTATTCACATTACAAAAGAAGAATAGCACCAGTAACTGCATAGTAAAAAGCGGATACCTATATAGCCACTAACTCAATACAGTAAGATAGTTTAGAAGTGATACCGTTGAGGGCACTTGGACAGTACCGGTTCGGTGCGGTAAATTGGCACAGTTTTGTCATTGCGCAAAAAAAACCCCTCCACAAACAAAAAGAAAACACACACGCGCGCGCGCGCACACACACACACACACACAAAAACCCCACCCCTAAAATTCAGAGTTTGTCACAAGTGTCAAGGTGCAGTTTGCTCGCGGTGGCGGCTCTCCTCTGGTTACATCGTCTACAGTGGTCAAAGAGTGGCAGCATCCTCTGAAGGGCTCCGACAGCCCCGGCAGCCCCAGAGCCGGTTCGTTATTCTCTTGACGATGTAGAAACAAATTCCTGGGGATGGCTGTCAAAATATAGGACACTCGATTCTTAATTTAATTTTTTTTTTTTTTTAATTGTATCATCTCTTAGGCCAGCTCCCAATTAAATGAATTGTACGGGATTATTTGTGCAAAATCTTCAAAAAAAAAAATTTGCTTTCTACAGTGTACTGCACCTTATGAATAAGACGTCTACGGAATGAAGTTCATCTCTTCAAGTACTTTGTACAAAGATAACACAGACACAGTCTCAAAAGGGTCTGAGATTTGCAAGTATCCTTATAACCTCAGCACTTCTGCAATAAAGCAATTGCTCTCGACGATTCAGTCTGCCCAAAGCGATTACAATTTCAGTTCATGAAAATCATCAGCAACATCAAAGTTCTAGCATTTGCATGATAAATCAGGTGAATTAAAGTAGATTAGTAGACACAAAGCAAACTATTTCACAGAGGCTGCAGTGCAAGTTCATTTAAGCTAGACAGAGAAATCATGCTACACAAACGAATTTAATGCTTTGATAATTTTTCCCTTGCAAACGCCATGAAAGCAGCTGAGGATCACCATAAGTCACTTCCATAAATTATTCTGAAGTATCTCTTCTTAAAGGAATTTTAAAGCTAGTTAATTTTTGCCCAAAGAGTTGGCTTAGCAGGTTGTTCTGGGACTCGGCGGTGCGGTAGCTGGCTGAGCCGGCCGGCTTGGCACCCCGGGCGGCGTGCGGGCTGTGCAAGGAACTGCGTGGGGACGGCGCCGGCCCCTTGGCCAACACTTGGTGGAGGCTCTTCCCCAAAATGGCCTTCCTGCGCTTCACGTCCCCGTTGGCGTGACGGAGCTCCCCCTTCTTCTGGTTGTAAGTGTCCAGGACCATCTTCTTCAGTTGGGTGCCCGTTTTGGGCTTGGGAACCAGTTTGTTGCAGTGTGCCTCCCTCCTCCCGGGGGAGAGGGCAGAAGCTTCGCTGTTGCTCCAGCCGGCGTGTTTGAGCTCGCTGGCGCTCTCGCTCCTCCCCGGGCACGGGGTCCGGGCTTTTTTCTTTTTCCCATCTCCCTCCATGTTCTCCCGGGAGCCGGAGCTGCTCCGGTGGCTCAAGGACTTGTGCTCTTTCCGCCTCTTGGGGTGAAGCTTGCTGGTGGCTTTGCTTGGCTCCAGGTGGCTGTGTCTCACGGCATTGCTGGCCACCTCGCCTCTGGGCTGGTGGCCGATGGATTTGCCTGGGTTGCCGCCTTGGTCCTTGGTGTTAGTGCTACTGTCCTTAGCCTCGGGCACGGCTTTCTCCTTCCCCGAGATGGATTGCTGTCCCTCCTCGGTGCTGCTGCCAGGGCTGCCTGCACCAGGAGCAGCCTCACTGCCAGGCTGGCTACCCGTGGTCTTCTTCTGCAGGGTTGAATCTTTGGCAGCCCTGTTCAGTGTGGGCGATGCCGTCTTGTCCTTCAGGGGCAGGGGGTGGTGGGCAGCCTCTGGAGACGTGGCCTTAGATGCACCTTCCCAAGAAGAGCCATCACTGGCACTGGGGTTGCCCCACCTGTGGGTCTCCTTGTCTGGTGGACCCTCTCTCTCTGGGGAAGGAAGATCCGAGACCTTCTTGGCAAGCTGGAGAAATGGGATCGCATCCACGGCGTCGGTGGCTGCACTGGGATTTTCCAGGACACCCGCTATATATTTATCTTTGTTGCCTACGCTTGTTCTTTTATGGGCATCAGCATAGCCATGTTTCTCGGTCAGGTGTGGAGGAGAGAGTTTTTGGTCTGTGGCCTGGTTACAAGCCAACCCAGCAAGGTCAATGGTAAACTCGGGTGAGTCCAAGAAAGGAAGTGGTTTCCCATCAAACGCTCCTTTCTCCAGCTCCTCGATAGACAGGACAGTGATATGGCCGAGCTCCGGACTGCTTGCTGCAGCCTGTGGCAAAGACGGGGAGAGACAGGGTGGTGGAGGCAAGGTGTCAAACTGGGATTTCTCCATCTCCGCCAAGAGGTCGGAAAAGTCACCCACCAGGTCTTCTGTTTTCACGGAGGGTTGGGGCAGAGGTGCTCCTGGGTCACTGGGTGCTGTAGGGAAAGAGTCAGCGGGAGCCTGCAGGCTGGGGCTTGCAGCCTCTACCAGCTCAAGGTCACTAGTGTGGTCTAGATGGACCGGTGAGCTACGTGGGAGTGAGCTGCCGTGGTGAGCAACCTTCCTCTTCTTGCTCGGCGGCATGCCCTCCTGGAGAGAGCCGTCCTCTTTCACCTTCTCCCTGCCCTCTCTGGAGGCAGCGCCAGGCCTCATGACCCCTCTGAATTTGAAAGTCTTATTGCTTCCCACCAGGTGCTTCTCCATGTGCCGGTCATACTGCTCTTTCTTGGAGAAGGTGTAGTTGCACATGCTGCAGACAAAGGACTTCTTGATAACGTGCATGACGTCTGCGCAGAGCTCGCAGGCGTACAGGGTGGTGTGCTTGATCTCCTGCTCCTCTACTATCCCGTGCTCCTGGCTGAGGTGCTTTTGAAGCTCTTTGGTCTCCTGGTAGAACATTGGACACTTGTGGCACAAGTAAATCTTCTGTAAACTGTGCACGACTAAGTGCCGCTGGAGCTTGAAGGGTTTGGGAAACTGTTTGCCACAGTGATGACAGTCCCTGGAAGGATCCTTGCAGTCTGGGTGCATGGGGACAGATTTTGGGGTGCCTTCGCTTTTTGCCATGTGCTCTGGAGATGGACTGGCGGATGCTTTAGAGGAGCTGGGTGCAGGTGGCTTCACCTTCATGTTGCTTTCCAAGGGGTCTTTCATGGCCTTGGCCTCCTGCTCGAGGGGCAGCTCCCTGGGGCTCTTGCTCTCTCTGCTAACCGCATGCTTGCTGCTGGGGTCGGCGTGCTGGGAGGACCTGCTGGGCTTCTGATACATGATGGTGTTGAGGAAGTGGGTGACAGCAGCATTGTCCTCACCAAAGCAGGCTGGCAGGCCCATCACGGACTTCTGCGCTTGCCCCTTGCGAGCAAATTGGGTGGCGTGCTCCCGGAGATGCTCGTTGTACATCCAGACATCGGAGATCTCCTTCAGGCACATCCCGCAGGCCCACAGACCGGCTTTGTTTTTGGCGTGCTTCTCCTTCAGATGGTCCCTCAGCTGCTCCCGGGAGCTGAATTTGCGCTGGACACACATGTAGCAGGTAGGCGGAGGGGAAGGGTTATGGGAGAGCTTGTGGAAGTCCAGCTCCCCTAATGTCAGGAACCACTGGAAGCAGACTTTGCATTTGTACTGCTTGTCTTTGGCCTTGATGGTTATCTCACTGCGATTTTTCCCCAGCTTCCCATCTTCTAGCTTACTTCTGTGCTTGCTGTGCTGGCCCGACTTCGACTTGAAACTCACAGTGTTGTCCTCCCCATGGCCAGGAAGATCTTCGCAAGGGCCGAAGAAGCACATGTCTCTCATTTTCAGCTTTGCATTCAGCATCTCGATGTCGATGGTATGAAATTCGGGAGAGTCTGAGGCTTCGTTAGCCTTGCCATCGTAGGGCTCCTCTGCCAGGTCGGGGGGCTCGGAGCTCGCTTCTCTGAGCGAGTGCTCATCCTCGAAGTCCATCAGCGGCTCAAACACATCCTCGGCAGAGAGACTTTCTCCCTCCTTCTCCAGACTCCCCCAGATGTTCAAGCTGGGGACGTTGTCCACTTGGCTGTTTTGGCACAAGAAGGTTAGCATGTTGTCTTCCAGGTCAATGTCCTCCCTCCCTTGGTCAGTCTTCTCACAGTCTGACCTCGGCGCAATGCTTTGAGATCCGCTGGGAGCAGCATCTCCGCTCTTCGCCTTGCTGCTGTGACACATGTTTAGCATTAAGGCGTCATCGACAGAGATGGTTTCATATTCACAAGGGTCCTCCCTGGTGACACAGAAAGAGCTGGTTTTGCTGAGGTCAGAAGATAATCGGATCGAGAAGAGGTCAATGGCACCCGCTGGCCGGAGGTTTACCTCGGTGACAGGCTTGGGTTTCTTGCTGCGCTTCCCATACACCCGTGTGCACTTTCTCCGGATGAACTGGTCATCGCGGGGGAACAGCTGGGAGAACGTGGAGTCATCATCAAACAAGCTCTGGAGGTCCGAGACGGCCGCGCTCTCCAAGCAGTGCTCTCTGCCCAGTGGCACGTCTGCCTTCGCCCATCGCTTTGGCTCCGCAGGAGGAGGGCTGGTCCCCGGCGTGGTCTGCAGAGCACCTTGCCCGGGAGCCTTTTGGGTGGTTTCTGAATCACACGTCTCCAGCGGCAGACCCTCTTCAGCAGGAGCCGTGGGACCCTGCAGGGCACCGCTCTGGTTCCCAGCGCCGCTGCCTGCTGCAGGACTGTCTCCTGTCTCAGCATCCATCTCCTCCGCGCCATCAGCACCACGATGCTGCTCTTTGTCTACCTTGCCCAATCCCTTCTCCACTTGCTTCACAAACCTGCTACCCCATTTTTTGCAAGCCCGCATGTCTTCCACTCCATTTGGATCTTCCATCTGCCCGTGACAGGCGACTGTGCCTGTTACTGACTCCTTGCTGACCAGCTCCTTTGAAGACACCATGCTGTCGCCCAGGTCTTCTGCAAGCTCAGCTGCACAAGGGGACTGTTTATCTTTTTGAGACTGCTGGGTTGAGTTGGACCTATTTTGCTCCTCTGTGGAGATGCAACCACCTGGCTCATGCAAGCCCCCCATGATCCTGGGCAGACTGGAGCTGAGGACAGCAGGGGGAGGACCTGTGTTCTTCTCCAGCTCACCTGGACCATCGGGCTCATTTCTTTTGGGAAATACCTTTGCCTTCCTTCGTCTCACTTTCCTGTTTAGCTTCTTTTCAGAATTGCCGTTCACCTCTCCAGGATCTTTGCTTTGGCTTCTTCTGCCCTTTTCTCCCTTCCTGGCTTGCCGTCCCGAGTCCAGCTTCTCAGCCGCCGCCTCGCCTGCTCCCCTCGTCTCTGAGCGCAGTCCCTTTGCCTTCAACTCCCTCTGCAGAACACGTGTGCGGTGCAGCTCCTGCGACATCTCGAAGGAGATCACGCTGAGGTCGCTGAGCACTCTGCTGACCACTTCTTGCATCTGCGTGCTGGGCTCTTTCTCCAGGTCTGGGCATATTTTCTTGGGGACGTGTTCAACATTGGTGGTTGGCATCTGTGAGCTGCAGGTTTTGTCTTTGACTGAAGTCTTCAGGCTCCTCCTGGGCACCTTTTGGGCTGCTTTTGATGTCTTGTCTGCAGAAATCAAAGTAGACCTGGGAGTCTTGCTGGGCTGTGGTATGCCACCATTCTTCACCTGGTGCTTGACAGCTTTGTGCCTGGTCAGGCCAGGCTTGGACCGGAAAGTGGCTGAACAAATGTCGCAGGTCACTGGGAGCCCATTTGGATTCTTTTCTTTGTGAAGTTCATTTTGGGAACGGTTTGGAGTACTGTTAGGTGTGTTGCCCTCTCCTTGGCCCATACTGTTTAACACACCACTCCCAGCTTCTCCAGCCCCATGGCTTTTGGGTTTCTCCCCTTTCAAACTCTTTCCTCCACTCTCTGTGGTTTTGGAAAGACCAAGTCTCACCTCTGCTGCCTCTGAAAACTCGTGGCCATTTAATTCAGCAGGACCAAGATCTCCAGTCCTTGTAAGATCTCTACTGACAGCAGCTGGCACCTGCTGAACAACAAAACCATTGGACCAAGCCTCTGGTTCACTTTGATGCTTATTTCCATCATCAGAGCAGCTTTCAAGCTTGTTCTCTTGATTTAGGTTTACCTCTCTTTTTCTGATCGGCAGAAGATCCGTTGCGGGCTGGGCTGGGTAATCTTGGGTTTCTGGAGGAATGGAGTTAACGACTGTATCTGTGATGGTGCATGCTTGGTTTTCTTGAAAATGAGAGCTTGACAGCACAGCACTGGTGCTTTTGGGTACCTCTTTCCCAACACCCTCTTGGTTGAAAGATGGCGAGCAGGGAAGAGAGCAGTCCTTCCCATGTGGTTTCTGGGGACCATTCATCTCCAAGGCAGAGCCCACCAGACCATCAGTGTGCAGCAGAGCACAGGGTCTCGCTGTGCCTTCTCTTTCAGGTGGTCCGTAGTTAGTCAAACCACCATCGGGGAGGTGATGGTGACCGTCCTTGACTTCCTCCATCGGCACGACCGGGCAGTGATGCAGCGAGGGAGGAAAGGTGGGTGCTGTTTTCCATGTCCCTTGCTCTACTGGGCCCATGGTGGGGTGACGGATGTGATGGCCGTTGGCCTCAGGAGGACACCTTTTCATGACAAATGAACTAGATGCGTTAAGCAGGGACGTGCCGTATTTCTTCTCATCCAAGAGCTGAGTGCCGAAGCTGGGGACCTCTCCTCCCTCAGCCACACCGCTTTGCAAGTATTTGGGGTGAGAAAAATTGGTTGGCAAGGGCAGGCTGGCCGGAGATTCACCCTTGTAGTGACAACCATTGAGGGATTTCTTCTTGCTATTTCCTTCTTGGGGAACCATCGCACCGACTGTGCTGGCTTTCGCCTCTGGCACCAAGCAGTGATCCTGGTGGAGATCCTCCTTGGAGGGTCCATGGGGGCTGGTGGGACTCATGGAAGTGCTGAGCAGGGGCTGTGTCCCCTGCCCCACCTGATTCCTTTCCAGCCTCTCTGCTGCTGCACTGCCCAGTGTTTCTTTCTCGAGCAAACTATGGCTTAAATGGGATTGCTCATGTTTTTTAAATGCCAAGGTTGCTTTGTTTTTATCTTGCTCCTGCTCTTCCATGAGCTGATCAGCTTTCTTTCCTTGCTCTGGCAGTGGGGTCACCGCTGTGGTTTTGAGTGGCGAGAGGTCATTACGCTCTCGGGAAACACCATCTGCACAGATATTAATGTCATTCGGCTCCGCACATTCATTTGCTAAGTGCTGCAGCTCCGTTACATTATTTTGCAGCTCTGGCTTTGCAAACGTGGCTTGTTTTGCATGGTAAGAGCCCATTGCACCAAATGACTCCAGCTGCTCGCATCCACCGGAGAAAAGCACAGCCTCTTTTGCTGGGGCAGCAATATTTTCCCCGTTGCCTCCAATGGGGACGTTCCCCTCCCCTTGGGCAGGGCAATATGTCCGATTTTCCCCTTCCAAGGCACCACCACTCTCCTCTTTCTGCTCCGGCTGGATGCGGGTGGTGGTAGAGGGGTGGCTGGGAACAAGCAGCATGGGGAAGCATGGCATCAACAGTTCCTCTTCGTTGCTCTTCACTGTGCGGGCAACGAAGAGCTGGAGCTGCTGCAGAGGGTTGGCAGCCGTCTCCTGGGATGCCAACATCTTCTGGGAGCCACAGTCACTCTCCTTGGGCAGACTCAGCATATCGAACAGCAGCACTTTCTGCTTGCTGGCTTTGTTGCCAGGTCCAGGGACTGGGTAGGTGGTGGGGCTCTTCTTCTCCTCCATTTCTTCCATTAACACGGACCCACCACCATCCCCTTTGAAGTCTGTGGTGCTTTTCACCATTTTGGGTGACTCGGGCCTGCTTAAGGGTCTTTCTTCTGTATCTGGGACTTCTTTGATGTGAGGTGAAAAGGTGAGATCCAAGGCTGGGGTGGGACCTTGCTGAAACCCAAATTCAGGTTTACCGTTTGGAAGATGGGCATCAAACTTCTCCAGCTCTGCAGCATCAGTGAAGCTTTCATCTGCTTTCCCTGGCACAGGGAAGCTCTCGGCACCACACTGGCATGACAGGGATGGCAGGGGATCTTTGGTCGCTTCTGCTGCCTCCAGGGTCTTGGGGAACATGGTGACAACAGGGGGGCTTTTTGTCACGGGGTCTGTGTAGACGGGAGCCTCTGTTTGGTCTGGTGTGCCCGAGCCAGGTCGACTTTTGGAGGACCCATTTTCCATCTTTCCAGGGTCACTTTCCTCGGCAGCCGCAGCTCCCTGGAGCTGCTCGCCACTGTCTTTGCAGCAGAAACGGTCCGCGGCGAGTGGGGCTGGTGTGCACATTCCTGTCTCCAGCGAGCCCAGTTCCACCGGGCAGGGCCAAGGCTCCCTGGGTCTCTCATAGTCCCCACGGGTGCTCGCGATGGCCGGCTTCTCGCCCTCCAGCCTCTCCCCGACGCAGAGGCTTGAACTGCCCAGCTCATCTGCCAAAAACAGTCCTTTCTCCTGGCCTGTCTCTTGCTCGACTGGCAGCAGTGGGAACTGCTCAGCCGCCTGTCCTCGCAGATGGGCAGCAACGTGTTGCTCGGGTTTCTGAAGGGCAACGGGTGCCTCGCTATCCAGCTTGCTGGTTTGCAGTTGACTTTCCAGCTCTGTGACTAATCGCTTGATCTCCAGCTCATCGTCTGATATGTTGTTCATAAAAGTCACGTTATAATCCGTTATCCTGTCCGGCAGCGGCAGGGAGAGTTGGCTGGTGGGGACAGGTCCTTCCTCGGGGAATTTCTTGGCTAGTGGCTTCTCCACTGAAAGGCTGTGGAACTGAGTCATGTCTTCTGGCAGCATTGGAGCCACCTCCTCCATGAGGGACCAGTCTTTCTCCGGCATGAATGGTGGATATGCTTGCTCAAATGGCAGCGGCTTGCTGGGGGGATTGCTGGGGCAGGCAAATGTTGTCACATAACTGTCCTTGCTCGCAGAAACGCTCTCGTACAGCGGTGGATCAAACTCAGTGACGGGAAGCTCTCCAAATATCGAAGAGGAATCGAAGCTGAGAGGGGAGGAGACCTTGCCTTGCGGTGTTTCTGCGGTGTAGGGGGAGATGCTGGCATGCTTCTGCTCGAAAGAGCTGGCGTTGATGTCATCCCGGCATAAGTACATGTCATCCATGTGCGAGGAGCCCAAGGCTGGGGGCTTTGAGAAGAGACTGTCATCGTAGTGACCGGGAAGGCCTTTGGCATCAAAAAATGCATTGTCACTTCTGACGTATGGATCGGGCGCCTTGGCAGTGAGCATCATCCCCACTGCATCCCCCTCATACGGGGCAACTGGCATGGGATAGTCCTTCTGACCATCACAGAGCCCGTGTGTCTTCAAGTATTTGATGCCCGCTTCCGAGTAGGTGGCACTCACATTGCCAGGACTAGCTTCGTTACCGCTGTGGGATGGAGCAATTAGCTCTTCTGCATGGTACTTCAGCCCATCGCTCGTGAAAGGGGCAAACTGATGCCTCTGGTTGACCATGGTCAGCTCGGGTGAGTCCTGAGCCTCCAGTGGGGGTTCTCCTGCCTCACCCGTGTGCTTTGCTGCTCTTTTGGGCTCTTCTGTCCCCTCCTTACAGGAGAGCCCGATGGGGCTCCTGCCTGAGGTGGCCGTGCTGGGCAGCTGCCTTTCCTGGGGCTGCGGTGACGGCTCCTCCTTTGCACAGTCCGTCGCAGCAACATCTGGTTCAGTACTCGGTCGTGTCCTGGAGCCTGCTAGCAAAGGTTTGGCTGAGCCAAACCGCCTGCTCCCCCTGGGAAAGTCCTCTTTGCTCTTCTGGCTCTCCTTTGGGCTCCCGTCCGTAGGAAGGCTGAGGGGAGTCCTTGGCGCGTGTGCCGGGCTGCCCGAGCGCCTCCTCCTCTGCGTGCCTCTCTTCTCGCTGCCCGAGCCGGCCCCATCAGTGTGCGGTGGGCTGATGCCCGTCTCGCCAGGTATGCTACCACTGTGGTTGCTACCAGTAGACGACTGGTTGCTCCGTCTTCGGACTCTGGTGGCGCAATCCTCTTTCTCGGCATCCTCCTGGATTGGGACCCCGCTGTGCTCCTGTGCCTCCCTTTTCTGACCATCCCTTTTCCGGCTGTAGTTCCAGGCTGGGTCTTTCTCTTTGGCTCTGTCATTTCTCCCTGGGCGCTTCTTGCTAAAGCTGTACTTGGTCCTCCCGATGAATCCTGTGCCATGCTTCTTCCTCTCCTGGAGCTTGCTGCACTCTGCCCCGTCATCATCCGAGTCGGAGACGTAGTCGTACTCCCGAAACCTGCCCTCCTTGGCGGCTGGCACCGGCTTCTCGGCGACCTGGGGGAACTGCGCCTGCTTGCCACTCTTCACCTGCAGTTTGTGGAGCTTGTTCTTCTGCTGCACGATCTTGTGAATGAGCTCCTTGCTCCACGTCCCGCTTCGGGGCTTCCGCTTCTTCATGTCCTTCATGGAGAACTGGCGTGGCTTGGAGCTCTTGGTGGCAACACCCAGCCCTACTTCGCTCTTCTTTGGAGGCTCCTGGCTGAGCTTCCTGGGATGCTTTTGGCTGGAGGTGGACTTGGAGGAGGTGGTGGCTGGTGGGACGCTGTTCTTCCTACCCGCCCGCAGCCTGGCCGTCCTCTCCACTCCCGCTGCCCCAGGTTCCGGCTCCTGGGCTGCCAACCTCCGTGCCGCCCTCCCCTTGTGAAGGTGCTGCTTTCCTGCCCCTCTCTTCACCTGCTCCCCACCCAGCTGGTTCTCCTCATAAAAACAGCCGGCCTTGGGCTGGCCTGCTGCCTTCTCCTCCGCTGCTGCCTGCTTTGATTTGCTCTCCGAGGCCAGGGCTTCCTTCGCCTTGTGGGACATCCCACCGCCGGCCGCCTTCATGCCCGTCAGCTCCTCATCGGCAAACACGTCTATGAAGCTGCTGTCGATCTCCGGGTTATCTGACTGGTACCCCAGGCCGTTGAGGGTTTCAGTGATCAGGCTGTCCAGCTTGGCGTCGTCAATGTCCAGGTCCGAGGCGGTGAGCGGCAGGGAGATGGTGGCGAGGCCGTTGAAGAGGCTGCCCTTCAGAGCATCTTCCTTGCCCTCGCTTTTGCTTTCTCCATCCAGCAAGAAGTCATCGCTCTTGTTTAACACCAACAAATGTGCCTGGGGGTCTGGAGAAAGCCCCTGACTGGGAGGCTTGGGGGGCTCTGAGGGGAGTGCTTTCCGCCCCTCGGCTGCCCGGGGAGCATCCTTGCCCTCTCCCTGGGGAGCGGGGTGGGAGGTGCAGAACTGGCGGTGCTGCAGGAAGGAGGAGAGGTTGCTGTAGTTCTGGTCGCACTGCTTGCAGGTCAGGAGCACGTCCAGCTGGTCCAGGCTAGCGCTGCTGAGCGAGCTGGCCAGCAAGTGATGGGAAGAGTATGGCGGCGGAGGCTGCTCCCCGTCCAGCCCATCTGAGCAGCCTTTGGTCACTTCCACGCCGGCTTTGTGGAAGGGGCTTGCTGGGGCGCATTTCAGGAGGTTGTCATCTTTGAGGGCATCAGGAGGGAAGTGGAAGGCCTTGATGGAGTCCGGGGGGTGGTAATGAAGCGAGCCTGAGCTCAGGACGTCAGAGGGGTGGAAGGTTTTATTGCCGTCCTTGGGATGGCAGGGGTGCTGGAAGAAGGGAGAGGGGGTCAGTGCTCCGGACATCTGGCTGTCTTCGAAGCTGGGGTTGAGCGGGCTGCTGGACATGGGGGAGAGCGACGAGCAGGTGCTGCCACAGGTGGGGTTGGGGACAGGCGATGGCAGCGGGGACTCGCAAGGCGAGGCAGCCACCAAGGCTGACGGCGGCAGGACCAGCGCTGAGCCCGACGAGCTCCTCGAGGGAGGAGGAGGAGGACCTGCTTGACCCATGCTGTAGAAGAGGGCTTTGCTTCTTGAATCGCAGGCGGGAGACCCCGGCTCCTTCCCACTTTCGAAAGAGAAAGCACCCGTCGAGTTGGGGTCTCCCCTCTGGACCCCCAGGCTCTCTCCCGACAAGAGCTTTTTGCCGTGATACCCCGGAGAGTTACTTACGGGGGGCCCTTTCTGGGCTTTCCCGCTCCCCTGCCACTCTGACGTGCCCAAGGAGAAGGGGAGCTTCTGGCTGGTGATCTGTCTCGACAGCTCTAGCCTGTTTTGACCGGGCATTGCAGGAGTGAGGTGTATTTGCCGCCAAGGCATCCTGGCATTTTTCTGCCTGTGCTGCCTCTGCTCGGGGCCAGACTGGCACTCAAATGAGAACTGGTTTCCAACAGGGTTTGAATAAGGTGCTGAATTCTGATCCATGGGAGAAAACGCCTTAGTGGCACCTTCCCAAGCTTGCACAAGCCTGGGGTGGGTGGGTGCCGTAGTGGGAATGCTTGTCTCAAAAGGCACGGATCCTGTGCTGGTGCTGCCCGCGGGGGAACTGCAATAGGCTTTGCTCTGAAAGTGCACTTGGGAGAGAGAGTTTGGTGTCATGTTCCTTCTCAGAGGGCTGCTCTGGACCAGCAGCCGCGGGCTGGGGACACTGTCTTTCGCTGAGGCTTGCCTCTGACCGACTGGCTTTGGCATACTAGGCGAGTGTAAACTAGACGGAAAAACAGCTTGGTTTTCTTGGAAAGTGCTTGGGTTTTGGTCGATAGCACCAGACAACGAGAGAGCACCATTGGGGTCGGCGGGATGCTCGCTCCTGCCCTTGCAGCACGGCAGCGGGCCGTGGTGCGGGGCCGGCGGCGGTGGCGGTGGCGGCGGCGGGTGCAGGAACGGTGGCAGCGGTGGCGGTGGCGGGGCGGGCAAGCCGTACAGCCTGCCCTCGGGGGACACGCTCTCGTAGGAGCCGCCGCTCAGCGCTTCCTCTTGCCACTCTCTGGAGGACAAGTGGAAGGCGAAGGTGCCGTGAGCCAGCTGGCCGGCGGCAAGCCCCACGTCCAGGTACTCCTGGCTCCCCGCATCGCTGCGGTACGGCTCCTTCCCCGAGTCGTGCAGCAGCTGGAAGGGGTACTGGCACGGCAAAGCCCCCAGACCGTGAGCGCCGGCTTTGCCGCCCTCGGGGAAAGAGCTGGGCTTCTGCACCGAGACCCCGTAGCTAGCACCGGCAAAGCTCTTCTCCGGGGAAGGCCAGGAGTCGGCCCCGTTCGCCTGAAACTCTAAATAATGTAGCTGCCCATTGGTGCCGGGGCTCTTGAAGGGGATGCCGGCGGCGGGGGGCTGCCCTTTGGGGCCGTGGCGGGGAGCAGGCTGTGAGGTATAGTTGGCGGAGGTACGGCCGGCGGCGGCATCGGGGAAGCAGCGGCCGAAGCCGAGGTCTTCTTGCCAGAGCTCGGCCTCGCGCTGGGGGACGCCGGGCACGTGGAAGCGGTAGCTGCCGGGGGGCGCGGGGCCGCGATTCGCCTCCGGCTGCTTCGGGGGGGTCACCTTCTGCTGGGGGTAGGCGATGCCGATGGTAGGGTTCGGCCGGGCGCCGGCGATGCTGAGCCGGTAAAGCTGATGGTGGCCCCGCTCACCCTTCCCCGAGCGCCGGCTGCGCTCCCGGGCTCGCCCCTTCCCTGGGGGGGACGGGGGGCTGCCCTTGACCTCTCCCCAGGCGCCATCGTTGCCGAACTTGGGTTTGCGGTGGAGGGATTTGAAGTCGATCTTTCCCGCTTGCTGCGGCCGGATCACGGCTTCCCGCTGGCTGTGGGGCTCCTTGTCCTTGGGGCCGGGGAAGGGGGACGTGCCCTCCCCGCCCAGCGCCCTCCCATCCTTCTCCCCGCAGCCTTCAAAGCCAAAGTCCTTGTCGGGGTCTTTGGGGCCGGCCTCAGTATTGCCGATGGTGTAAACATGCTGGGTCTCTCCAGTCATGATACCGAGGTGGGGGGGAAAGGCTAGAAAGCCCCGTTTTCCCGTCCCGCTGCGAGCTGCCGTCCCTCCGTCACGGGCCTGGTCCTCCGCCGATGGGCACCGGGGCGGCGAGAGGGGCGGCAGCTCCCCGGGGCCGGGGCGGCGCGGGGTCCTGAGCGCCGGCGGGGCTCTGCCGCATCGTTTCAGGCCTGGGGAGGAGAAAAGAGAGCAAGAGCGGCCGTCAGCCGGGGAGGGGAGATATTTTGGCCCCTTTCCTGGGCGCTGCGGTGGGGAGGGGGCCGGAGGATGGATGGGGCAGCGCAACCCCCTCCAGCAGCCCCGGGGCGAAGCCCTCCAAGCTCCGGCTCTTCAAAGGAAGCTCGGAGCATTTCACCTTTGGCAAAAGCTGCTGAGGGAGGCACTTTTTGCCTCTCGGGGAAGCTATTTCTGGGTACTACTTAGCAACATGAGCAGAAAAAGATGACAGAAGAGCTCCACCTACGGATTAGCGGGAAGGGCTGTGCTGGGAGAGGCGTCCTGGGAAGGGACGTGTCCCCATGTCCCTGTGTCCCTGTGTCCCTGTGTCCCTGTGTCCCATCTCCTGCGGCCGGAGGGACGGCGAGGTTGGGCTGTGCAGCAACACACCTTTTTGCTCCACCTCGATTCCCCCCGCAGCGCATCCCTTCGACCTCGCTGCTCCCCCACCAAACCATTACTCTGAAACCCCCAGAGAAGGGACTTGAGCTTCTGCTTGCCTTCTATTTTAACACCACCTGCAAACTGCCCTCGCGATTCTAGACGCCGCTAAGTAGGTGAAGGAATAAAAACTAAGTCCCGAATTTTCCAGCTGATTTTACAATACAGGACCTGAGGGCATCAGACATGAAGCACAAGTCAAGCGCAGCCTTTTAAAAGGTCCCACCAGGATTTTAGCCCCAGACATGGGTTATATTAAAAAGATGAGTAAACCCCTGTTTTAAAGAGTCTCTTTTTACAAGTCTCTTGGAAACAGAAAGGGTTTCTTTCTCCTGCCTCGCTAGAAACGCCGCTTTACTGTCTACCGCAGGGGGCAAAGGCATGATACCGCTGGGAGCTGGGGAGAGGGCAACCTGGCTGCAAAGCAGCATGAAATTCAGCTGCTTAGTCTTCTCCTGGCTGTAATTCTTACAGCTCCCCAGCCCCATTCGGGGTCTACCCCGTGCTGCACCGCCTCGCCATTCCTGCCCAGCAGCGATCTGAGCAGAAAATGAGAATTTCTGCAAGAAAAGGGGAGCCACCTGCATCTATTCGGGGTCTCTGCAGCGCGCACGGGGCGTCTCTCGGTTCACATTGGATGCTTTGCACGTGCACGGCAGCCGGGGTGAGCACCCAGCGCTCCACGACGCTGCTACAGCACGTATGCATTAATAATATTATCGTGTCTATATAGAGATAGCAGAGGCACGGCTGCATCCCCGCCGCTCCTTCTGCAAAGATGCTGCGAGCCCTCGCAAGGAGGGGAAGGCAAAGCAGCGGGGAGAGCCCAGGGGAGCTCCCCGAGCTCCCTGCTCTGACTCGAGCGGCCGGGCTCCAATTCCTCCACAATTTCACACCCCACTAAGTGAAACGAATCGCGGGCCCATTCGGCCAGACCCGAGGCGCTCGCCCTCCGTGCGCCGGCCAAAGCTCACACGCGGCCCTTTGGCACGCAAGGGTTTTTGCTTGCAAAACAATGCGCCACTTATGCCGCTTGCAGCCACAACGGCAAAGCCTGTTTGCTGCTGTTTAAATTTGCGGAGGCTCCTTGCCAAGATAAAATACCCAAGGCCAGCACTTGCTACATTATCACAGTCATGCTCTTTCAGCCACATGAAGGAGCCCTTTTTTTTTTTTTTTTTTTTTTTATATTTTTGAAGGAAAGGCTCATTTGTGTCCCTGTAAAACTGCAGGATTTGCATGGCAAGGACTGGGATTTGCTGGTGCATTAGTGCTGAGCGCCAGGAGAAACAAACACCATGCTGGCAGAGCGATGGAGATCGGGAAAGCCGAGCCGGTGGCACGCAGGACTGTCCCGCTGATGAAAGGCATCCATGTGCCGTGCCGGCATGCCTGGCGATGGTGCAACCTGGCCAGGACATGGGCACGAATTTATCCCGTGCCAACGATAGACAGCGCACGGGGATAAGGGCAAGGTGTAAATTAGGGCTTTGCTCCCCAAAACCCTGATGCTTGTCCCAACGCTGGGGTTTGGGGGTCCCCTGTCCCTGCCTGGGGGTTTCTCCCGCTGGCTGCGGCCACGGTGCATCACCGTCCACAAAACTGTCAGCGGGGCAGGATGGCACGGCAGCCCCGGGAGCAGCACGGCGCCCAAATCCGGGGTTTCTCGGTGAGGCTCAGCCAGTGCTGCTCCCGATGCGGCGTTTGATAAGGAGGGCTGGGTGTGTTGATTTAAGGCGATGTTCCCCCGCAGCTGCCTGCATCCATCACCCGAGGGTTTATGGATCCAGCCCAAACACCGTTTGCCCCTTGCGGGATGGGAAACCCAGAATAAAATGAAAATAGGGACCATTTAATCTTTTTTTCAGGCTCTCAGCCCGCTCCTTAGCCTGCCCCTGGGACCAGGCTCCTCTTTGGGTTACCGCTGGCATCGCTTCTTGGGTTTTTATGTTTCAGCACCGGGAAGAGGAGGCGGAAAGGGATGGGATGGGGGCAAAGGAAGGTTATGCTTTAAAAAAAGCACGTGATATTTATTACCAGGCTGCCTGGCTGCAGGGATAGGAATCCCCACCTGCAATTGCGTGCCTTTGCCGAGCGCTCAGCCCTTTCGCCCATCCCTGGAGCATCCTCCCATGGTGGGGCTGACACGGGGCCACCCGCAGCCTCCCGCAGTCCCGCTGCGGCTCGGGGACACGGGGACAAGCCGAGCAGCGATGGCAGGAGCCTGGCTGGCAAGGCAGAGCCCAGCCTGCCGCTCTGCGGGGCAGGTCCCATCCTGCCGGGAGCCCCAACATGCCAGACAGGTTGTGATTCACCGCCCCGGCTCTCCGGCACCCGGAGCCAAGCGGCTTGGCTCCTTGCACCCCGAGAACCAGCCGTGCCTGAGGGGCAGAGCCGAGGGTCCTCTGGGGCTCCCCGTGCTCCCCGAGCACCTGAGCGCTTGCCCATCCCGTTAGCACTCATCTCTGCGGGGCTGTCCCAGCACGCACGTCCCGGGGGGACCGCGTCACCCCCAGCCCTGAGAGCGTTGGCTTCCCAAGAGAGAAGAGCTGGGGATCCCGGCAGCAGGATGCCGAAGCTTTGCATCTCAGCCGGGACACCATATGGGCACCACACCACGAAGAGCAAGGGGACCACCACGTCCCCACCGCAGGCGGGGCGGCAGCAGATGAAGCGTCTCCCCGGGTCTCAGCCCCGCTCCGGAGGGAGCAGCAAGCGAGGGAACAAAGCGGTTGGGGTGAACAGCACAAAAACGCCAGCACCCAACTAGAAAACCCCACCAGCTGCTGAAGCAAAGCGCGAAGAAAGGGCCGAAACGGCGGCGCTGCCTGCGGAGAGGCAGGTTCAGCCCCGCCGCCCGGCCCCTGTCCCGGCTCAGCCGAGCATCGCTGCGGCGGGAAGGAAAAAACTCCTTCCCCGTGGCGGGCAGCGGAGGGATGGCCTCGCTGGGGGACTCGGGAGAGCCGGGTTCAGCGCTCGGCTCGGCCTCTCCCTTGCATGACCTTGGGTAAGTCAGTTAATCACGGTGACTCAGCCCTCCATCTGCAAATCAGGCCCGATAATGCTTCCCCTCGCCTATCTGCTCTTTGTATCGTCTACTGAGATTAGCAAGGCAGGGACTGTTCTTGCTCTTTGCATGTACAGCACCCGCTCCGGCGAAGCCCTGATGGGGCTGGGAGATGCGCAGGGCTGGGTGTAATGGGGGTCCGGTCAGGGTGGGGGTCCCGGGGCCACGGCTCCGGCCGGGGTTTGGCACGGGCGAGTGGCAGGCTGCTTCTGCAAGGCAAATAAACAACCATCCCAGGATGGGGCTGCTGTTATCTGGGTGGGTATCGCGGCTGGAGGCACTGCGGTTTCGGCAACAGCGGCTCAGGGACGGGCGTGGGAGTGGGTGAAAGGAAAAAAAATTCAGATGCCAGCTGGGTGGCATCAGCCAGGGGAATGCCCTCCGCTGTGGCTGGCGGGGAGGAGATGGGAGGGGGGCATGTGGGGGTCCCAAAATGACCCCCCCCACGGCTCTGCGGGCTTTCACCGGCTCCACAGGACGCGGGGGTGACTCTGAACACGCTTTGGGTTTTTGTCCCCAAAAAGGGGCATTTAACCACCGCCTAAAGGATTTAAATCCTACCCAGGTGGGTCGATCCTATCCAGGCACGGCTTTGGCTGGGGCTGCGAAAAATCCTTTCCCCTTGCAAATTGGGCCCTTCTCAAAAACCCGGCGCCTCTTTAAACTTTCTGCCTCTCGCAGCCGGGCTGCTGCGGGGCCAGCAAAGCAGCCGGGGAGGTCCCCAAGCATCCCTGCATCCAGGGCTCGGGGGGGGGGGCGGGGGCATCCCCAGAGCCTGTCGGTGATGAGGAGGAGAGCGTCTGGCTCCCAAAAATAGCATCCGACCCTGCGCTGTCAGCTGGCCCGTACCTTGGCACCCTCCGCCGCTCAGCTACTGCCGGGACTCACTTTCACCTCCCATGAAATATGAATTTCTTGGCTGCAAAGGAAAGAGAAAAATATGTCAGGAATCTGTGTTTGGCTTGGCTGCCGGCACTACGGCGCGCGGGGAGCGCTCGGCCGCCAAAAGGAGGGGTTTCCACCCCAAAATGCCCCGTCATGGCCACTCCCAGCGGGGTCGGGTGGCTTTGGCTGGGTGCGTGGTCGTAGGGTGCTGTGGGAGTGAGGAAACCGAGGCACGGATGGAGACGGGGGTCCCGCCTCCCCCTCTTCTGCGCCCCAACTCCATCCCCTGCACCCCAGCCGCTGCCTCTGCTCGTTGGGGTCCTGCAGAGCCAAAGTCTTGCAGGGGCTCATTGTAACCGCGGTCAGGATCGGGCCCCGAGCAGCAGGAAATGGCCTCGCCAGCGTGAGGAAGAGGAGGAAGGGGAGACAGAGGACGGCCAAAGCCCAAACCACAACCCCGGGCGCGCTCGGGGCACCGGCCAGCCTCCGGCAAGCGCCGAAAGTGGCCGCGGGGCAGCTGCCAACCTGCTGCCGGCCAGACCTGATGCTGCACCCAGCGACGAGCCCAGGTGCCCCCCGCCATCCCCGACCCTCAGTGTCCCCAGCGGGGAGGTGACGTGCCGGTCCCCGCGATGCCCAGCTCCGTGGGGGCAGGAGGAGCAGCCCACCTCCCGCCCGTCTCCATCCCGGATCAGGCCATGCCGCCAAAACAGCGCTCGCCTACATTACACCTTGGGAGTGAGCTGGGAAAAGGGTGCTTTTTTTCCCCCAAGTTTAGGAAAAAGGGGGGATTTTAAGGGATCGCTGTCACCTCCCAGCCAGCCCCAGGTGCAGCCTGGAGTTAACCCATGCTCGCTGCTCCCCAGCAGCGCGTGGGTCATATCCAAACACACGGAACCCTGTTCTGACATTAACCCATTTCCCCGTCAAATAAAGAGAAAAGCGGGATGGAGGGGCTGGTCCCGTCCCCGGGCACAACGCAGCGGGTGGCAGGGTCTCGCCAGGAGGGATGTGTCACCTCCCTTGCCAGCCCTGGTCCCTGCTTGTCCCCGAGGACGAGGGGACTGGTCCTGCGCCCGGGCACTGCCCAGGACCGAAGGAGCAGGTTTGGGGATGCACAGAGGCTCTTTCTGAGAAAAACTGAAGGGAGGCTGGAGAATCCCTCGGGAAGAAACCACAGCGGGAAGGAGCTGAGCCCGGGTGCCGGCAGCTTGAAAAGGACCTTGTGAGAGGGGCTGGGAAAGATGCCGGGGGTGCGTACGCGCGCGCTCCTGGATGCTCCGGTCTGGCTGTGTCGGGGCAAGGAGCGCGGCGAGAAGTTGTTTCCAGCAGATTTTTCTGGCCCAAGGAGAAGTTGGAAGGTGATTCAGAAAGTTTGTTTCTCGCTCGCGATGATCCAAAATTGATTTTTCTGGATCTGAACAGGTTTGAATTTCCAAGCTGGTGAGAAGCCAGCTTTCGCTCGGGATCCGGATTTTGCAAACAGTCCTTAATCCTTCCTTGGCGTATGATGTGAAATAGCGGAGGAGGGCAGGTCCCTGGGCGGGCACGGCCGGCCTGGCAGCTCCCTGGGCACCCCGGGAGATGTGGGGGTGTTGCAAGCCGGTGTCTTGGCGCCGTGCCCGGGGTCCCTCCCAAATCTTGGCGCTGCCCGATCCGGAGGTTGCAGGTCTGGCAGAGGGGCTGCCCCACGGGACGCGGCACGGAGGAGGCGGCTGGGGTGGCGGGGAGAGGAGAAGACATGAGACACGGCTCAGCTCCGGCTGGAGGTCACCCCAATCCGACGTCCGCATGAAAAGGGGATGGATGGATCAGGATGGCCTGGCAAAGCAAATCCCGTAATTCCCTGGCTGGGCAGTGGCGGGAGCTGGGTGTCGATCAGCTACGGACGCTCGCTCCGCTCCCATCCCAAGCCACGGCCAACAGCCTCTGAGTCTTTTCCAAAGGAAATAAGATGGCTGGTGATAGAAAGCGGCGAGGTTCTCCCGAGGTTTAGCTCAGCTTCTCCATCGCGGCGCGGGAAAGTCCGCCGGGATGTGCCGAGCGGGGCCGGCAGCTGCCGGGGTGAACGGGGATGGGTTGGAGCAAGGTCAGGGTCAGCTCCCAAAATGCGCCCCCGCCAAAGCAAGGAGCTGGCCTGGTTCTGGTGTGTTTTGGCATGGGGGAGCAGCACCCTTCAAAGCGCCTGCTTCCCTAAAAAACCAGAGGCATCGGACATGTGAGACCTCCTGCCCTCCTGCCCGCCGAGCCCCGAGACCGCAGCGAGTTTAATCTCCCCCCGGGAATCAGCAGAGGGGCTGGGCCTGACAGCAACATCTTTGTAGGGCTGTAATAAAGAATGGCTTATTTTGACATTTATTTAAGAAATATTAATCTTTCATTTTCCTTCTAAATGCTCCTGTTTGCTAAGGAACTATCTGTTACCTAAGTGCTCCGATAAATCTTCTAAGGTAAAATTACATGTTAGATTCTGCCAGAAGGGTACATTTAAGAATGCTTCCTAAATTATCAACTGCATTAATCTTAATTACTTGGGTAAAAGTAGAGTCTGGCATTAGGGTGAACTAAATTGAACGGGTGTTTGTTTGTCTTTATCATATCACATATTTGAGATCATTTAACAGAACGCAGATAAAAGGCGCGCGGGGCAGCGAGGTACAGAGCAGCTGCCTAATGAAAATGACGGCTCCGGATGACAAAAAGCAGGCGGGAGGGGACCGCAGGAACCCCTGGGGTCCCCGACACGGCAGGACCTGCCTGTACACGGGCAGAGGAGCACGGCAAAAAAATAAAAAAAATCAAAATTAACTCCTTAGACACCGCTTTGAGGGGTTAAAGCAGAAGATTGAGGGGATAAAAGTAGGTCAGCGGCCCCCCCGGGTGCTGGGGGAGGCGAAGGGCTCTGGGTACCAGTGCATCCCGCATCACCCCCCGGGTGCCCCGGCAACCGGCCCGGGGCGCAAACGGACAAAGCGGGATGGACCGCAGCACGTACTCGATTATTTTTTTTTTTCGCCAAAATTTATCTGCTGTCTCACTTATTTGGAGAATCGCGGCGTGCCTGAGTGGGCCCCGGCCCTCGCTTCGGGATGAGCGCGGCGCTCGGTATTTTAAGACACAGAAATGAAATGAAGTGTGGGATTAAGTGCTCGCTTTCACTGGGGCCTTGGAGAGGTATTAAATATTGCTGCGATGAATTCTTGCCATCTCCCCAGGTCTGCGTGACCTGGGCAGATTCGTTATCAGAGAGGAGTGAATTTGCATAAGCCAAAAGGGAGGATTTTCCTCTCTCTTGCTCACTTTTCTTTTGAATTTAACAAAAATTTGTCCATCGGCACCCCCTGTGCCATGGGACGCTGAAGGAGAGCTGGTGGACGAAGGGGAGAAAGGATTCTGCGCGCTGCTGGAGATGCGGATGAAGGACGGATTTGGGGGAAGGGGAGCCCGGCGGCAACACCTTGGCCATCCCCACGACCCCCTTGGGCATCCCCATATCCCACATCGCCATATTCCCCTCGCCCCGCTTCCCCGAGGTAGGCCCCCGCTCCTTGTTTCTCTCCTAGCCTTCCATGACCCCCAAAAAAGGAAGGGAAAAAAAAAAAAAAAAAGGCAAAAAAGCGAAGGCAATGACACCATTCCCAGGCCAATATCACATTTCCTTCCTCCCGGCGGAGCCTGGGTCTGCTCCAAGCTGCCTTCCCCTCCGCTCCCGCTCCCAGCCCTGGTCAAACGGGGACAGGAAACCGGAGAGCAATGAGCACATCACCGGTATTTTCACCCAAGCCTCATTTAGCTCGTCGTCCTTTTGGCACCCTTCTCCTCCCCTTCGCTCGGCGGCACGGCTGCCGGAGTGGCTGCTCGGGGATGGGGCAGGGGGGGGCACGGCGGATCAGAATCCGCCCCGCATTCCCTTGGCCGGTTTTGCCTTCGGGCAGGCGCCCGCGCCCGCACGTATCTCCCAGCGCCATTAATCGGCGCGTTGCAATTAACGCGGTCACGGGCTTCGACCGGGGGTCGGCTGCACGCGCGCCAGCGAGCGCATGAATGCAGCCCTCGCCCGTCGGGGTGCTGTGAGCCCCCCGTCCGCGGGCGAGTGAGCGAGGACGGCCGCTTCCCTGCAGGTCTCGTCCCGCCGATGACAGCCACCCCCAGTGACACCGGTCTCGCCGAGCCCCAGCAGACAGACTGACAGACTGACACCTCCCCGGCGGAGGCTGGTCTCTGCCAGAGCAGCAAAATCCCATTATCCCTCCCCAAGCCGCTCTGGATTTAAAGGCTGCGATGGCCCCAGAGACCCATGCGCATCCCAGTTTCGGCAGGCGGAGCGAGCGGCATTTCACGCCGGGGTTGAGACGGACCACGGGCGGCACGGGCAGCATCACGGCACCGGCCAGCAGCCCCAGCGCGGGGGCTCTGAGCGCACCCGTGATAATTTTGTCACACCATAATCTTAGCTCACCCCGGGCTTCTCCCCGAGCTCAGGCAGGAGGGGCAACCCGCGGCGGCAGCGCTCCCAAACCCACGGTGACACAGACCCCCCCTCGTCCCCTACAACCCCCCCGGCGCCATCCCGGGGAATCCCACCGGTTCCCGGTGGGACCCGACAGCCACGGCACCATCCCAGCCCGGAGAGTGGAGCCGCTCCTGTCCAGCCGGATCTGATAGGAGGAGACTCCTGCTAGATTGGGGGGCTTTTAAGCTGTCAACTTTCCTATAATTATTTAGCAATGTTTTAAATAAGCTCTCTTCTGAAATATGCTTCTGAAAGACAAGATTAATGAGCATTTCCTTTGGGGATTTATTGCACTCTTAATTATTCTCTTCCAGAAATTTGGTTTAGAATATTATCAGCTTTTTTTTTTTTTTTTTTTCAATTAAAAGTGATTATAATTTGCTCTGTATAAAAGAAAAGTGGATTTAAAAAAAAAAATTATAATATCCCCCCCTTTCCTGATTAAGTATAATAGTCAAGCGATGGAGATAAAAGTAGCCAGTGGCTCTGGCAGGCCACGCCGTGCAGACACGAACTTGGCTTTCCCCGGGCAGCAGCTCCATCCCTGGTGGGGTCCAGCTCTGGGGATAATGCGATGCATAGAGGCCGACTTGCAATTTATGGAGATTTCCTGCAGAGGGAAGCAAAGGCGGCTGCAAGCAGCCGCCCGGCGCGGTGCCAACTTTGGACAGGGGGTTCGGGGAGGAGGAGGTTGGGGATGGTGAGACCCAGCGATGCGGTGCCAACGGGCACCCTCTCCCAAATAACGTTTGGCTGCAATTTCAGGGCTCGCGGTGGAGGCCAGGAGATGCTCCGTGGGACACCGATCCCTGTCGGATTGTACAGCGGGAAAGCGTTGGTAGAAATGGTAGGAAAAAAAAAAAAAAATAGCCTTTTTGCACCAGGAAAGCTGCGGGGTTTGAAGTGGGACCTGAGCAGGGACAGCGCTGGAGAAGAGGGACTCAGGTCCCCGAAACGCAGCCCGGGTCAGGCACCAGCGCCGGTTCACACGCCGTTTGCCCTCCCCAGCAGACATTCCTCGTGTGTCTCCCAAATGCAAAACATTCAGAAAATGCTCCAAATACAAACGCCTGCTTGCTGCGGGACGGATCCCATTACAGCCAGGGCACGGGGCGGGGGGAGCCGTGCCACGCACGGCTTTGCTGGAAAACCCTGCGGACCGCACAAGCACCCGAGACCACGTCCACCGCAAGGTTCCCTTTCACTGTCCCCGCAAAAGCCGCGCTGCTTGGCCTGCCTGGTGGCGAGCGAACAGGATGCTGAGCTAAATGCAAAGGCTGGCCGGGAGCTGTCCCGCGCTGGCACGTCTCTCAGCGGGACAAGGAGATTTGGCTGGTCCCTGGTGGGAGCCATGGGTGCTGTCCCGTCCCCGTCCCCTGGCACACAGACCTCCGGCGGTGATGGGATGCTCCGGGCTACAGGGACGTGCTCCGGGTGCCACCTGCCCCGAGGAGCCGCGGTGCTTGCGTTGCTGCTTCGGAGGGCTTTGAGCAGCAAGCTGGGGTCACGCACCCACGCCCAGACACCCGGGTGAGGGGCACATCGCGGATCGAGTGGCATCACACGGGCGTACAGACCGACTGCTGCAAACGCGGTGTGCATCGCCCATCTCCCAGGGCACCTTCCCTCTGCCCACCCAAACACGCCGGCCCGGGGCACCGGGACCTCCGACCGCAACGCCGTGGGTATCCCTGCTCATCCAGCCCCCACGAGCCGGCACACCGGCGCGGCCGTGCCGGCTTGCAGCCTCCGTGAGCTCACACACGCACCGGCGACGTCCCTGCAAAATCCCTGCCACTCTCGGGAGCAGTGCCGGCTCCGTCCCGTCCTGCGGGAGCCCCGGTGCTGGTGCAGCCATCCTCGGCTGCCTGCGACCTGCAGCTGCGGCGCGGACGCTGCTGCAAAACCCACACAGCCACAACCCGCCCCGTCGCTGCCGGAGAGTGACGCCCGCCAGCCCCGCAGCAAGAGAGGATTTTAATACCATCCCCTTAATTTACTTCCTATTTACTCCCTATTTACTCCTTTCTGCAACTGATGTCCTCTGCTCAGCCACAGAAAACCCAGCCGGGAGCGGGTCCTTGCTGCCCAGCCCTTGGTTTATGTCTGCTCCAGAGCATTTCCCCATTGCTCGGCCAGCGGCGTGCGTCCGCACCTTGCCGTCCTCCCCATGCCAAAGAGGAAGCAGATGGCTCGCGGGCTGGGGGGAAAGGGAGCGCCTGTGAGCAGGGAATCACATCCCAGAGAGCAGGGAGGGCAGCTCGGGAAATTTGGGGTGCCCCCTGCTTTAGGCTCCCTCTCCCATCCTTAGCGCGTGCTTGCGAGATGCAAAGCGAGGACTGGGAATTTCCCTTCTGCTCCAGGATATGGTTTTCAGGCAGAGCAGGGAGATTTTAAATGTTATCTCAGGGAGACCAGGTCTGAGGAAAGGATGCTGCTGCCCTTCCCGCATCACCACGGGGAGCGGCGCTGCGGTGATTTTGGAGAACGACCTGGTTTGGCTTCAGCTGGATGGGGCTGCTGCCTGCCGCCAAGCTTGCCATCACCGCCAGTGCCTTGCCCGGCCTTTCCCCGGGATTCACGGCTCTTCGGAGGCGGGAGGGATGTACCACGCGGGAAAACGCAGCGCGGGGTCAGGGCTTTAGGAAAGGGCTTGGTGCTCAGACTCCGGCATCACCGCAGCTCCTCGCCAGGACAGTCCCTGAGCTCTGTCGTGGCTGAGTTACAAAACACCCTGGCCGCCCCAGTGCCGAGCTTTTAGCCCACGCCAGGGCATAGGCACGCCAGGAATGTTGCATTTCGGGCCGCGGGACCCCAAAAAATGAGCTGCCCTGGTGCAGCCCCCTCCCACCCCGGCCGGCTGCGGATGCCGGCACTGAGAGATGCTCTCTGTTCTCAACGGGAGCAGAAATGCTCGGGGCCAAGAAAAATGTGCGGAGCTATAAAAAGGCTGGCGAACAGAGGGACATTCATGGCAAACTTCAAGCAGCCGCTTCGTAAAGACGCTGGTCGCAGTCGGGCGGGTTACACGGCCCCGGCAGCCCCCGCCGCGGAGCAGCCGGCAGCGTCCAGGCTGGCCGAGCAGCACGGTCCTCTGCCCACCAGCATGATGTGGACGTGTCAAAGCATCAGTGATATAAAAGTGGGATGGATTTGCACGCCCCGCCCGTGCATCCACGGTTTGTGGGGTGAGGAGGAGCTGGACCAAAATCCAGCCATGATTTCCGTGAGTTTTTTTTCATGCCCGGTCCCCTCCGGCCCCTCTCCAGGAGAGGACGGCAGCCCGCGGCCATGGAGACCCCCGCGCCACGAAACGTCAAAGCTGGGTGGCCGCTGGGGTCAGGTTTATTCGCAGGTGCCGAACACGAGTGCAGCACATGCCTAAAACTTCAAAGGGCGAGTAATGACAAGCATTTTGCCGACGGGTTTCCAGGCACACGCAGCCCTTCCCTCTGGTCCAGCTGCCGGGTGGCGGATGTGGGGACACATCCCCGTGCCCCCGCCACGGCACGAGAGAGCACAAGCCAGGCGATACCAAGGTGGAGAAAAATCCCCTGAGAGGCTCCGTGCTATTTCTTTTGCTTTTTTTTTTCTCCTTTCTTTTCTTTTTCACTGTGCACCCTGAGCGAGTGCGGTCGAATAATGCCAATATTCATCACTTGGACAAGCCCAGGCTCTGTTTGCTCGGCAGGCACGGTTTCTCCAGAGACACACCAAGCGACAAAATCCCCTTCCTCACGCCGGTGTATTTTTCTTTCATCAGTCGAAAAAATCAGCAGAGGATATTTCAGGGGGCTGAAGAATGGCATCCTGCAAATATTTTCCTTTTGCTGGTGCTGCGTGAGCTGGAAAAGCGCTCGGGGTCCAAGCCCATCCCTGCTGCGCTGGTCCGGGTACCGGTCCGGGAAAACATCCTTAGCGCATGCTTGCGAGATGCAAAGCGAGGACTGGGAATTTCCCTTCTGCTTCAGGATATGGTTTGCAGGCAGAGCAGGGAGATTTTAAGATGTTATCTCAGGGAGACCGGGTCTGAGGAAAGGATGCTGCTGCCCTTCCCGCAGGGAAAACGCAGATGCAGCCGCTCCCGGGGCTGAATCCCAGCGGTGAGGTGATGCTGCAAGCAAAAAGTGGCTGGAAAGCACAGAAATGGGGTGGGGATCTGGCCATTGCCCCCCGGCCCGGGGCAGGCAGCATCGCCAGGGACCGGGCTCCACGCTTGCCCGTGCGTTCTCATCCCTTTCCTCATCTTCAGCCACTGAAGGAGGAATGAAAAAGAACAACCCCCTCCCTGACCCTCTGGGAATCTGGAAAAAAAAGAAATGTGTATTTTTATATCCTGGCTGGAAAACCAAATTCTTCCAAACAGTGACACTTTTTTTTAAAAAAAAAAAGAAGAAAAAAAAAATCTTGCTTCTGAAAACCAAGAGAAACTTACTCATTAGTGGCTTCTCTCCAGACCCCGGCGGCGGGCAGACGTGGGTAGGAGAGGGCAGGGGGTCGGGGCATTGCTCCCCGTCTGCCGGGCCACGCTCTTCCCGGGATTATTTTTCCTCCCTGCAGAAAGCATCCCAGACAATACCTAATACACTGGACACCGGAAACTATTTATTTCCCTCAGCTATTTAGCAACGACCGAACCAGTGCTAATGCAATATTACTAAATCCTGCATACTTTTACAGTGAATTCACAGACCAAGAGGTTTTGGGTTTTTTTTTCCTTCACCTGGAGATTTAATGCTGCTGGGAGCGGGCAGGAGATATTTGCAGGGGAAAGCCGGGTGGGATATTCATGCCGGCATGGGGCTGGGGTTCATGCATCTCTCAACTGCCCCACTCCTTTTCCTCCATTTTCCAGCAAAACGTTGCAACTAATAATTTTCGCACATGGCGCAAGAGCTGCTGTAAAGTGGCTGCTTATTTCATTAACAGTCGCTGGCTGCTATCGGATTTAGGGGAAGGGGGTGTTGGAGAAGGGCCGCCCGCGCCCCGTGGGGTATCGCTTTACCCCGCCGCTTCCTGCCCAGGTGAACCCACACAAACCCGCCTGTGTGATGGAAAACATTCGGGACCCGAGACACATTTCCAGCCGAAAACACAGGCTGCGATTCAGCTTCCCTCCCCTGCCTTCCAAGACGTCCTCCTTTTAACACAGAAAGTGGCATTTATCTCGGGATTCCTCAAACCCGTAGTATAAAAAAAAAAAAAAAAAAAAAGAGAGAGAAAAAATTAAATATAGGTCTGGGAGTCTGCCTGCGTCCCGCTGGCCAGCGCCAGCTGCCTGCAACCCACCCGCCCCCCGGGGTGGTCGGTGCCCCTCGCGCCCCGTGGGGATGCTGGGGGGATGCTCCCAAAACAAACCACCCCCCGCAAGCAACCCTACAATAACAAGGCAGCGCCGGGATCGGCAACGGGTTCACCACCCTGGGTTGTCCCGAAAAAGAGCCGAGATGGGGAGGTGGAGGCACGGCCAGAGGACAACTCCCTCGCGCCTGCGTCCGCTCCCGGTACGTCCCAGCATCCTGACACCCAGCCTGCCTTCCCCCGAGCCACCCTTTAATCTGCCTCGCCGCGTGTTTCTAAACTGAGAGTTACAATGATCGACCAGAGCAAGCCTTCGGTTTTTTTTTTTTTTAAGCTGGTTTGCACAAAACACGCTATAAAGAGGAAAATGTGCTGCCTGCCTCTGCCCCAGGACAGGGCCAGCGAGCACGGCAGGGGCTGCGAGGACTTTGCCCGTTGTGCCTCGCTAGGGCCAAGCTCAGGCAGAGCTTGGGGGTTGCTTTTCCTTTTCATCGGATGCCAGGTTTCAGCCCAGGATTTATATGGTCAAATCCAAAAATCCCTGGAAGGCAGGGCTTGGCGCGGCGGGAACACAGATGCTGCCTTTACTCTGCTGCTGTAATTATGCCACCAAACTTAGAAAGCAGCGGAAGAGCCGTATGTAGCGCTACAATTAGGAGGCTGTTTAATTGCAGTGCAATTGCGTATTGTTTTCCTCTCCCGGGCTCCAGTTGCCAACGACCAGCCGAGCATCAGGAGCCACACTGCAAATCCAGGCACGCCGGCTCCCCAGTGTTCGTGCATCCTCTGAGCATCACGGTGATGCACGTGGCCGGACAGCTTTGGGGGACAACAAGCTTGGCACCCCGAAGGTGACCCACCACAGACATACGGCCCCGTTGGGTCAAGAGCAACGGGGAGACCTGGCTGGAGCATCCAACCGGGGAAGGAGCCACCAAAATACGTATCTGCTTGATGAAAAGATGCTTTCTTTGAGCAACAGACATCGCTCTCCTCTCGCTGGGACTCTCCTTCTCCTGCCCAAGGCATGCTGGCCGGCCTCAGGAGCAGCCAGGAATGATTTCTCCCTGTCAGCCCGGAGATTAAAATGGATATATGCATGGGAACCAGCAACAGCAATGGAGACAACATGGGAGAGCCGCTGATTTATATCACGTTGCCCCTGCGAACGCTGCGCATAAATCTGCCGCTTTTCAAGGCAAAGCGTGAATCAGAACAACTCTGCTTGACTCTGCTTTATCTCCTCGCTGCGTGACTCATCCTCGGAGCGCCGAGTTGGGCTTCCTACAGAAACGTGACGGATGTGCACGGCCAGCAGACTGGCCTTGCATCGGGGGTTTCACGGCGCCTGGCAGGAACGGTGCCACCACCAACTCCACCGTTGCATATGAAGAAAATGAGGGTCCACGAGAAAAAAAACCCAGTTGGTGGCACCCAGACACAGGCAGGCACACACCGGTTTGGGCAGAGCCAACTCGGGTCCCCTGCTCTTGCCCACAGACATTGCCACAACCCCGGGGTTTAAGCTGGAGCAAAGCCTCCTGAGATGCTCTCCAGCCCCGAGGCTGCAAGATGCATTAATGGTTGGACTGGATGATCTTAAAGGTCTTTTCCAACCTAAACAATTCTATGATTCTATGCTTCCATGGATTTATCCAGCCATGGCACCAGGAGGGTTGTGTGGGCAGCCCGGCCGGGGCTACGCGGCTCAGACAGAGGTGGAAAACACGAGCAGGGCCTGGCATCTTCTGCAGGACAGCTCGAGGCTGATGGCACTGCTGAAAGGTGAGATGATAATACTCAAATAAAGCGCTCTGAAAGTGGGAGCAGATCTGGGGAGAAAGACGGGGGGAGCTTTGTGTTCCCACCAGGGCTGGGGTCTCCTCCCAGCCTCTCCCAGGCAAGGCCCTTTAAAATGAACAGGCATGGTGATTTCACTCTCACATGTCATCATCTCAATCCTAGAAGCATATATAATGTTCAGCAGTCGGCAAACGCAGCCGGGCACCCTCCCGTGGCAAAGGCTGAGATGCCCAATGCACCCAACACTGTCAGTCCTCCGCTCCCCACGCCGCGGCGGCGGCAGGGGCTTTGCCGGAGGAGCCGGATACATCTCCTGCACCATGCAGGAAGGCTGCTCCTCTTGTTTTCACAGCTGATGGCAGGTCTGGAGAGGCTGCCGCGGAGCTACGCCGGGGAGGAAACGCGGCAGAGGGTCAGCCGGCAGCTGTGGCCGCCGCTGCCTGCACCTGGGCTTGCCTCGGACCCGTGTCGACGGGGAGGCTCCTGGATCTGCAGCCCCAGGGGGTGCAGAGCAGGCTTTCCAGGGATGAGCTGCTGCTCCAAAGCCCTGCCGAGCTCCGTGCGCTCGGGAGCACGGGAGGAACAGCAGCATCGCTGGGTGATGCTCTAGCAACGTATCAACATGGAGAGCCACCCCCGTCTTGCAAAGCACTCCAGAAGCTGCCTGCAGGATTGCTTGCTGGAAGGCACTGGGGGAGCGTAGAGGACTGACCAGACCCCGGTCTCGTCCCCGTGATGTCCTCAGTCCTCCTTCCCCCGGGCTGTGTTGCACGCACAGCCTGCGAGGGACGTTTCTCGGGATGGGGAGCGTGCAGCGGGGAGCTTGGGTGCAGCCGGCAGCGCGGACACGGTGCGAGTGGCATGGACACAGCATGGGCACGGCATGGACAGGCGCAAAGGGAGAGATGTCCCAGCAAAGCCCGGGGATGTGCCACCACCCCGGGCCAGCAAGGATGCTGCTTGGGGAAAAAAAAAAAACAAACCTGTCTGAGCCACGCTCCAGAGAAAGGCCAGAGAGCCCCTTCCCTTCTTTCCTTTAATGATCTGCTCTCAATAAAGTCACGGGCAAAAGGACATATATACATATATATATTTAAAACCAGACCCTCTGGGTTTCTCTTCATTGCACCCTGCTGTTGGACGCTTCCCAGAAAGCTGCGGAGAGCTCGGCCGAGCCCAACACACACCCGTCCCCAGCAGCCGGTGTCACAGTGCAACTGCCATCGGCTTGTCCCCCTCTGCAAAAACAACAGGCGAAGAAAGAGCACTTTTGTTTCTTCCTCCTCTATTGACACAGCTGGGAGGGCTGGAGCCGGGGGAGGTTGCTCCTCTGGAGGGCCAAGAGCCTCCGCACACTTGCTTTGTAGCTCCGGCGATGCTGGAAGAGGCAAAGCTCCTTCGCCCACCTCGCACGGGCTTGCTGGGAGCAGCCAGAGCATCCCTCGGCCCGTGCCGGGGCCTGGAGCGAGCGAGGTGGCAATGGGGAAAGACGTCACCCCAGCTGCTCCCGCTGGGTCCCCTCAGAGCTGGGAGCTCCGGGAAGGCTCGTTCCCGGCATGACGGTGACGTGCAACCCCAAAGCTGCAGCTGCCGGCGCCGTGCTGTGCAAACCGAGCCCAGCCGAGCTGCCCATCGCTCCTCCCGCACCCATCCGCACGCGAGCCGGGGATGCTCCTATAATCCCGGGGGATTTGCACCAGGGGCCGTGCCATGCCGAGCTCCCTGTATGCACGAGCCGCTGGCCTTCGCCTTCCCCTGCCCCGCGGCATCTTCCCGGCTCGGTTGGATACGGCACGATGCCGGCACAGACGGACCCAGCGGCCAGGCCGGCGCGTGCCCGCAGGTGAGCCCGGCTCCTTGGCCAGCCCTGTGCCACCCTGCTGTTAGCATGAGGGCACCGACCCCTCCTCTCCCTTCCAGTTCTGTTGAAGAGTTTCCTGCGCTGGCTTTTGCAGCCGTCCAGTGCAGTTATTTTATTGCCATTTATTCTAAGCTCCCCAATCGGCGCTGTAAAAACATGGGGAAGAGATTAATTAACAAAAAACCTAGAGAGGAGCTATGTGTTTCCCCATAAATAAGCCCTCAGGTGTTGCTGTGCGCGTGTTCGCAAAGTGCCGCCATTAGCTGGGATTTCGGGAGGAATCCGGTTCAATCTCTTAGGACACCACATGCCCTCCAAGCCAAACTCGGGGCCTCACCCAGCCAACGTTTAAGAGCACGAAGCATCCTGCTTCACAGCCCGCCGCGAGCATCACCTCCAAGCTTCCCTCTCCCGGGATTTTGCCATTGACTTGCATGGAGCCGGGGCCGGATCCGGCCGCCTGGCCATCGCGTGATCGGTGGGTTTGCTCCTCTTTGCCTCCGGCCTCCGAGGCAAGAGACAAATGCAAAGCATTCCTTTATCTCCCTGCCTCTACTGAACGACAGGCAAAGCAATAAAATGCATTTTTTTATAGAGCTGTAAATTTAATTTCCTTTTAAACCATTTGCTTCCACTTATAACTCAATGGAAATCCTGCGCTGCTGGCAAAGCTGCAGCCTGCCTGTCCTGCCTTCAATGTATAGAAGCAGAGGGCTGCAGTTTTTGGATGAGCTTGAAAGTTGATGGAAGGGAAGATGGGCTGGGAGAAGAGAGAAAAATTCTTAGGGCATTAAGGGCCTATTTTCCATCCTCCTCGTGAACCTTCCTCAAAGGAAGAGCTTGAGCTGCTTTATGGGGACACAAAGCCGTCTCTGTCTGCAGGATAAAAGTTCAGCCCTGGACATCGCTGCGAAGCTGAGGATGCTGGTTTCAAGAGGGAGAAAATAATGATTTTCTGGCCTGAAAAAGCGCACGGGGCTTTAGATTTGCTGCTAAGAAGCAAGGAGAAGTGGCGTGGGCTCATGCCCGTGTCCAGCAGCCTTACACCATCAGGAAACCAGAAGGAATTTTCCCAGCGAGCGAGGCAGCGGCGCCGGGATCACCCACCCTCAGCATGGGACATCAACCTTGGCACGAAGCAGCGGGTGTTGGGTTGATCCTCTGGAGCGGACCCTTCCTTCAAGCAGGACATCCATCCGGGCAGAGCCCGCTGCTCCGCCGCCCCTCCTGGGAATTCCTCGTTAGTGCGTCCCTTGATGGGGCCGACGGGAAGCAAAGGAACGGCTGCTGTGGCACGACGGCCCCTGGCGAGGGATGCACGGCGGCCCTGGAAGTTTGGGGCACCCATCACTTGCTCGGCTGCGGGTCTACCATGCCAGGGACCTGGACCCGGATCACTTCTCTCCTCCGAACCCCTCCAGCCTTTGCACAGGAGCTGTTTGCGGTCTGCACCTGCAGCAGCTGCTGTCCCGGGAAGGAGCGGGACCGACGGACGGTGCTTGGCGCTGTATGAGGGTGCCCGACCCACGCACCTCACCCCAAGGCTGTGAGCATCCTCCACCGGCGCCTGGAGCTGGTGCTGAGCCGTGGGCATGCTCTGGGCACCCGTTTTGTGTCTCCCACCCAAAGAAGGTGGCCGCATCCCCATCACCTACCTGGCACCTGAGGGCTCCTCTCTCCTACTTGGGCTCCTCGTGAGCTCCAGATGTGCGGAGCTCCCCAGCGTGGCAAATCCCAAAGGCTGGAGAGGCCATTCCCATTTGTCCCGGGTGGATCCTTCTGTGCTTGTGCTTGTCCCGTGCCGCTGGAAAGGCTGCTTACCGGGTGCTGGATCTGTGGGAGAAGGGAGCAAGCCAGCTCAGCAGGGAAACGCCTGCATGGGGATGCTGGAGACGGGCTCCAAGCCACCGCTGCAGGGACATCATCCTGCCACCCCAGGGTATCGAGTCCAAAGTACAGGAGCTATCAGGGAGAAGCTCCGATGCAGAAGCTATTCCAGAAAGCAGGGATTTTGGAAGAGCCACCCATCCCAGCTGGGAGGGGGACGCTGCGGCGGGGTTCGCAGGGGGCTCCCACCAAAGCTCCGCGGCGCTGCCCGTGCCGAAGCCAGTGTCCCTGCCAGGGGACAGCAAGGGGAAAGCAAGCACCCGCGCGTGCTGCCGTCCCTCCCGCCTGCAGCCTGCCCTCCTCGCGGCCGTGCTGCCAGGCCCTGCCAGGCCGGGGAGGGCTGGGTGCTCTGGCTGCCGAAAACTGAGAGGTGCCGTGTGCCGAGGGATGCAGGCCACTTTCTCCCTGCCTTACAGCCTGTTGAGCTTCGAGCTCTATTTCTACCCTGCTTTTTAATCAAGCGACGAGGAACGAGGACAAAAAGGCTCAAGACAGATCCATGGGGGTCACCAGACCAAGCCTTCCCCTCCTGCCCATCACCTCCCTCAGGGATGCAGGCCGGGGTGGCACGGGCTCTCCGGCCACGCTTCGGGATATCTGCCCGCAGCCCAACACCCAGCGCCCTCCTCGCCCCATGCTGGGGGAAAAGCTGCTTGCAAACACCTGCAAACACTTTCAAATCCCTGCTCTCCAAACCTGCAACGTTTCAGCTAAAATTCAGGTTGGTTTGGGGGACAGAGACCCCCCCTCCTGCTCTGTGCCTGTGCAGCACCCCGGGACAACATGCCCTGGACCATCAGAAAATATAAGGGTATAAAGAAGCAATAACAGTTACACTTTAAGCCCAGCTTAAGGCATCGCACAAATCAAGCTCGATTCATCCCCACGGTCCTGGGAGGAGGCTGCGTGACCCCCGGCTCATGGGTGCTGCTCGTTAGCGACGTGGGGCTCGTTTGCAAACTGAACCAAGCCCGTCCATGTCCCCGTTAATCCGCTACAGGCGAGCAGAGCTCCCAGCGCCGGCTGCTTGAGGCTGCTCCCATCCCAGAGTAATTTGCTGCCGCTTCGGGAAAGCTTTGTGCTGTTGCTTCCAGTCGGATCCACGGCATCACTGAAACAAGATGTGAGGGTGCCTTTTCGGGGTGAAATTTTGGGAAGGCCAGCGCGGAAGCAAAGCAGAAAGGAGTTTTACAATGACCCAGACAGGCGCAACCCTGAAAACATCATCCTAACATCCACGCCGTGCAGCTCCTCTGGAATCAGGATGTGACCCGTTTCCACCGCCCCAGGGCACAGCGGCAAGGCCAGATGTTCAGAACAGCAGCAGAGCACCCAAATCTTGCCCAGGCCACGGTCCTGGGCAACTTGAAGCATTAAGTCTCCCTGAGCAGGCTGCGAGCTGTGATCTTGTCTCTTCCGCAAGGTCCCGACGCGGGGTGCAAGTGGTCCCAGCTGAGTCCTTGGACATCCCACGGCGGCCACGGTCCTCGGATCTGGAGTCGGGGAGATCCGTACCAAAGCTGCACCCGGTGCCGAAGGTTTAAAACCCCCAGAAGTTTAAAGCACGACGTGAAGCCCACTTCAAAGAGCCGCAGCTTCCTACTTGATAACGTCAGGAGTCTGGATCAAAGGCTGCATCCTAGGAAGTCCAGCAAGGGAAGGGCAAATAAAATCACTTCCTCTAGAGCGTTCTTCGCTGCTAAAAATCAGCTGCTGGTTTAGGAAAATTAGACCGTCGCATTAGAAGTATAGATGATGCCGAAGCGTGCTTCTGTAATGGCTTTACGGGGTTTGAAAGTGGCTTGCCTGCAGAGGGAAGGGGTGGCAGCGGCTCTCCGGCACTGTTTGAACCCGGTCTTGCACATCAGGGCACATCTGCCCCGTGCGGGGAAGCGGCTCCCGGCTTCTCCCATCCCGAAGGGGACAGAAGCGAAGGGGAAGGCTGCAAGCACAGCCCGGGACGGAGCGGGCAGCTGGGGACAGAGGGGCACCGAGCCACGCGTGGGGACCCATGACCCAGCACGGGATGTCCCTGGCAGGTCCCAGGTTTGGGAGCATCCCGTGCTCCTGGTGCCTCTCGGCAGCTGGAGGCAGATATTCCGCTTTTTAAGGCTGCTTCCGTGCCAGCTACAGGCACGGCCGTGGGCTTTGCAATCCTCCGCGCTTTTAAGTGTTCCCAGTTGGCCGGTCCCTGCTGGGTTTGATATCAGCGCTCTGGTATGCCGGCGCCGGGATCTGGACTTTGCTGGAAGCCACCCTGGAGAACAGCCTCATCTCATCCTCCAGCTCCGATAATAAGGTGAGAGCGAGGGAACCTCACCCGGCTGGGAGTTCCTTGCCTGGGACACTGTGCAAGGCCAGGCTCTCCGGGCTGGGGGATGCCCGAAAGCCACCGCCACGTGCAGATGGAGAACAAGCTGTCACCCCAGGATGTCCTCGTCCCCGCTCGCCCGGCGCTAGCCCTGCAGGACAATGCAGCGTGTGGCCAACTCTGCCCACGGCTCCTCCGAAAGCACTGGGTCCCGCACGGCTGCTGAGGGAAAGGGGCACGGTGCTGTCTCCTCCGCGGCTCCCACGTGGCCAGCCTGGCATTTGCTAATGCATTTTGCAAGGACAGCGACCGTCTCGGCCCGCTGGGAATGTCCAAGTCCCAAGAAACGGCAGCAAAATGGCCACATGCAATAAAAAGTCAAAGTCAACAAACACAAGAAGCAGCCATGGGCAGTGCTGGTGCCCTGAGCTGGCTCTGGGTTTCCTCCTGGCTTTGCAAACGCCATTGCTGAGAGTCGGGGTAAAAGCAGCCCGCCTGTTTCATAAAGCCAGCTCTGACCACGCCACCTTGAAACGATCCCATTTCACCCACTGGCAAAACCCCGAAGACCCTGCAAAAGCCTGCAGAGGCCCCACGCTGGGTGCTGCCCGAGCCTGGTGCCGTGTGGGTGGGCTTTGCACCGGTTGGAGCAGAAACCCTGGCACCAGCAACCACGTGCAACTCCGGAGGTGTTTGGGATGCTCAGACTCCCCCTCTACCACCCGATGCTGCCAAGGAGAAAGGGTGCTGGGGACAAATCGGGGGGGCAGATGCACCACAAAAGCCCGTGGGGTGCGCATACACCATCAATCATTGCTGAAATCCCTGCTGCAAACCCATCCGTCCCTCCGGCCTCACGTTCTGGGATGCATCTGCCAGGTCCCCGTCCCCAGCGCAGGCGGGGGCTGCAGCAGAGCCTGGCCCCGGGTGGGCTACAGCTCCTCCTCGCCCTCCTGCCCCTCATTTCGCATCCCACAGCACGTGGGGACAGCGGATCCTTTCTCTGCCCTCCGCCTCCGCAATGATTAGTGCCTTTCAGGAACGGTTTTTATTTTTTTTTTTTTTTCCTTTGGCTAGCCGGCCCCAGATGAATAGCTCTGGGCAGAAGCGAGCAGACAGCATCCCCTGTATTCCACCCTTCATATGAAAACCAGATGCCATGAGTACGGTTACAAATCAAAGCTGACAGGGGGACGAGAGGTTTACTTAGGAATTGAGAGAGGGCACGAAACCTTTCAAAGGGGGCTACCGTGCAGCCTCCCCCCCCCCGATGCACAAACCCCAAATTATACCAACCCTCCCTCCGCCCCGCGCCACAGAGCCCGAAAAATGCCAAAAATCATCCCCTTTCGCGTTATTCACGCTTTCCGTCGGCTTTTCTAGAAACGATAACTGGATAAGGAGTTGCGACCTGGTGAGCCTGTTATTTTTGTTAGTTTTAACTTATTGCTGCTTGCATTTATACAGCTGGCGGGGATGGCACGGGGCATGGCTGAGCCTGGAAGAAAAGCCTGGCTCAGAGGGTGCGGCAGCATCCTGACGGGCACCGCGCTCTAATGAACCGTCAGCTCGCAGAGGGAGAGTTGATGAAACAGCCGGGCTAATATTTGGTGACAGCCGCGATTTACTAATCCATCCAAGAAATAAATAGGAGCCGTGTGGAATAAAAGCGGAGTTCAAGCCCAGCAGCCCTCGCCGGGGCATTCGCAATGAAACAAAACGTCAGGTTTTATAAATGACCTTTTCATGTCAGTCCCCAGCGAGGCCCGGGAGGAAGCGGGGGGCGGCTGCCCCGGGGAAGCGCTTTGAAAGCTGCAGAGGCAGGAGGCTGGTGCCGGGTGCGGCCGAGGCCGCGGCGGGCTGGGATCGGGGCTGGGAGGAGCGGCACGGAGATAGCTCCAGCCTGCCCGGCCAAGGAGCATACCAGCGGGGTGCGCATCTCCGACGGCTGCGGCACGCATTGGGGTGCGCATCTCCGACGGCTGCGGCACGCATTGGGGTGCGCATCTCCCACATCTGCAGCATGCACCGGGGTGCGCATCTCCCACGGCTGCAGCACACATCAGGGCATGCATCTCCCATGTCTGCAGTATGCATCAGGGTGTGCATCTCCCATGTCTGCAGCATGCATTGGGGCGTGCATCTCCCACGTCTGCAGCACACACTGGGGTGTGCATCTCCTATATCTGCGGCATGCATTAGGGTGTGCATCTCCGACATCTGCGGCATGCATCGGGGCATGCATCTCCCATGTCTGCAGCATGTATCAGGGTATGCATCTCCCATGTCTGCAGCATGCATCGGGGCGTGCATCTCCCACATGTGCGGCATGCATCGGGGTGCACATCTCCGACATCTGCGGCATGTATCAGGGCGTGCATCTCCCATGTCTGCAGCATGCATCAGGGTGTGCATCTCTCAAGGCTGCAGCATGCATCAGGGCATGCATCTCCCATGTCTGCAGCACACATCAGGGCATGCATCTCCTACGTCTGCAGCACACATCAGGGCATGCATCTCCCACACCTGTGGCATGCGTCGGGGTATGCATCTCCCACATCTGCAGCATGCATCAGGTTGCGCATCTCCCATGCCTGCGGCATGCATTGGGGTGCGCAGCTCCTGTTTAACCGTGGAGCTGCAGAGAGAAAGTCTCAGCTTAGACCTGTCACGGGCGAACAGGGCTAAGGCCTCAATTTCCGACGCTGAGGAATGCTCAGATGCGCCGCTCCTGGCCCCGAGGGTCAGGGCTGCGTTGAAATATTCTCCGCAAGCCGAGCCCTCGCATCGCCGGTGCCACCGTCTTGGGGCTGCTTGTGCAAAGCATGGTGGCTTTTGATGCCGCAAAATTTCCCGGCTCGCTCATCCTGTGAGTCAGGGCTGCCGGCAGCGACACCCTGACAGCCGTGGGAGGGATGTTATATTGCAAAATCCGCCGGGATGCAGACCTGATCTGCGCCATGTGAGCCCTGTAACCATCCCAAGGACCTCGCCGTGAACTCGGGGTTGTGAAACTCTCCCTGGCCGACATTCCCATCCGGGGAGCTCCGTCTGTGTGGCTTGAGCATCTCCCAAGAAGGATTTCTCTCTACTGGAAAAAGATTTTTTCAGAGCAACCTGCCTCTGCCTCCCGACAGCCCTCGCTGCCGTCACAGCCCAGGAAACATTTCAGCTCCGGTAGTTGAAAGGATTGTTGCAACCAGTTGGCAGCAAAGATCGCTCGGACTGTGGAAATGCTTTGGGATGAAAAGTATGTGATAAATTAAGATTACTACTCTTCCCCCTGATCAGCCAGTCACTGGTTTCCAACGCGGCGCTGGCCAGAAAAGTCTCACCGAGGGATTCTGGCCTCGCCCTGAGAGCTTGCGGTTGAATGAAAGCAGATATTTTACACCAGCGTCCAGAGCCTGCTTTGGGCTCTCAAAGTGACAGAGAATTCACCACAGCTTTCGTAACCTCTTCCAAAATTAATTATCCCCACTTCCCAAAACCTTCCCGCTTGAGCTGCTCAGCCTGCAGCTTCGGCGGCAGAGCCAGCGCCGCCGCAGCGTGTGCGATGGGAGAGCCTCTGCCACCAGGTACCTTCCCTCCGGCTATTTTGGGCTGTAATCCATCCCCTTTGAGCCTGCTCTTCAACAAGCTGAACACATTGAACCGCATTCTCATATTTTTTGCACTAAAACCGGACTTGAAGCTCATCCCTAAGCTCTCGGCATCATCACGCCCTGCTCCCGTGGGAGCACCGGGACAAGCCCTGGGCTCATTGCTCTGGCTCACGCACGACCCGGGCGCTTCGCTGTTGGAGATTTGCTGCGGGTTACTGCTGCGCCAACCTGCATGTCACCTGCAGGCATCCGCAGCATCGCTTTACGCTGCTCCCAAATTAAAAAAAAAAAAATCCTGAAGAGTGAAAAGCAGCGAGCCGAAGGAAGGGATCCTTCCAGCACGCTCTGGGAAACACCTGCCTTGCTCGCAATTGCCTTGCTTGCAATTCCTTGCTCGCAATTCCTTGCTTGCTCGCAATTGCCCTGCTTGAAATTCCTTGCTCGCAATTGCCTTGCTCGCAATTCCTTGCTCGCAATTCCTTGCTCGCAATTGCCTTGCTCACAATTCTTTGCTCGCAATTCCTTGCTTGCAATTGCCTTGCTCGCAATTCCTTGCTCGCAATTCCTTGCTTGCAATTCCTTGCTTGCAATTGCCTTGCTCGCAATCCCTTGCTTGCAATTGCCTTGCTCGCAATTGCCTTGCTTGCAATTCCTTGCTTGCAGTTGCTTTGCTTGCAATTGCCTTGGCTCGCAATTCCATGCTTGCAATTCCTTGCTTGCAATTGCCTTGCTCACAATTCCTCATGAGAGCACTCACAGCCCACCTAACGCAGGACCCCTTGCATTTCTATGGAGCTCGAGTGCCTGATCAGCCTTACTGGCAAGGCTCAGCTGAACCTTCAACATTTCCCGACCAGCTGGACTTGCAAACCCCTCAAGTGACAGAGTCAACTTGGTCAACAAAGTCAACAAAGTCAACTTGGCACAAAACCCTGCTGATTTCTTGCAAAACCCAGAGCAGCCGATAGCCAAAGGCAGGCAGAAGCTGGCAGGAAAGGCACTTTGGACTTCCAGCCGGAGGGTGCCGAAGCATCGGGGCGAGAAGCAGTGCCCCTTGCGCGGCAGCGGGCAGGGAGCTGGCACCTCTCCCCGGCGCGAGCATCGCTGCCGGAGCAGCCGGGGAACGCGAGGCTGGGCTCGCAGCTCATCCGCTCTCGCCCTGAGCGGGTTTCAAGGCAACGAAAAGCCAGTGCTTGACCCAAACGCTCGCAGTGACAGCTAGAGCAGGTTGTCATTAAAACCTTTATCTCCTCGGGAGGAGATTCTCCGGCTGCGGCATGTGCAGGTGAAATAGGGCTTGAATTAATACAAATAATACGGCAGATGCAAACCGCGGTGACGAGCTCTGCAAGGCCATGATGGGTTGCTGCCTCTCGTTACGCCCGTGCCCCCGTCGTGCGCTGAGCTGATGGAAAAGCAACGCGTACGAGATCTGCCAGGAGCCATACGTGCACCCACCGCGTGCCTGGCCACCGGCCGGGGCGCTCGGTCCCCTCCGCTGTGGCACGATAAATGGCAATGAAATGTTTTCCCGGCCCGGAGGGAGAAGAGGCCACCGAAACATGTTCAGAAGGACTTTATATGAAATAAAACACACAAATAAAAATGCTATTGGAAAGCACGTCGCTTGCTGTGCTGTTAGAGCTGGGGGGAATATGACGGAAAAAGGGTTTGTTACCCCAAAATGCAGGCGTGAGCCGCTGGAGCTATTCAGTGATTAGCGTCAGCTGAGAAGATGGACAAAAAAAGCCCAAATTTCCCATTTCAAGAGCAATGCTCCACCGCTAAATTTAAGTTTTTTTAAAAAATTTCCAAGAGAATGCCAATGGGACGGATGAAACGGAGACCCCGCGCACACAGCTGCTGGTGCCGGTTCCTCCGCCGGTAGCGTCTCGCGCCGTGCTTGGCCGCGCTGCCCTTCTCGCCACGCTGCCTTGCACCCTGCGGAGAGAGCCAGCCCCGCGGGGCCGCACCGCCAAGGAGGGGCTGCACGGCGCATCCCGGCAGCGCAACGCCACGGCGCTGGGGAGATGTGGGAATCCTCCCTGTCACCGTCTCCCTCCCGCGCCTCTGAACGCCATCCAAGGAAAACAGCATTGTGTTGGGAGCAGACGAGGAGCCGGTGCCAGCGAGGGCCAAACAGCCGGCTCATTGTGTCCCTCCGGCTGCCGGCTTAGCCCAGGGTTAGGTCAGCCTAAGTGTGCAGCGTTTCACTTTGAGCCTGCATTAATGTATAGAGGAAATGAGAAACATTACATGGTGGGGCTGCTTTGCATGGAAGGCGAAGGTGGAGAAGGAAAATAATCCTCCTTCCTCGACACGGTGCTCTGGCAGCGAGCGACAGCCTGAAACGGGAGCGGGGCTGCTGCGAAACGTGGGGCTCAGCGGGACGGGAGCGATGCCGTGGTAGCAGCCATGCTCCGTCCAGCTCCTTCCAGCCCATCCCGTCCCATCCAGCACCCCGTCCCCCAGGTCACTGGGATGCACCCTTAGGGGTGCTCCTTCCCTTCCCCTTTATTAATCCAGTTGCTGAAGAACAGGCATCCCACAGCGGCCAACCAACCCAGCCCCTTTGGTGTGGCCTCCGGGGGCTTTTCCAGCTTCGGAGGGGTGGAAAGGGGCAGCCGAGGCGCGGGCTGGGACACTGGGACCATGGCGGGCGAGGGCAGAGGGGACGGTTCCCGATGGGCTCCCCTTTCAGCTTCATCTCACGAATCACCTGAAATAAGGTCGGTTTAGTTCAGCCGCTCGGGGCTGCGTGAACTCCCCGAAACCTCCTCCAACAGCTTCGGAAGCTTTGCCAGCCCAAGCTGCCTCCCGGGTATCTGTTTTACAAGGTCTTTTGGAGAGATAAGAGCGCAAGCATCTTCAGCATCCTCACGCCTCTCTCCTGCCAGGTTAGACACCGGGTTTTTAGTGAAACCCACGGTCCGGAGGTTTGAAGCACCCGCCTCTCCCTGCTTCCACTCTTGGAGCAGCGTGAACTCTCCGGCGGCTGCTCCGAGGTGCCCGAATCGCCGCTCCGGGAGGGAGCAGCTCGTCCCTGCAGCCGGCCAGCCTCACCCAGGCAAGCACCTCCCAGCCCTGCTCGCTCTGCTCCGTTCAGCATCCTTTTTCCATGCCTCCCGTGACAGCCCCAGCCCCTCCGCACGGACGCCTGCGCCGGTTTCTCCCATTGCCCCCATTCCCATCGCCCCGGCGGGTTTAGGTGCGGGCACAGGGAGCCCGGCGTTTTCACGCGCGTGTGAAGCACCGCGCATGCCACCGGCAGGCTGTCAATAAGCAGCATCGCTCTCTCCACTCCCAGAACTTCCCGGGCCCTTGTTTTGGTTTCAGCAAAGATAAAATGTCAACATTTTTAGGCACAGAGGGACAGCCGGATAGCCTGACCTGTCAACATCTAGAATGGAAAACACACTCGTCAAGTACTCGGGATGAGGTTCTAATTACTCCCCACATACCAGCCTGCATAAATACAGCGGAGCGGTCCAAGAAAAGCACACTTCCGACACGAAGAGCTTTTCCCGGAGGTACACGCAGTCTCCTTTGCCCTGGGAGCTGGGTTTCATCTCCAGTAGGTAGCAATTTGCTTCTGCTGCCTTTGCAGGGCTTTATGGAGGAGCCCCAGCCCCGGCGGCATTTCTCCGCAGAGAGGAAAAGAGCAGCACCCTCCGCAGTGACGGGAACGGCGATGCTGCGGGACACGGCCCGGGGTCGGAGAGTCTGAACGGTGCTGGCGTGGCCCTGTGGGCCCTGGGGACATCGGCCACACCGAGCCCAAAGCACCGGCGGATGCTGCGGGATGCTGCCATCTCACCAGGTCTCATCCTCCCTGATTTTGGGAAAAGCCGAATGGGGAAGAGATCTGATGCCTTGTATCACGGCACAGGTCAAACTCTCTCACCTTCATCAGCAGCTTCCAGGCTCCCACATGCCCGTCAGGCATCGCAGGCGAAGAGATGCTACCCCCAGAAAAATGCAACAAATTTGCTTGAAGCGAATCCTCAGCTCCCAGCCCCACGTCCTGGCTCTTCAGAGACGCGGCTTCTGCTCCCTCGCAGTAAGAAACCCCCTCTTGAAAACTTCCACCTTGACTTTGGACAAAACTGCCCTCGCTGGGCTGGCTCCAGGCTCGCGGGAGGCAGCCCCTGCCTAAAACCCGTGGTAAATAAATGCCTCCTGCCTTCCCAAGCATGGCAGCGGCACGCCGAGGGAGGCTGAGGAAGGGATGAGGATGCTCCGAGCCAGGGCACGTCAGTGTTGGCTGGGTGGATTTGTGTTTATCTCAGTTAATCGCCGTGAGAACTGGGCGCTCTGCTCCAGAGACATCTCCTCTTTCCCGCTCTGTATATTCCATTTCTGCGTCACCAATGGGGCAAGGGAGAAAATAAACTCGGTCGACGCTTAGAAAAAAGGTCAGGGGAGCAAACCTCCTTGTTTTAGAGTAAAAAGACCCTAAACCACCGCTGGCCCGGCCATCGGCTCTGAGGAATCTTGACCACGAGCAGGACCAGGGTTGGGCTGAAGGGCCAGGAGACTCCTCGGAAGCCAGAAGAGTCCCAGCAGAGACCGGGACGGGGTGGGCGGACACTTGGGTCTGAACCAGCGCTGCCTCAGTTTCCCCTCCAGCCTTTTCCCTGCCGTGGATAATCCAGTTATAACTTCCCAGATGCCAAACAGCTGGCCACGAGGCGTCAGCCCAGGTGGGCCCTTCCACGCCGCGCCCGAACGCCCTCCAAGGGCTTTGCCTGGCAGCTGCAGCCTCGCCATCTCCCCGTGGCCAGGAAGAAAAGCCCAAGAGAAGGAAAGCAGAACTGCAGCAGCTTCGTGCAACACCCGGACCCTCTTCGGGAGGGTCTCGGGGGGACGGGCAGCGGTTGCAGGCAGCAGCAGAGCAGGCAGCAGCGCTGGCTGGGCTGTTTGAAAGCCCACGTGCGGGACCTGCCCTCTGCAATCCATTTAGCACTTGGCACCGCTCAGAGGGCTATTTTTAAAAGGTATGCAACTGTCCCAGAAACCCAACTTTGAAGTGTGGTTCAAGGCTTTGTTGTTGTGAAAAGAAAGGGCTTTTTTTTTTTTTTTTTTACGTTTGTAATTAAATGCAAACACAAGTGAGTTATTGGACCGGAGCCGGCCAAGGCAGGTCAGCTCTGCTCTATCCATCGGGGCTGGATGCTGTCCCGCTCCGGTTTCACGGCACGCCTGATAGACCGCTGGCCTTCTCTCTGCTCTGTAAAACGCTGTGGTTTGCTGTCAATTAGAAAAATTCGTTTCCTGGCCACTGATAAGTACCAGGAGAGCAGAGGGCTCCTTCCCAACCTCTGCAGCCCAGCGCTGGCGTATGAAGATCGTCCCCCAGCCCGGCTGGGCGGGCAGGGGACTTGGTTAAAGGCAGTGCCGGTGGTGATCCCCGGCAGCGGCCGGCGCGGACCCCGGGCGGGAGGAGAGGTTGCTCTGAACACCCCCTGCATCCTCGCCATGTGCATCCCTGCTCCCAGCCTGCCTCCTCCTCTTCCTCCGAAGAGTCCAGGCTTTTCAGGGTCCATGCTTTCGGCCAACTTTCCCCATCTGCCGGGGGTAGGCGATGCCCGATCCGGGGAGACCCTAGACTTGCCCGGAGAGGCAATACCAGCCAGCTGGTGCCAAACGAACCCAGCAGCATTGCCCAAACACCTCCAGGCTGGCAGGAGACGTCTAGAAGGAGCAGTTTGCGTCTCTTGGCTGCGCCGTTTCAGATGTAGCGGGCAGAGCCACGAAGCTGCTTTAGTTTATCATCCCCCCATGGCGGTACGGGACCGCAGAGCAGCCTTTCCCCCTCGCAGGGCTACCGAGAGTCTCCAACTCCGAGTCCGCAGCCAGTCCTTCATCCCGGGAGTCCCGATGCAACGGCACGGTCCAGCTAAGAAGAAACATTAACGCACGATGCAACGCCAGGAGAAACGCGGGGGTTCCCTTACACTTCCTTCCCAGGGAGGTATTTTGGAGGTGTTGCTGAGCGGGAAGCCCCGGGCCAGCACCCGGTGTTATTGCAGCCTGGTTTTAACCTGGGCTGGGGTGGGAGGGTGCTAATTAAACATGACAGCTTGACAGGAAGGGGCGTTAAATAATTCCTGCCACCCCGTTTGTCTGGGCAGCTCCGAGCGGCCACGGGGAGGGGGCAGGCGGTTCCCCTTAATTAAAAAGCAGCAGATCCAAACCAAAAATAGATCAGGCGCTTTTTTTAAGGGGAGGCTGAAGGTCGCCCGCGGCCGCATTTTTCACGTGCCTTCTGAAGGAGATCTCTATCGATGCACAGGGAGGATGAGCTGTTTGGGTCCTGCAGTTTGCCGTGCATTGCACCCGGGGACACGACCGTGCCCAGCTCCTTCCCGTGGGCTCCAGCAGCCGCTCCCATGCACGGGGCACTGGGCTGGCGGATAACGCAAGGATGGAAAAGCCCTCGCCAGCGGGCAAAGCCGCGGAAGGGGAAGGAGTCGGTGCCAGGCAGATTTCAGAGCGCTGCCTGGAAGGCAGGTGGGCAGGCAGCAAGGGTTGGCACGGGGGAAGCCGGGCTTGCAAGGAGGCCAAAACGCAGAGCAAATACCTGCCTGCCGCCCTGCCAGCGCCTGGCACTCGTGTGCCGCGCTCCTGACCCCGCTGCCCGCCGGCCGGCCCTGCCAAGGCAGGAACAGGTGACCAGGAAATGCATTTAAACCCAAAGATTAAAAAAAACAGATTAAAAACCAACAGAAAACACAGGGGACAGCGCGAGCACTGGTCCCTTCCTGCTGGATTTTTGCAGGACCCCGGAGGAAGAAGGGATGTACGGCCTTGCAGAGCAAAATGCACGCTCCTGCGTCCCGCCGCGCGGCGGAGAGGGCTGATGCCAGCGACCCTGCGAGCACGGGAACGGTGAGAAAGGGTCAGACCTCAGGCCGTTTTGGCTGTCCCGGTGTCTCTGAGAGCATCCCACAGTGAAGGATGGGGGGGACAGCCCCAGGTGGGAGCCTGCCCATGGGAATGCTGGCTCTGGTCATCAATAACTACAGCCCTAAAGCTCTGGGTTGAATATTCCCTTCTGAACCGGAGCTGTGACAAATCTGGGTGGTTTTCTTCGATATAAATGCCCCGTCCTTTCCCGCGATACGTCAAGTTCTTGGTTTCAGCCTCTTCCACCGGTGGCTTTGTCCACAGGCTCTTTGCTCCAGGGTCTTTGAGGGCTATAAATAAGCAGAGACGCTGGATCCCAGTACCCTCAGGCGATGCTCCGTAGGGAGACCCGGCACGCCTGATGGGTGTTACCCTGGAAAACCCACGCCGCGTGTGCAGGCAGGAGGGAGCACCCCGGCTGCCCGGGGTGCAGAGGGGCAATCCGCACCAGACCCAAATCTTCCCTCACAGCCATCCCGCCGGCCCACATGGGCCGGGTTTCCCCGAATCCTGGCTCTGGTTCACCAAACGCGGGGTTGGACATCGCTCCCAGCACCTCCGGGACGCAGTGACGGCAGCAGCACAGGGATTCCTGGTGTCGCGGGGGGATGCTGCCAAATAATGGCTTGTTGCCCTTCGCTGGGCTGGGCGTTACGGCTTTCAAACAAGCAGCTCTTCGGCAATGACTGCGGCAGAGCCTCCGGCCAGCCAGCAGGTGGGATTTGGAGGGCACGAGGCAAACCCCAAACACCTCGGCGGCGTCTCCCGGGACGCACGGCTGCGATGCGGTTTCCTCCGCGCTGCATCGACCCTCGCTTTGTTTGCGATAACAGAAAGGCGAGGGCAGGCGAGGGCTTCCCGGGAAGCCACATCTACACGAGTGGGTGTTAAGTGATGAGGAACACCATCGGCTATCCCCTCTGTGAGTCATCCGACTTCCCTCCCGCAGCCCTCGGCCCTTCGGCAGGAGGAAGAGGAGAGTCCCTTCCCATGCCAGAGCGGGAATTTAAACTGGGAAATCCTTTCACTTCATCCCAGGCGGGTGATGGAGAGGCCAAGGCTGGCACAAACGTGCTGGCAAGCCAAGACCACGCTCCCTGCGAGTTATTCCTTGGAAGCGCCACTCCGCGCTCTCTTACACGCCTGTAAATGAGACCTAAGCCCCGCAGGGCTGGTGCTGTCGCTCCCCGTACGTCGGCGGATCTGGGTTGAGGAATTAAAAGCTGGATTGCAGCCTGAGGTAAGCTTCTGCAGGATGAATGCCCAGCAGTCAGGCGCAGATACCTTCAGAGCTCGATTCCCAGCTACCTTAAGGCCCCTTTATGCTCCTCTAGCCATGTAAAGAGGTCTTTAAGTGAGTGTAAATTAAATTTAAGTTCCTTTTGCTTCCTTTTTAAGGCCCCTTTATGCTTCCGATGAGGGGTAAAAGAGCCTTAGTGTGACTGCGAGGCGGGCAGGCTTCCCTGCCAGGCGCAGGCAGGTGAGAGCCCCTCCTGTGCTGCCTGCGCTCGCCCCCAAAGCAGGCTCGGCGGCTTTCCGGGGTGCCGGCTCCAGCCGCGCCGGCGTGGGCTGTGCCGGGGGCCGACGTGCCGGGGTCTCCGGGCAAAGGCACGGCAGGTCAGCAGCAACCACATCGCGACATCCCACGGCTACGCACGGCCCGGGCCTCCTTGGCAAGGACGAGACAGCCTGGGACGTGAATTTTAAATGCGCGGGAGAGCTTTTCCCCATGCAGGTGAAGGTATTTCCCCAGGTACCCCGGCCAACTTCCAACACAGGTAACCCTATCCTGCCGGAGAGCGTTTTTCCTGCACCAGCCTGGCTAGGAGCCTCCCTCCAAAGCTTTTGGCTTCGGTGGTGGTGTGCAGCCAGCTCTTGAATTTATGCCAAAATACGACTCCCTTTTTACGGTGCCAAAAGCAATTCCTGCCGTTACTGCTCGCACAACGCTTGCTGCCCGCAAGAGCGGTGTGCGAGGGTCCGGGGCGGTACAGCACGGGTGCGATGCGCTGCGACGCCGGCACCTCGCCGCAAGCTAACCGCGTCGGCAGCCTCTCCTCCCAGGCACGAGGACCGCTGGTACGCCCCGACCTTCTGCACAACCCCAAACCCTGCGCTTGGACCCCGCTCCCGCGAGGCGCCCGCCAACGCCTCCGACGAACGAACGCGCTCAACTCCTCCCGAACTCCGTCCCACCCCGTGGCATCGCTCCGTCGGCGCACCTTGCGCAGGCGAACCCCCTGCCCGGTGAGGTGCCAGCTGGGGGAATCGCCTCTCCCAAGCGCTCGGGTGCCAAAAACCTCCCTCCTTACGGGGCCACCGGCTCGTTTTGCGCTCCCAGGCCCAGGTTCCCAAAGCCGCTCAGCCCCGAAGGAGTTAACGGAGCAGAGCGCGACTCGGATTCCTCCACCTAACCCTCCAAAGTCCCCGTATAACCAGACTTGGCACTTTGAGAAAGCTCCACAAATCCAGAGGCTAAAACGCGCTGCCTTCCTGTTCGTCAAGAGACGGCAAGTCCCAGCTAATTGAGGAAACAGAGCCTTCCCCCAGCCCCCTTCCAGGCCGCTTATTTATTTAGGGGCTTTTTTTTCCCCCCTCTTTTTCCTCCTTTTTTTTTTTTTTATTTTTTTTTGGTTCTTCCCAGTGCAAACATGAGGAAAAGAAAGTGCAAATTAATTTGGTGGGGCACGGCTGCAATTTATGATGCTCCCCAGCCGGTGAGGGCTGTTAACCCCATCGGTGCCCGGCTCGGGTGGGTGCGGACACCCTGCTACCCCCGGGGTGCAGCATCCTCCTGGCCCCCCCCCCCCGCCTTCCCCACCCGCCACTGCCCCGTTCCTCCGCTCCCCACGCAGGGAGAAGGGAACGGCATCAGGAAGGCAAAGGGAAATGGTAGCAGATGAGGTTTTTGCCCTAAATCTCAGCTTTTTCCCCCAAATCTCAGCTTTTTCCCCAGATCTCAGCTTATCCCCCCAAATCTCAGCTTTTTCCCCAGATCTCAGCTTATACCCCAAATATCAGCTTTCCCCCAAATCTCAGCTTTCCCCCCAAATCTCAGCTTTTCCCCCAAATCTCAGTTTATCCCCCCAAATCTCAACTTTTCCCCCTAAATCTCAGCTTTTTCCCCAAATCTCAGCCTCCCCCCCCAAATCTCAGCTTTTCCCCCTAAATATCAGCTTCCCCCCCAAATCTCAGCTTTTTCCTCAAATATCAGCTTCCCCCCTAAATCTCAGCTTTTCCCCCAAATATCAGCTTCCCCCCCAAATCTCAGCTTTTCCCCCTAAATATCAGCTTCCCCCCAAATATCAGCTTTCTCCCCCAAATGTCAGCTTTTCCCCCAAATCTCATTTTCCCCCAAATCTCAGCTGTTTCCCCTAAACCTCAGCTTTTTCCCCTTTTCCCCCTGCCTTGCAGCTGCTGAAGGTTTCCCGAGCGTACAGTAGGTTTTGTTTTCGATTTTTTTTTTTTTTAACTCCCCTCTGCCTACTGCACACAATTCAAAGGAAATCTGGGAAACCAAATTCTCAGCTCTCCAAAGCAGCAAATGGAAAGTCACTTAAAGGGACTTCTGCCTTAAAGCGGTAGCAGCGCTTTTCTTCGGCGGCGGCGAAAAGGGGTTAAACCCCCCCCCCCCCCCCCCCCGCAAAAAAAAAAAAAAAAGGCAACAAAAAGCAACACGACCCGGTGCAGCGGGCTCGGGCCACCCCAGGTGACAGCTCGCTCGCCACCCCGCTCCTCCGGCCACCGCTCCCCGCCGAGCTCCCGTCCTTGTCCCCGTCCCCCCCCGGGGCGGGCGGGAGCGCTCCCGGGGGGATTCGCACATCCCGGGATTGGGGTGGGAGCAATGGGTGGGGAGCTGCCAACACCCCAGGGTGTCCCTGCCTGCCCGCCACCCCGGGGGGGGGGTCCCTAAATCCACCCGGGAGCCGGCGAGCACCGCAGAAGGGTTAAGGGGGGGGGAGGGAAAAAAAAAAAAGGAGGAGAAGGAGGAAAGGAAGGCTCGACATCAAAGGCAACTTCTCTGCTCAGCAGATGAGCAGATCTCTCCTCACTTCATATTTTTTGCAGCTGAAGTCGGGGTGGGGAGCTGCATTAACTCTTCATCTCCCCGGGGGGGTCACCCCGCCGGGGCAGAGGCGACGCTTTCCCGGGAGAGGTGGCATCGGCGGCGGGGACAGGAGGAAAGCGGAGCCCGGTTCTTGGGGGGGTCCCGGGAGCAGCCCCCAAACCCTGGGCATGGCGGGGGGGGTGCTGGCATCACCCGCTGCAAACCGGGGGCAGCTTTAGCCTTGGGGAGCGGGGGGTGTCCTGGTTTCGGGAAAAAACGGACTGGCGATAATTTTTCTTTTAAAGTTCCGGGATGACACAAATAGGCCAAATACTTTGCAGCAAAGGAGCATCATTTTTTAACTCTGGCAAAAGCTCGTTGAGTCATTGAATGAGCGAGAAAGGGGAATGGGGGGGGGGGGGGGAAGAAAAGTTGCGTTAAAGGGACTTTGCAGAGCAAAAACGCAGGAGCGGGGCGGATTGCCGAGGCGAGCAAACCCTAGGAAATCACTGGAGCAGAGGAATTAAACCCCCAACACTGACATGTGGCAAACAGCACATTCTCCTTTCCCCTCTGTCCTTCGACAAAAAAAAAAAAAAAAAAAAAAAATTACATGACATCAGGGAGCAAGCCTTAAATGACAAAAGGGTGTTTACTCACCTCATTATAAATCGGCCGGCGGGGAAGGCTGCATGCTCCTCGGCGAGGGCTGAAAAATTAAAAAGTCGGGAAATTAAGAGCTGCCGTCTGGCCCTGTGCAGTTCCTCCGTAATCTGTGTATAAAAAGAGAAGTCTTCATTACTGACCACAGGCACGGAGCTGCGCTGCTCACGCCCCCTCCGCGCCGCACCAGCCAGTAGCGCACAGAAGTTGGGCTACGGGAGAAGGAGACAAGCTGAGCGGAGACTATAATGATTTATCCGCACCTCTGGTAGGGGAAAAAAAAAAAAAAAAAAAAGGGGAGATAGAAAGGGGAAGAAAAAAAAAATAGGCTTCGCTCAGAATATGGCACGGGAGGGAAAGCGAGCCTTGTAGTTGCAGAAGGGTGACAGGCGCAGGGACGTGCCAAGTCCCTAAGGACAAAAAAAAACCCACACACCTCTTTAATCAGCCCTTTAGCCAAAGCCTTAATTAAAAATGCTGCTACAAAATATCAGATAATGGATTGCATTTTCAGGCCTCTCTGGAAAACCAGCTCATATGGCAATGTTTCTAAAGTGCTGCCAGAGCAGGGAAAGCTGCCAGTTTTAGGTTACAATATCAAAGGCACACATCCTCCGCACCAGCAGCCCGCTCCCAGTTACACCGGAGTAAATCCAGAGCCACCTCGCTGCCTCCGAGGCAGCTGGGGCTGATTTGCAGCAGAAGCAGGATCAGGCCCTGCCCTGGCAAACTGCTGGGCTGCTCCTGCCTGCAGCATCGCCGGTGGAAGGAGAATTTGGCCTCTTCCCCCCCCCCCAATCTGTGATCAGGTCTGCTCATGTCCCGTGTTAAAAAAAAAAAAAAAAAAAAAAGCAGCACTCTCCCAATTTGTAAGGATAAAAGGCGGAGAAGATTATCTGCTTTGCTCTCCTCCGATGGCAGCTCTGAGGTCAATACGACTTGCTGTAGCGAGAGACCCACTGACATTTTTCACGCTGCGACGATTACTCCCGGCGCTCCGTCAGCGTAGCGAACGCGTCGTCATCTAATCTCGGCGATCGAGCGGAATGGCAGTAACACCCCTGGACTGGATGCCATCCAGGCAAGCTCCGTACGGAGCGGCCCCTGGAAGAGCACACGCTTATTTACGGCGACGACTGCGAACTGCCTTTGGAAAGCCAACCTGGACTGCAACAGCGGGGCTCCACCAACTCTTGACATGGTTTGCAATAAAGCTCGCGTGGTTTTGAATTACTCGTATTTAAACATCTTTTTCCTTTTTTTTTTTTTTTTTGCTTTCAGTCCCAGAAGCAAACAAACATTTCTTGGCATCACTGGCTCACGGCTGTGCCCTGCGCTGCTGTTTCGCACGGCACGGATAACCTCCCGTCCACGGTTTTGCTCTCATGATGTCCAATACCCTATGGAAGCATGGTATATAATAATACACTCCAGTTTGGATCAAAAAGCTCTCCAAAGGCCTGTGCAATTTCAGCAAAGGCCTATTTTGATGAAAACCAGAACTAAGGGGCTGAAAAACGCCGCTTTTGCCCAGCTTGCCTCCAGCCTGCCTCACCGAGCCTGCACCCAGCTCTGCACGGGGTTACCGAAGCTGCCAAGGCTTCGGCACGGGCTCGGCTTTTGCTTTTTGAAGGTAAGCATACGCGTGGCTTTTTTTTGCAGCAGATCTTGGGGAAAACCTCCCAAACCACGCTCTGAAAAGCAGGTCGCTTCCACGCATCCACAGCGCGCCGTGTTCCAGCAAGAAGGGTACCAGCGCGCCAGCCTTTAGCATCCATTTGGGAAATACCACGGCGAAACATTACAGCCAGCGCCCGGTAGAGCATGCACATCCAGGAGGAGGGATGAAAGAGGAAAAAGGCTCGGTTTAGCTAACGGGGTAAGGCCAGAGGAACTTCCCTGAAGCCAAGGGAGCTACGACGGACTGAGCCCGGTCTAAGAGCGAGCTGGCTCTGGCTCCCTGTCAGGGACTTTTTTAGAAGACTCATTCACAGGGCAAAACAATGAATTTTAAAATACATGCTGTATTCATAGATTTGTTTTGAACCCACTGACACGAAACCACTTATATAATTGTCGCAGAGCAAACATCTCATTATGCACAATAAAAGAAAAATTTCATTTTGTTCCCCCCCCCTCCAAGTTCTCTGCTTTTTGCCTTGGCCAAGATGTTTCTCATGTAACATAAATCAAACCCAGGTGCATCTTTCTGCACAGAGCACTTCGCTAATAAACGTTGCTTAAAATACATATATGACCGCATTAAAAGAAAAGCCAGCCCATCATTTGGAGGCCTCAGAATTCCCTTTCAGACCCAGAAATAGTGGGTTTTTTTCCCCCAGGTGGTGATGACCCCATCAGCATTTGATGCGTTAGATACCAGGATCAAAGTGCCCTGTTCTTCCTCACGCTAGATTTCTTCTGTGATAGCTAACTCGCATCCAAACTTCCTAGAATTCAGGTGGGCTCGAAACTGTTCTCATCTTGTACACAAGAAAATCATCTTTTCAACCAAGTACAGCTGGCTGCATGCTTATTTTTAATGGTATGAGATTATAGGCATATATTAGTTATAATATTATTAATAAGCTGCAGTGTTAGTTCACATAGAAGGTTTTTCCCTTGCTTTGCCTTTTAGCCAAAGGCTCTCCGCATCTTGCTGTTGCAGGCCAGGCAATTTGCAGGACCACTGCCGTGACCTGCTGCAATGAGCCGGGTCGGGATCCGGCTTCGTAGCTCCTCCGCTCCATCAGGCCGTTCCTCACCACGCCAGCCCCCTTGCAAGCACGTACCCCGTGTTTGCACAAGAAACGGGCTGAGAACAGATTTTGGTCTGGCCGTGGCACGCGTCAAGGATGTCTGATCCTGATCTGAATCAACAACTCCGATCTGCAGAGCTTTGGAGCACACGGGCTGGCCAAGCACTTGCGTGAGATGGTCCCAAGGAAGGTGTTGAGGACCCAACCTCAGAGACAAGCTAGAAGCTGATTCACAGCCGGGAACTTTGCAGGCAGCATCGCTCATCTTTGCTGTCTGCTTGTTCTTTATTTCAGGCTCCTCAAAACCACAATCCAAGCGACTGCAGGCTAGAAATCAGAGACCGAGGTAAGGGAGATTGTCCTACACCAACACCATCGGGAGTGCCAACGCAAAACCACGCTGCAGACCTGGCTGCGAGGACTCATGGGACGATTTTGAACAGTGGCTCCAGACTGGGCAATCCAGCCAGGCAGCAGTGAAGCGTGTCGGCTGCTCAACGGGAAGAGGAGGTTGAGTAGCCACGAACGCTTTTGATTTCAAGTCCAATGGGGTTTGCAAGGCAGATTTCAAACCCCAAGCCCACAGCAGTTACCGTCGTTGTTAAAAGCGTATCTGTGGGGACACACTGTCTATGGGACAGAAGGAACCAACACCGTTCCCAGCACATCTGGGTTTGCAGGAGGCAAGACAATCCATGGGGAACATCTATGGGGTCCTGGGCACCGCTAGCAAAGAGACGGCACCTCTCCAACTCCTTTTTCTACCTGGGTGCTCATCACCTGGGGTCCCCACCACAACCCTTCGTATTTGCACCCTTCCACAGAGAGAAGACAACCACCAGCATTAGATGAAGGGAAAGAGCGATCCAAAGGCAGCAGCACCATGAGACTCAGGGACGGCATCTCCCAAGAGGCTGGCTGGCCTTGAAGGGCTTTGATGAAACGCGATGAATCGCCCAGGACTCTGAGCTACTTGTGCGGCCTCCAAGAATGGCAACTGAAGATATAAATCAGCGACCAGGAAACTTAAATTCACCCCAGATGAGTTCCCACTACTAACAGAATAATTGCAAAGGGCCAAAAACCAAATAAGGTTCAACATCGCTGAGGATGATGGTCAACACGAAGCTAACGTTTTGCTACAAATTTCTGTTGAAAAGCCCGTCCCTTTTCCGTTGAAAAACTCATCAAAAGTTAATTTGCTTCACCAGCTCATCCATAAAAGTGGCAGCTCAGTAAGAGAGCCGGGCCAGGGCCGCGGGCTGATCTCATCTGGAGAGCGGCAGAGGGGGAGGCGAAAGCCACGGCTGCTCCACGGTGCCGTGCTCTTCCTTCCCAAAGCAAATTCCCTCATCGTAACCCTTCTGTGACCCTCCGCGTCCCAGCACGGATTTCCTAGAAACTCATTTTCTCGCTCTCCTCTAATCTTGCTCTGGTAAAGGCTTGCTGAATAGCTTGACTCCCAAAAGAAAAGCTGACATCAACCGAAACAGCTTTCTGCCTGGGGACACCCGCTCCCATCCACCCCACGTCTGCGATGGGTTTCTTCTGCCCATCTCCCTTTTTTATAAAAGATTTGAGCTGGCTGCAAAGACGGCGGTCAACATCGCCGGCTCATCGCACGCTCACACGGGCACGGAGGGCAAGGCTGGTGCAAGGACAGCCAAGCCCATACGGCTTCAGCTCTGGTACTCAAGGCACGCGTGTACACCATGCTGCAGTCCTGATGTGCACCCTCGGAGCGCTGCCGCGGCTTGCGTGCAGCCAAATAAGCGCCAGAAGATTCCAAAGCATCTTCTAGGTGTCCCCAGGGTGGGCAGCACCTGTCCTGCCTGCAGCTCCCCTGCCACCTTGCAGAAAGCGCTGCAAACTCATCGCTGCGGTGGCTGGCAACGGGGTCTGCTCGGGGAAACTGAGGCACGGGGCAGTCGGGGCAGCACTTCGGGTTGCTTTTATAGTAGCACTTTAGGAAAAAAAAAAAGAAAAACCAACCCAAAGCCCAAAGATTTTGGCTTTCTTGCTCTGCAGACCTCACGGCAAACGGCAGAAGCGCGCGCGGGGCAGGTATTTGCACAGCCCTTACGCTAATAGGGTTGTAGCATCTCTTCCCAGCCCTTCGCAGCCGTTCAAATCTGGGAATCCTGCTAATGAAAGGAAAACAGAGAGGAGCTGCGGAGCAGAGGCCCAGGGTGTGGTAACTCTAGAAGGCAGCAGAGGAGGGATGAATGAAACCTTTCACTGTGGTCCAGAGGAGCCAGTGGCACACAGGCTTGAGGAATTCAAGAGCTCTGCACACCAAAGCAGGCGGCGAAGACGTTTCGTGGGACGTGGAGACACAACTTTCCTTTAATTAGTGGGCAGGGAGGAGGACGGAGGAGCTGCAAGAGGGGGGACGCGCCATGCTGGATGCAGACACCCCACGGGGGGAAAATAATACGTGTATCGGCAGTTAGAAAGGGGACGAAGGGGGCCGGCTTCCCAAACGCTGAAAAGCTGTCCTTATTTTTTCCTGTAATTATGTCTCTAAGGGATCGCTAACATTTACATTTTTGTACGAGCTGTATAGTTTATTCACAGCCCCGCTCAGCAAAAGGCTCCGCTAATAAATAGACTTATTGATGCTCGCACTTCTATACATTATGCTACATCCACGCTCAGACAACCAGCCTATTTTACCCCGCTCTATATTGTGAACAAATTATTCTCCTCGCCGGCGTGGTGCACTCTCACCCAGCCACGCGCCCCGCACGCCCCCAGCTGAGCCATGAATGGCCGCAGTGTGCAGAGCCGCTTGCTCCCCTGCCTCTCAAAACACTTGCAGAGGGGGGGGAAAAAAAAAGCCAAAAAAGAAAAAGGACGGGGTATAAAGATTCCTTCACGCTCTCTGCCCAGGATTATTTCACCTCCCCACCCCCCCCACGCCCCCCTCCAGCCCCTTTTCCCACTCCACAAATAAATATATAAGGAAAAAAAGCAGAGGAAATGATTCCTTAATGCTTCGGCACAGAAATCCTGTGGCCTCGCTCCCCGTTGTCTTCCTCCTGCGGCCAGAACAAACTCTTTTCTCCTGCCCCTCATTGGGGGAGATTACTACGGGGAAATGGTTTCCCTCCCACACTTTCAGCTGGCTTGAAATTATTTATACAAAACTTATCTGGAAGCTTCTCCCCAGCCCGAGCAGCGCCGGGTACCGCCAGGCCACGGGTGAAAGCCTGGGCGAGGCCGGGAAGAGCCGTAACCTGCTCTCATGCATGAAACGAGTTGGGGAGCTCTCGGTCCTCTCCAGCGCATCCACGCCACGAAACCACCCCGTGCACCGGCGGGTTTGGGGAGCGGGGCTGTCCCCAGCTCATCCCTGCGCTGTGCCCATCCCGCCGGCTGCGGATGCAGGAATTAGCCCAGCTTTCCCCATTTTTATGACTTTTTCTTAGATCCAGCATCTTTTTTTTTGACCTTTTTTTCCTCCCTGCCCCGTGCATCCCTGCCCGCAGCCGCCGAGGCTGCCCGGGCACCGGGAAGCACCCCGGCACGAGCAGCGCGCTGCACCGCACCAACCCACGCCCCAGCAAAGAGCTTTTCTTGCCCCAAATCCCTCTCCAAAGAGGGAGAAAAGCATTTCTGGCAGACAGCAGTATCGGGATCGCTCCCGGCATCCCTGCTTGCAGCCGAGGACCGCTCCGAAGGCAAATAGTACCCCTCTGTGCCTCCGGCACGCAGCGCCACGGACACATAGATGGCATTATATTTAGCTGGCCCCAGATCTCGGGCATAATATTTTTTTTAGCAGTGGACTAAATATTTTTAACATATGCAAACATGCATGACTGAGGCATCTACAGAGCCGGGGAGCTGGGATGCTGACGGCCTTCCAGGGCAGAACAATGTCACCTTTCTACTCCCCGGCGCTGCCTGTCCCCGAGATGACGACCGCGCAGCTTGAGAGGGATGGAGAGAAGGGGGCAAAGAAAAACGTGGAAGGTTTTCAGGGTGAATTTTGCAATGGTATTGCAGCGAAAGGGTCTGAATTCCTCCGAGGCGGAGAGCCGGGGATGCACAGAGCAGCGGTCTGTCTCTCGGGCAAACATACCTGCGTGCGCGCCTGGCTTGGCCGAGAGGAAACGTTCCCGGCTTTAAGCAAACAGAAAGGTGCCGGGTCAAATAAGTGGAGCAGAAAGTTCTGTCGTGGGTAAATAGGTCACTGTCAGCCTTGGGTTGAGCAGCGCGGCCGGGGATGTGCCAGCCATCCTGGGTATGTACCCCAGCACTCCCCACTTACAGGTGGGGAAACTGAGGCACGAGTCTCCCGTGGCCGTGGGAAGGAGCAGGGATGCCGTGCCGGTACCTAACCCCGCGCTGATGCCCTGGACCAGCTCTGGATAAATTAATTTGGGTTAACGGCCTGTGTTTGTGCAGCAGCTTTGCTCCAGCCGCCTGTCCCCCCGCCACCACCGTGCTCCCCGCAGGCCACCCGGAAGGTCAGTGAAACCGCAGGCACCGGCGCAGGGGGTCGGCGATGGAGCGGTTGCAGGAGCAGGGGGAGCAATCCCAAACCGAGCCTTCATCCTGCACCGCGAGCTGCAGCAGCTTCGCCAGCTCAGCCCACCGCCGGGCTGCACAAGATGTGCAGAAATTCCCCAGTTTTATTGCTTAATTCTTTTTTTTTTTTTTTTTTTTTTTGCACCATCGCTGTTGCAGGTGATCAGGCGTCAGCAAAGCGGGGTGGGAGCGGGGAAACTGAGGCAGGGAGAGGAAAGGGAGCTGCCTGCCGTGCCGGGCAGCAGGTCCGTGGCCGGGTAGGGAGCTGGTGGCCAGCGTCCTCACTACGCTTCCCCGCGTGCTGTGGCCACCGGGCCAGGTCCCCTCGCTGGTCCTGGCTTCAGGGGGCTTTGTGCAAGCCCACCCCTTGGGCTTCAGCAGCTTTTGAAGAGCGAAGGAGGCTCACGAGGAACACAACGGGGTTTTCCAGGGAGGAGAGGGGCTGCACGGACGAGGCTCTGCCCCACGGCAGCTCTCCTGGCCCCGCTGGGCACCCTCCCCGTGCCGTCACCCCATCACATGCATTTCTGGCTCCTTATCTCAAAGCAGCTCAGACATTTCTCCGTGCTAAACATCTGCAGCTCCCGCGCACAAGACGCTGGTCTCAGCAGCGCGTTGCTGCTTCCAGGGGGCCAGAGGTGGACAGCAGGCACACACCGTCCCCCGCCGGGGCTTCGCATCCTCTTCTTTCCCTGCAAACAGGCACATTCGCACTGCCAAAAAATCGCTGGATTGTTGAAAGCTGGCTGCAGAACACCTCTACCAACCAACAACGTCCACCAAAATCTCCCTTACACCTGGGAGGGGGCTGGTATCGCCCTGCCTGGGCGCAGGGTTGGGGTACAGGAACCATCTCAGTTCCCAACGCCGCGAGCATAAGCTCAGCCCGGCGCGCGGAAGCATGCGACGAGGAAGCTATAGGGGAGGGCGTCACTTCCAAAACCAAGAGCCGGATTAATTAGGAGCGTATTCCTGCTCTCCTTCCAAGTCCCCGGACGTTTGGAGACATTTGTGACGACTGAAGGCACCAACCCAGCACAGTCCCAGCACCAGAACTACAGTTTTGTAGCCCAGATGGGTGCTGTCCCCCCAGGACCTGGCGAAGGCAAAGGGGGAACCCCAAGCTTAGATCAGCCTGAAGCGTCGCAGGCTCAACCGAGAAGCGTTACGCGGCGTCTTGGCTCGGAGCACACGTTGCTCTCCACCCTACAGGAACACCACAAGGTGAAACTTGGACCTTTATTTCTTCTATTTCTGCTAACAGAAGTGTATTTGCACCCAGAGGAGCCCCGGTGCCTACGGTTGGGCTGGGGGGAGATGCCCTTAGAGCAGCAGAAGACTCGGCGCAGCCAAAGCCCCGCCGGCTTTGGCACGGGGCTGGAATTTGGCTGCTGGGTGACACCGGCTCTCTGCAGCTGGGAGCCGATCGGCCGACGTGAGGATTTTGCTGCTTGGCTGTGCTGGCACAGCGGCGACGTGCGGACTAGGCTCGGGCCGCGTAGGAACGTCTGCTTTAAAGCTTCCTTTTTAACTCTAATAAAAACAACCAAAGCTCGCCTTCGCCTCTTCTGCCGCTGAGCCAAAAAACTGCAACCTTGCGCCCAGGGGCAAGAAACCAAGCAAAACCTGGCAACGGACAGGAGTGGAATGTCACCCCGAGGAATTGGTGGCATTGGCTGAGCCGGAGGGACCGCTGCAGGGTGGCACCAGCCTGGCACGGCTCCCGCCGCCCTGCCCTGCCCGCTGCCAGCTTTGCAGCTCTGCCCCAGGGCCGTCCCCCGCTCCCCCCCAGCGCCGAGCTGCGGGCAGGCTCGTATTTGATTTGGAAAGACGTGCGATGCCTGCTAGAAGCGCGATGTTCCCTCTCCGATGCAATTTGGGAGGCCAGCGCCAGCACGGTGCCCGGGGAGCGAGCGGCCGAGGCGGCCGGCGCATCCTCCCGTTCCCGGCTCCCGGGCTGCCACCCGCTTCCCTGCATAGACCCCTCGGTTACCCAGGGCTCCGGCGCTGTTTTGACCTTGCAGATGTGAAACTCAAGGGCTCAATTTTACAGCGATTTGGATGCAGAAAGATTGTGATTACGCCAAAATAGGCACCTCGGAGGTGGCCGCATGTCGCTAAACCCTTTCCCGTACCTTTTGGGTTGAACAGATGCTGCAGAGCACCCAGCTGGGACGGAGCTCAGCCAGACCCAAGCTCCCCGCTCCCGTTTCTCTCTCACCAGCATCAGTCCTCGTGCGTATCGCGAGAGGCTGCTGGGATGCAGCATCCCCTGCCAGAGGTAGGATGCGGGCCATCTGCCTCCAGCACCGCCGCCGCTGCCGGCAAAGATCAGGGAGGCAGAGGGCTGTGGCTCCGGGCACGGGGAGCGGTGCAGAAAGCAGAGCTCTAAAGCATGCCCTGGGGTTGAAGGGGTGTGAGAAAGCCTGGGTGGCTGCAGGGGTGGCTGCTGGGGTGGCCTCGGTGGGAGGAGGATCTACATTTCGGGCGGGTTTAGCATTGAGAGCGGCCGCAGCGTCCCTGCTGCGGCATTTCCGTCTGTGCGATGGGATTCCTGATGCGGACCTCTGTTTCAGGGTCTCCTCTGAAAAGAAGAGCTGGGAACACCCCAGGAGCCAGGCAGCACCCTCCGCAGGGCACAGCTGCGGGGTGTCCCGGAGCCTGGCACCCGGCTGCTGCCACCACGGGCGGTCACCACCTCTGCTTCTCCCGGTTCTCCTCGCTCTTTCATGGACCGTGCTCGGTACCGCAACTGGGCTGAGTAATTTTCATTTTCCATTTGCCATCAGCTGAGTTAAGTCTTGGATTTTCCACTTTCACCATTTCGAAACAAGACTTCTGAGTGTTACCTGCAAAGGCAGGAGAACCACCGAGCCCGTTCCTGCCTCCCAGCTGGCCGCAAACCCGGCTGGAGTTTAATCCTTTTTCTTTTCTTTTTTTTTTGCATTTTGAATTGAACAAGAATAGCAAAGAAGGGAACACCACCTTCCTCTTCTACCCGTCTTTGACCCAGGCATCCCCCGGTCCTGCAGGCATCCTCCCAGAGTCACCGTGGTGTGTCTGGATGGACACGGCTGGTGCAGAGCTGGCAGCAACGATGCACTGGGGACCTGGGGACGTGGGACCGGTCCTGGCATCGGGGCACCGCAGCTAGTCCCGCTGCCTCCTCCAGTGTCACCGCAGCCATAAGCTTTCCCAAATTTCTCTTAATTCCACTCGGGTTTCCCCCTGCACCGTTCTCCATCCCGGCTCCCTTTCACACCAAGCAGCACAGACCCTCTTTAACATCTTACTGTAGATGCAGCAGTTCAGCCTGAATTTTACTTGAGTGTGCGAATAAAAAGCAGCTTTTCACAGCGTTTCAAGCAGCTTATGTGTTAAAAAAAAATAATAAAAAGACTAGGAGGAGGGCAAGGTTGCTGCCCCATCTGTAGCCACCTCTCCCAGCACCGGGTCCTCTCGCTGCTTGGCACAGAGGGCTGCAGTCTCACCCCGAGGCGTGCCAGCAGCTCCCCTGCGCGCCCAGATGAAAGGGCACCTCACAATTGCTGCTTAATGCTGGATAAGTGTTTTTCCTCAAAATTATGGGAGAGGAAATTCAATATTTTTTTAGGACTTGGCTTTGCATAATAACGACCGGCGCGGGGAGGACAATTCGGTATTCACGCTCAACACAAACAAGCACCTTCCAATAACCTCACGCCTCCGACTCCAGCCCAGCCGCAAGTCAGGCACCGACCTGTCCCCAGCCGTCACCCACGGTGCCAGCACATGGTCCCAAGGCCACCCATCTCCCGTGGCAGGCAGAAGGGTGACGGCGTTGTGTTGTGTCCACCTGCAGCCACGGATGCCCCCTGAGATGCTTCACAAGGCTGGGAGACGCGGGATGCAGGAAAAAAAAAAAAAAATTAACGCAGCATGGGGGTTGGGGAAAGGAAGAAGATATCCTCTGGGAAGAGGAGAAAGGTCTCTCACCTTCGTGGTGGGAAGAGGAAGGGACATGGCGGGAGAATGGCAGCTTTGCCCAGAAATGCCCGATTTCTGCTGGCACAGAGACCCGAGCCTAGCAGAAACGTAGGGAGAGCCACCCAGAGCATGACTTTGGCCAAGACTCCTGAGAGGTTTCGAAACCGTGGACAACAAAATCTAAGTCGCGTCAAATGAATGAAGACAAGGTTATTTCAGCCGCCCAAAATACACCCGGGAAGCTGAAGGTGGAGCCCCTGCAGCCCCACATTGCACCAGAGCCCACTTTTGGGCATCTCTCCCCAAACATGTCTCACCATCTCCGTGCCTTCTCGTGAGCCCAACCTGCTCACGTCCTCCACCATGGTGGCATCCAGCCTGGGTTATCCTGGGCCAGCCCCAGAGGCTGAGACCCTTTTGACACGTGTTTCTGAAGAGGAGCAGGAGAGCCCAGCGTCTCCCCACCTCCTGGAGAAGGACCTCCATCCCTCGGCAGCTGGACCCACGGCGATGTTAGCTCTGCGCCGAGGGCAGCCAAGGCACAGACTGTTATTTACGTTCTGATAAACACTGACACATCTTTTGGAGCAGAAAGCAGCTTTTGAAATACACAGCAAGGGGAAAATGAGCAGCAGCGAGTTCACTAACCAAAACTTTCAGGGAGGAAAATTTGCTCAATAGAGTGTAGGTAAGGGACCGGAGTCCCTGCCCCTGATCTCCTTGCTTCCTTCACCAAATCCTGATTCTTCTTGTCTCCATCTTTTACCATTTATTCCCTCTGCTCCCCTGCAGCCCTCTCCGAGCAGCTGCCCTTTTCTAGTAAACAGCCCACAGCCCCGGGGCCAGCTTTCCCAGCACTAAAAGCCCACTTATTTCTGTTTGTCTTGACAAAACAGTAGCAGATTTGTGCTATAAATCCCCATTAATGGAACAATCTACGTTGGCTTGTTCCCATTAGCACTTGCCAAAGGAGAAGAGGTTTGTGTGCGTGCACACGCGTGTGAGTGCGTGCACGCATCTCCCTCCTGCAAACAGCAGCCAGGGCTTTCGATTCAAGACCTTCCCATTAAATGTCAATATTCATAAGCAAAACCTAAATATTTCAAATCCCGACAAATTTAAACATACAAATGTCTTGTTGAGTCATTTCCTAAAAGGCTTCTTTCAAACAAAAGCCTGACGCTTAATCCATGCACGTGCTATTCATGGAAATGGGGGGAGCACGGGAGCATTTGTCCAAAGTATCTGAATACCCCCTACGCACTGTATAGGCACGAAAAGGATTTGAATAGCCCCTATGCATTGGACAGGCACGAAATAGCTTTTAGCATCGAGGTGAAGGAGGATAAACCCAACGTGTGATGAATCCTTCGTCTATTGCCAGATGTCCTAAATATCCACCAAAAAAGTCACTGAAATCCACCAAAACCAATGCAGCGAGACGTGTGAGCCCCGTGCCCCCCTGCTCAGCCCCAGCTCTCGCTCCAGCCAGCCCAAACCCTCAGCCTGCTCTTCTCCAAGGCATCTTCCTAAACAGAGAATTTTCCAGCAGAAGCAACTGGTTTTGGGGAACAGACTCTGCGTTTCCCAGCAGACCGACTCCAACGTGACGCAGAGTACACCTTGGCTTAGTTCAGCTGCCTGCCCAGCCAGCCCCTGGTGAGTATTTTGGGAAGACGAAGCCCTCAAAGGAGTTTTGCTCAAGGGAGAGCGAGAAGCGGGGTGAACCCCTCAATAGCAGCTCGGCCCTGCTCGCTCCAGCTCCCTGCATTTCCCAGCTGCTGTCGCAGAGCAGATCTTCCAACAACCTCCTGGGGGGATGCAGCAGCTACACGGGCTGCAAGGTAGCGCACGGATACGCTCAGCTCCCGACGGCTTGCAGGCCATCCCGGTCACATGCAGCTCTGCGATGTCCTGGTCGCACTGATGTAGCCTTGCCTGTGTCAGGTTCCAGAGTCCTATTTAAACCTCTTGATGTGGATGGGGAGGGGGGAAAAAAGCACATTAAGAGCCTGGTGGTGAAGGGCTCCAGGGAAGTGTGCACGGGTGCATGTAAAAGCAGGAGGTCTAACAGTGCGGAGCAGCAAAGGTGGTACCGGCAGAGCAGCACGCTCCGCACTGCCCCACGGGCTGGGCAGCTCCTCTGCTCCGGCAGAAAACCTGCATTTAATCCTCTCTCTCCATCCCCTCCTCGTCCTGGCTTCGGCTGTGCAGCCTGTGCATGCTGCAGCCCGGAGCACTGCCACAGGGCTGCATGATGGGCTGCATCCCAATGGGATGTATCCTGATGGGATGCATCGCGGTGGAGGGCTGTCTGATGGGCTGCATCCCGATGGGATGTACCCTGATGGGATGCATCGCGGTGGAGGGCTGTCCGATGGGCTGCATCCCGATGGGATGTATTCTGACGGGATGCATCGCGCTGGAGGGCTGCCCGATGGGCTGCATCCTGCTGGGGTGCATCCTGCTGGGATTTATCCTGCCGGGATTTATCCTGCCGGGATTTCTCCTGCTGTATGTTCGACTGTGGCAAACAGGTGGCGATGTTGTACTCCAGGACTTCAGCTTCCAGCCCCAAAAAGCCGGCTGCTGTCAGAAATCTGCTCTCGGAGTCTCCCTGGCCCGTGTGCTCCCCAGGAGACCTTTGAGAACCAACGAGAGAGGTGCTGTGACGAACCCAAGCTTTCTCCTTCACTTTAATTAAAATAAACACAAGCCAAAGCTTCTCTTTCCATTCCCTTTTAATCAAGGCAAGGGATAAAAACTCCATCCTTTGAAAGCGCATTTTCCCTTGAGCTTTGAAGCGAAGACGAAAGTCAGGCTTGCAAGGGGAGTGGATGCTTTGGGGAAGGCGCATCATCCCCTGGTTGCGGGCACAGGAGCAGGGACCTGGGACATCGCAAGGGTATGTCTTAAGCAGAGGGAAAAATTCCTGCAGCAAAGCAGAGATCCGTCCTGCAAGATGACTTCCATCCACAGCAGGTACCTGCGCTGCCCGGGCTGGAGCACGAGGTCTGCAGGGACCTGGCTGCACCCAAGGCACCAGAGCAGCAGGGAAGACAACCGGGGTGCGGGGTTCTCTTGCTTGCACCTGCTGCTTGCCGGCACAGCCGCCCGGAGCCAGCAGCCTGGGGTCTTGCAGGAGACGGGCAGGACGGTGCCTCGCTGGAGCAATTCCTCGTCTCGGAGGGAACCAAGCGCCTGCGGTGTGCTGGATGCTGCGTGCACCGGGATTGCTTTGGGTGTGCTCCCAAGGGATGCAGCACGGGGACCAGGGGCATAGAGGGGACCAGGGCTGCGGGAGTGGAGGTGGCAGTGCTAGGGCAGATGCGGGCACGGCAGCCCGTGGCCACTGCCTGCCCCACGCCCCTGGCCACGTGCCCTCTGGAGCACCTGGAGCGATGCCACCCAACACCTCCATGAAAGCAGAAGCTGCCAAGGGCTTTGAGAATCGCTGCATCCTGCTTTTCCAGAGAAGCAAATTCGAAGTCACCAGAGTCCTTCTCTGAACCGAGTCCCCGTCCCTGCGCTGGAGCCTGTTTCTCACACTCCCCATCCTTTGAAAGGAAAGGTGGAAGCTCAGGGAGAAACTCCTTCGAGCCTTGCCCTTGCTGTGCCGCCGGGCAGGAGATGCCCGCAGTCCAGGACGTGCTGAGCAAGTCGCAGAGCAGTGCCACGTTCCCGCAGCCCGATGCCATTTCTTAGCAAAGCCCTCGCGGCTCTCGGCACTGCAGCCAGCCGGGCTCGCGGGCCACTGGCAATGCCAGACGATGGCTGATGACCAAGGGGACAAGGGCTCCAGATGGCACCAGGATCAAGGGCTCCAGATGGCACCAGGATCAGGGGCTCCATCCTCTTAATGAGTGCTGCCTGTTCAGAAAAAGGTGTGTGTGCTACGGAGGTGACAGCCACAAATTCAAGGGGATCCTCAGCAGGTCTTGGGGTGGTGGAGGCTGGAAACACGAGGGAGCATCCACAGGCACAGCGAAGACGGGCAAGATGAAAAATTAATGGTAATTGCAGGCAAAGAAATCAATTCCCAGGGTGAGGTGAGATGGGCTCTGTGCTGTGTAGGATGTGTTTAAAAGCAGGTTGGGAAAAGCAGCTGCATTTCCCTTCTTAGAGGGATTTCCCTGACTTTCCGCCTGTCTTCAGTGCCTCCCTTGCCAGGCTCTGCATTTTGCTGGCTAACCCACAACACGCACCCCAAAAGACCCATCTTGCAGCGGGGACAGGAGTCATCTAAGGTCACAACCAAACGGCTGCAGAGCTCAGGGGACAGGTCCCCTCTACCGACCCCAAATCCCATCCTCATCTTCCCACAGCGACCAGAACCGCTGAAAAGTCAGAGGCTGCGACACAGCCCATGGGACGGCGAACCAGCCCTGGCAAGGACTGCTTGGCTCAAGCGCACGCACTTTTCTTTGCAGCGAGACTCACTGTCCCTAAACCCTGATAAATTATGGGAGCACAACTTGCCACGGGAGCCGGGGAACGCCTCTCCAGATGAGCTCGGGCAGACCGGCATCTGTCGCGGAGACAGGCTGCCTCTGCAGTTATTTATATAGCGCCAGAGAGCAACAGCTCAGAGCCGAAATAAATCTACCTGCACATGTAAAACGCCTTTCCTTGAGCGATGGCTTCCAGCCTTTCCAGCAGCAGCATGGCCACCCTGGGAAAGCCACCTTGGAAACAGCGTGCTGGATAAACCCGCTTTTTTTCAGAGGTTTGCAGAGTAAAAGTTAGTTTTGTGCTCACTTGGTATTCCCTTGAACCTCAGCGGGGGGCACGGGCACCTCCGAAAGTGATTCTTGGTCTCCCACCTTTGGATGGAGCCCAGGCATCTCCCCGGTTCTGCTCAGCCAGCCCCTGTGGTGGGGGAAGCTGCAGGTGACTTCCTTGAAATATTGCCTGTGCAATTCCCATCTTGAGGATCTGCATAAAAACCCAACGTCGAACACCACTGGGATAACACCCTCCTTTCATCAGCTGAATTTCCCTTTCTCCTAGCTGCTGTGTGGTCAAGGCTTGATGACCTGACCTGCAACGAGCTGCACTGGGGTGAAAGCCGCAGCCCAAAGTGCACAGAGAGACAGCACACGCCGCCTGAAACATCCCGTAAGTAAGCATTAAAAACCCCCCAGCTTTAAGGACAGAAACCTGTAAATACCAGCTTCTCGCTCAGGCTATCTAGCAGCCAGAGAAATATGCGTTATTTCAAACCATCATAAATATTTGGGGATGTCTAATCTCCAAGGGCCGGCAGATTTGATGTGTGGATGCTGTCATCTAGGAACGAGCGGGGAGCAGCAGACGTGCTCTACTGACTCACACTGCAGAGATGCTGGGAATCAGCTGCAGTTCCCCTGTTTTCATAATCGCACATATTTTATTTGCTTAAGGTTGTTGGTAACTGTTGCTTAGTAGTGGGCCACGGGCCCTTTAACACCTTTCTCCTCCAAGGACAGCCAGCCAAAGTGGACGGCGGAGGATCCAAGGGTGTTTAAAGCCCATGGGACCTGTGGGCAGCTCCTGCTAGCCGACTTTCAGGTCCCCGAGTGCTACGGACCCCCAAAATCTGCAGCAAAAAGCAGAACGACACCACTAGTTACTAGCACATTTGCATCGGATGCACAACCGGCAGGTTATGGTGCAACTTGAGCTGAAACGGGGCTTGGGAGACTGGCAAAATCCACAGCCTTGGTGGGACGAGGCGCGTTCCAGGTTCAGGAACACGCTCCCGTCTCCCCTTGAAGGCAGCCGGAGCCAGGCCGACGGCCAGGCTTTGCCACCTGCAGCTGGCGTGGCTGCATCTGGACCTGGTGCTGAGCGTGGAGCTCAAATCCTACACACGAAAAGAAGAGGAATTGGCAATTTTAACTTTTTCTTGGGCAGCTCAGTACAGCCACGAGCCCCGCTGGCAGCTCGCTGGGAGGGCATGCGAGGTGAATCTCCGTGTCACCGGTTTAAATGCTTCGGGGTGTATTAAGGAAAGGTCGCCCCGAGAGCTTGGAGCGGCAAGTTGGGCTTGGAGAGGCTGCACAGAAGCCGGTCACAGCACCCAGGAGAGCTCGCCAAGGGTCACCTGGGCTTGTCCACCTCTGCCCGTGCCCAGGGTCCTTCCGTGGGCCCTCTGCTTGCACCCGCCACAGGCGGGACACAAGACGCTGGGGAGCTGGGCATGGGAGTTAAGAAAGGAAGCAATCCTCCTTGAATTTTCTCTTATTTAACTAAAGCCGCGCTTGCAACAGAAAAGAAGCCGCTGCGATGTCCCCAGGTGCGGCAGGGATGCAGAGCTGGGTCCATGGCGAGGAGATCGCCCAGATGCCGCCCCGGCGTGCAACGCCCGTGCACGAAGGTGCATTTCCCACGCGCGGAGAGCTCCTGCAAGGGGAAAAACCTCCCAGGAAGGTGATCCCGGGGGGACACCTACCCGGGCCCCTCCACTGCCCCGGGATGGGGCTTTGCAGGGGTCTGCGGTGGGCTGGGATGGAGCTCGACAGAGAGATGCTGCTTTTAGAGTAACTCTCATTAAGATTTTCTCGCTCTAACAGCTCACGGGGAAACAAGATGCTTCTGATGTAGGATTAAAAAGGTAATCGTGTTGCCAATCTCGCTGGAGTCCCTAGGCCCCAAAAATTCAGTTAACATTGATACAACGTCAACCTCCATATGGATAAAATCAAGGGATTTTTTTTTTTTTTTTTTTTCAAGGATGCCTTATTTGCAACGAGGAGCAGGGTATTGCGGGAGTTGACATAAACCCAGAAGCTGGGTGTCTGTCTTCCTCGAAATACACTCTCAGTGTCACAAGCTTGGACGCTTCTGCCATAGGAAAATTAAAACTACTGTGAGGCAGAAAATGCAAAAGCTGGGGACAGACCTGAAGACAGGCTGAGGAGCTGCACGAGCGCTAAGCTCGATGCAGTAGTTGAGTTGCCAGCGCATTTCTAACAGCTGTAAAGCGATATATGCTCCTCTTATCCCAGGAATAGTCCCGGGAACTCATCATCTTGAACGGGTTAATTGCATCTGGTTAGGAGAAAAAACCCCTTCTGCATGTTTTTCTTTCATTTACGATAAACAAAAATGCATGTTTTCATGGTGTGACTTTTTATAAATTAAACAGCACTGTCGAGTCATCAGCTCCAGCGTGGATTTGCCTGCATAAGAGTTCCTGGGTTTAGCCTTAAGGCAACAGCTTAACTAAAACTTTGCTCTGTCCTAAGTTTCTAAATTAGTCCAAAAAAGCCATTTTTTTTACAGAAAAGGTAGGACCTGAGCCTGTGAGCCATCAGTGCTAACGTGCACGGGCTCTAGGAGAAAGGATGATAAAACCTTGACACAGTTTCTTTGCAAAGCCCCAGAAGAGGAGAACAATATTTTTTTAACGCTATTAAAACTGCCCACATATTTCTCGAAGGGGGACTAGAGGGTAAGGACTAAAGGCAGCCGGGTTCTGCTTCGCTCGCCGTTCCTGACAGCAGCTTTCCAGCCCGGCTCTCCCGGGAGCTCCGCACCTGGGCGCAGGGGCCAGGCAGGGCTCGCCGGGGCATCGCCGTCCCCGGACGCCGCTCAGCAAAGTTTCCAGCTGCAGAGCGAGCATGGAACACCGCCGTGTTTCCAGAAACATCCCCCTTTCCCCACCCCCAGCATCGCCACAACCCAACAGCCGGCGACACAGAGAAACCCAAGGGATTTTCCAAGAGAATGCCCTCACCTTTCCCGCGGAGCCGGGAGCTGCCCTTTGCTGTCTTTCTAGTCTCTCACTGCACTATCTCCAGTCTTCCCGCAGGTCCCGCGGAGCTGGAAATATCATTAAGCTCCAGTGAAGCAAAAAAAAATCCCAGGAAAAGCGTTGCAATATCCAAAGGGAGGGGAGTGAAGCCAGCGGGATGGCCGAGCCCCGGGTCCCTGCGAGCCCCGCTCCACCTGCATGCGCCTTGCTGGGATCCGAGATACCCGTCCGGCGTGGAGCAGGCATGAATACTTCTCTGGTGTCTGCTGATGACTTCACTTCATTAGCATGCTCCTGATAGTTCTCTCTGACTGTCTTTTTCACTGACTTTAAGGCTCTGCTAATCAAAATACTGTAGCGTTTAACTATTTCCTGACTCAGGGGTTTTGAAAGACGAAGCTCCGCGGGGCAACAAAACCCAAACGGGAGCAGAAATGTGAGCCGCGGCGTGCACCGGCCCCAGCCTCCATCCAAAAGCGATTCGTGCTGTTGGGGTCTGCAGGGCACGGCTCTGACCGCCTTCCAGTTTTACCTACTTCAGCAGGGCAAAATGCTCCTGCGCTGCGCCGGACCTTTCAGCGCAGGCGGATGCAAAGAGGAAAGCACCCTTCCACCTTCGGGGATGAGATTTCCCCCCTGGAATTGTTTTATTTAAAGACAGCTCAGGCAGGGGGTGAAGCAGTTCATGCGCTTATTAACCTGTGACACCGCATCAAATGTCTCTTCGAGGTGGGGCGGTGCGACCCAGCCGGGTCCCCGGCGATGCCACCCTCCAGAAGTGCCACCGCTGCCGTCACCTTCTTGCTCACGTGCTGCGGGAGCAGAACGACTTGCAGAGGGGAAAGCAAGCTGCATAACCCCTGGGTTAGAAGAGGGGAAAGCAAGGCACAGCAAAATACAGCAACTCCACCACGAGCACACCTGGAGCGTGCGGCAGGGACAAGGGAGCCTGCTCAGGGCTCCCAGGTGCCAGCCTCGTGCTTTCTCCTTCGGGTTTCTAGCTGGTTTGGAGTCCATGTCAGGTTTTACTTTAACAAAGAAAAAAACAGGAGTGGATTTTGCAACAGTGGGATAGGGAAAAAAAAAAAAAAAAAGCGAGGCTGCATTAAGCGTATGTGCATTTTTCCCTGAGTGTGCACATCAGTACCTGCTTGCACGTACCCATGCATCGGACCCGTGATCGCGGCCGACCGCGTTTCTGTGCACACACACGCGTGCCCATCAGCGGCTGCGCACAGGCGCACGCCCGTGTTCACCCCGCGCACTGCTGGCGCAGGCGGGCGCTGCGGTCCGGCACGCGTGGGTGCCGCGGCGAAGCACGCCTGCCCGCGCTGGCGCACGGTTGTGCACGCGTGTGTGCACGCATGCGGGGTGGGAACGCTGGCTTTAACCATTTGGGTCCCTGCTCTGAGCACCGCCACTATCCCCAGGAGAAAAGCCATGTCTGCACTCGTACCCAATTAACAGCCATTCGTTATAACTGAGAAAACCGGCCCCCAAAAGCCTTTAATAAAGGCCGGCTGCGGGGCTGGGGACCCGCGTCCGAAGCTGCCGTAGCAGGAGCAGCTGTGGGGTCCGTCAGGCTGGAGGCCTGATTCATACCCAGCAAAATGAGGTCAGGAGCAGATGAGTCTCCGAATGTTCATTTCTTCGCACAGGAGGTGACCCACATTTTTTACTCCTGATTCACAGCTCAGCTGCAGACACAGCTATCTTTAGCCCCAGAGAGAGACACGGAGAGGCCGAGGGCCCCTCGGCAAAAGCCGTAAGGTCCAGGCTTCAGAGGGCTATGATTTTTTATGATTATATATATACCTTCCCCTGCTTTCCACGGCGTCTCTCGGAGGAGAGCGGGACAAGCTCCAAGCGCAGGTTTGATGCACTAACCAGAAGAAGTCCTGCGCAGGCTGCAGGAGAACGGGGGGCTGCCCGGGATGCACCCACTGGGTGCCCACCCAGCCAGAGCCCATTGCACCCCACGTTGGGACCCGCTGGAAATGGGGCCAGCTGCAGAGGGTGAGGACATCAGGAGAGGGGGGTTTCCAAAACCATCTCGCTGATGGTGATACATGGGTCGATGGGACCAAGGAGCCGCCAGCATCCATCTTGCAATCGCCCGTGGGATGGGGGCGGGTTTTTGTCTGCTCATCGTGCCCCCCCGAGAAGATGAGGGCTCTGTTTATGCCGATAAATGCAGAGGACGCTAAACAAATCTGTTCCCTGCTCCAGTAGATCCCAGCAAAACTCCCAGGTACTTTCCCGTGCCGTGAAAGAAACTCTTGCAGTCGTGGCCGTATCCAGCACCCAGGGCGCAGTTGCAGTTGAACAAACGATAACATTTTAGCAATGTTTATCCTTCTCCTTCAGGGTGGGATTTTTTTTTTTTTATCTGTTTTCAGAGCCCTAAAGCACATGTTTACTTTCACGATGAGTAAAGTCTCCAGCGCTGGTGCGGGGGAGCCTCCAGCGCTGGTGTGGGGTTAAGCATATGGTTAAAGGACTTGGGCTTTTCTTTTTCTTTTTTTTTTTTTTTTTTTTTGAGCAAGGCCACAACGCAGCAAAAAACCCATCCCTGGGACTGTTACACAAGAGGGATGCACATAAACAAGAGGGTTGCTGCCTGCAACCACCACCCTCCTTGGGCAGAGGCTTCGGCAGAAGCTTGCAGAGAGAAATGGACTTTAAAACCGGCCCTAAATAGCCCCAACTCCGATCTGCAACCTGTCACTTGAAGGCATTTCTTGGTGTCCAGAACCAGTGCCCAGCTTTGTGCCTTTTTGGCCAGACGCTGGCACAAGTTGCCTGTCTAAACGCACTGCCCTTCTCACAGAGCAAGTGGTCTCTAGGAGAACTGAGTCAGGAACCTCAGCAGGGTTTGCTAGACCCTCAAAATCACGGCAAGCCATGCTCAGAAGAGATTAAGGAACTAGGACAGATCTCCCGGCATCCTGAGATCCTCTCCTACCGCCAAGCAGCAAACGGCCACTGGTGACACCTTATTTCATCCTACTGGGGTGCATGGGAAGGTGCTTGTCCACCAGTTTTTGCTGCAGGTGGGAGCACCCCGTCAGGGACCGTGCTGGCTATCTCCCTTAGAGCTTGCAAACCCATAAATATCCCCCTCCTGCAGCAGCGAGGGCTCTGCCGAGATCACCACGTCAGATATATCTTCACCATAGCCTTGATTTCTCTCTGGGTTTGGGTGGCCTCCCTTTGAAAGCACGCGGCTTCCAACAATTCCTTTCCTCATGTCAAGAAACATCAACTTAAAACCCCGAAACCCCAAGCGACGCTGCTTAAACCAACGGCGTCGGATCATAACCAGGGGCAGAAAGCCCATGCGCGCATCCAGCGCGCACCTGTAGCGCAACCGCAAGAAGAAAAGCAGGTCTAGTGTTCGAGAGCTAACGTGGATTAGCAGAGAGAGTGAAGTTAAAGCCCAGCAACTATTTGTGACTGGTTCCATGCACGGTCAACAACCACCCAAAGCTGAGGCCCCGCCAGGTCCCCAGATTAGGCAGGTTGGGTGGGTGGGTGCTGTCCGTCCGTCCCTCCCTTCCCCTCCCGGCTATGCCATGAAATACGACTCAACTATTTCATAACAAACGCCAAGTTGGGTAAAACCAAAGGAAAAAAATAAAAAAAAGCGGCAGCAGCACATGCTTTCTTAAATAATAAACATATAAAAATGTTAATTAATTCATGCTTTTCAACAGAGAACGATGGGAAAATACTTTCACACAATGCTGAAATCAACACAGCTTGCTTTTTTTTTTTTTTTTAATGTCTCCTTGCAGCCAAAGAAGACCAAGCTAGACGCGGGGTGCACACTATGCAAGCACTGCAAAATCAAAGAGAGCCACTTTCTCCCGCAGGAAAGCATCTTCTGCGCTGACGGAGGATGCCAAATGACTTAACATGCCATGAATGTCACTCTAAATGAGTCTGCGGTGAACAGATATGAGCCCCAGATGTTTGATACTGGCCTCTAATTTTGTGCGTCCACAACCTCCCGGTTGTGCTTGCAAAGTGCAGTGGTGAAGTTAAAAGCGTTGTGGGGCCTCCCGCCTGGGAGCATCACCCCAGAGATCATCCCCCCAAAGAGGGCACGGGTGAAAACCCAGCCGTGCGATTTGGGGCAAATAGCTCCACAAACTGGCAAGTAGGCACCTGGGAGGGGGCGAAGGGCTCCTGCAGCGTCTGGTTGTTCCCTTGCAGGCGCGTGAGCTCAAGCAGTTCGGGGCAGCGGGGGAAGTCTGCAGGGGCTGAAATCCTTTTGGTTGTCTTGGTGCACATCCATTCCTCTTGGTAACAAACCTCGTTTGTCCTTCCTCAGGGATGCCGCACTGTTTTAAGGACAACTGCCTTCCTGGGTCCCCCCACGAGGTGAGCCCCCCTTGCAGCGGGGTCTGCTCGGTCTTGCCTCTGCTTCTGCAGACATCCACCTCCCCCAGAGCTCTGCAATGGTGCTGGGACCAGCAATTAAAAGAGGGGCTCATGGCACATGAAAATTTATGGAATAAATCCTGCCCGGCTGCAGGAGATATTGCACAGCTTGTTTTTCTTCCGTCTCCTTTCAGATCTGGAGACCACAGGTTCAAAACAATTGGCTGCGGAGGAGCTATGAGCCCAGGCTGCCTCTGCTCATCTCTGCCCAAAGCTGGGAAATGAAGGATCCTGGGTCCCTCCTGGACACAACATCTGCCCCAGCAAGTCCAATGCCCTACCTCCGAAGCAAGCAGATGGAGAGGGGCAGGCATGGGAAGGCAGAAGCAAATTCCTCTGCAGCCGCTCACCACTTGTAATGACTTTACGGTCTAGTCATTCCTGCAGCTCTCCTTTCTGTGGCATTACTCACGCCGCAGAGTTTTGGTGTCAGGCTTCCCCAGATGCCTTGCTTAGTGTCACGCATGACCAAAACATCCTACCTCCTCCTCTAGAAGAGCCCACTAATAGTTGACGCGCTTCTCCCACAGCCTCTGCAGAAGTCAAGTGTGGATGCATGGTGACTATCAAGCCTTCCCCACCCCACCAGGTCTTTATCAGCTATAAAACATATAGTTTTGACAGTTTGCGTGGCTCCTTGTGGGCTCTCCAGCAGCTCTGCCCTTCCTAGAGTGCTTCTGGTGGCAATGCGCCAGGGACACGCACAGAGCGTGCAGCCACCGGACGGGCTCAGTTATCGGTGGTAAGCTCCTTGCCAGCTGCTGGCTGGCACGGCATCGATTCAGTTGCTATTTAAAGCCTTGAGCATTTGTGGAAAAAAAAAAACCAAACCCATAGTGAGTGAAATGGCAAGGGAGGTGGAGGTACACAGCAGCAAGAGGAGGAGAAACGGCATGTCTGGCATCGTTAACAGGCTCTAACGCTTTCAACAGCCACGTTATGCTGATTTCCCGAGATTCTCCAAATGCCTCCTCGGTGCTTACCGAGAGAACAGCCCTCGCTGAGCCAGCCCAAAAAGCAACAGGCGACCTCTTTGAAACCTGCTTATGAAGTTGTCGAACAATAAGCTAGCAAGATCCCATGGATGGGCTTCAGCCTGCACCAAAGGCAGAACGGTGACGAAAAGCCAAAGGAGAAGGGACGTGGACGCAACGGGCTTCCTAGAAACCCGACAGCCACCGTGCACATGGCTTCTGTAGCGAGGAGGCGGCACTTAGTGGCCTCTGTGTTGTGGGGAGATGCTTTGGGATGGTATTGAAGTGGCCTGAGTCAGACAAAAGCATTTTGACAATAATGTTCCGAGGCCAGAAATTAAATGCGAACAAAAAGTTGGAGCTTGCCCAGCAGGGATAATACAGCATGTGTAAGAGCTGGCTGACTCCCAGCTGTTTTGAGAAAGCCATCCTTGCCACCATCCCCAGAGCTTTTCCTCCACCCTCTTGTAGAAAGTTCATCCCAGTTCTCATCCTCTCAACCCCACCAACTGATGCTGTCATTCCAGAGCAGAGTCTGGCTCTGCTGCCTCCACCCCTCGTCTGTTCTTCCTACGCTTCGAGTGAGGGCAAGATCCTCCTACGCAATGCCATGGCAAGCTCTCGCAACACAGAGCTGCCTTCAAGAGCATGGCTACTGCAGTCACTGTGATTTATGCAGATGGAGCCAGAGCCTTGAACATGGACAGGAAGCCCATTACCGAGACGCTGAGCTTTGCTTCTGCAAGAAAACCCCTGCTGAAACGCACCGAGAGTTCAAACACTCATCTGAGCAGAGCTGTGCTCCTCCAGCAACGTGGTGTGGTTGGGGAAGAGCGGGTTGGAGCGTCGCACCACATGTTCCCACGTACCGCAGGACCTCCGTCCCAAAGACAGAAGATCCAGAGGCCAGACCTGACCTCAGATGCACGGTCCTCCCGTCCAGCCTCCTCCTCCCCGTCTCTAGAGAGACCTCCTTGAGGAACATTTCTGGCAGCAACTCCCTTCTCACCGTATGTGACAGAGCCCTGATAAGGGGGTGCAGCCCCAGTTGCTGACCCCAGCTTCACATCAGCGTGATCCACCGAGCAGTGGGTCTCTCTCCCTACTGTGCTTCCAAAACAAGCCCCCCTGTGAAACGCCTGATAGCCAGCATGTGTCTCCAGCTATAATGCAGGCACGAGCCAGAAAAACCATCAACATCAAAGACTAGATCCATACATCCAGTAACTCGGGACGGCAGGGGGGAAGAAACGGCCCCCAAAATTGGGCAGAAAACTGTCAAGCAGCATTTCTGGGAGCAGAGTTTTGTTGACACCATTTCTGTCAAAGGGAGAGGGATGACTGAACGAGCAGAGGCCACCGAGATAGTGCAGAGGGTCACCACGAAAAATGCAGATGCCATAAACAGCAGCCGTGCAAGCAAAGGACACGATGGGAAACGCTTCCAAACTGCTTCAGAAGCGAAGAGGCAGCCCTTTGCTCCAGACGAAAGTAAACAAGCCCCACGAAGGGACGGATCCAGCCCCTTCGCATTACGCTGCTGCTGCCCCGAGCATCTCCAAATGCGTCACGGGGGCCGAGAAAGGAAAGCAATTTAACTGAGAACCAGCCAGATCGAGTCACCTTTCCCAGCCCCCACGATAAGCACGTATTTCAGCAGTCACAGAACAATTTTCTTCAGATATTCATCACCCTTGGGAAGCTGGAGAACCCTTTTTCCCCCCCTCCCATGCCACCTAAGAGAGCAGCTTGATGCCATAGGGCTGCTGCTGAAGGCTGGCTGGAAGTTCACCAGGCTGTGATGGGGGTACGCTTGGAAAAGTTGTATATTTTGTTTTGCACAATATAGTTATCTATTTAGTTTTGGGGATTTTTTTGTATTTTTATTTTTTGTTTTGCTGGAGTGATATTTTTGATGATTTGCAGTGGGGGAGTGAGGAGCAATACCGCAACAATTTTTTTCCGCAGTCTCAGGCAGGAGTGAAGAGAGTTTGCAAACACCTGCAGCCAGATTATTTCCCACCCAGCAAAGTGGACACGATCCCCTCTCCCGTCCTGCTTACCCAAACGTGCACCATGCTTATGGATGCCTTTATCAAGAAAATACCATCTCCGAGGGGTGACGCGGGAGCCTGGCACGGCAAGAGCAGCTCTGGGACCCAGCACAAGTCCCGGGAGCGGCCGGGGAGATGCCGATCCCCTGGCAAAACCAGCACAGACTGATAAACCAAGGGAGATTCGCCGCTCATACCGATAACCTGCTGAGAAGCCCCATTCCCATGGAGAAAGGTGACTTTTCCAGCACAAGAACCACCGCTCGGCACTTCACTAACCCCAACACCCAGGAAATCATCCCAGTCTCAGGTGGGGGCTGGAAAAAGAACTGATTTCTTTGGTTCATTGCAAATTCCAGTGAACCTGGAGGGGGGAAGCACTCTGGGGTTAGCTCAGAGCACAAATTTGAGGCTTGATGAGCTGAAAAGCTGTGGGAAAAACCTGTTTCGGGGTGAGCACGGTACCTCATCCAGACCAAATCCACCTCAATTATTGTGGCGTTTTGACCTATTCAAAGGAAACCGAGGGTGCTCCCATTCCCAAATGGGAATTAGAAATGTTTTGAAATGTTCCAGGTATTTTAGGATGCATTTCCCTTCGGTCCCCGAGGTAAGCGGCGCAGGGAAGCGGGGCCGGATCCACGCAGCAGCCCGCTGCTGTGCCCTTCCTTTTCCCTTTTACAAAAACTGTTCTGGCCAAAATTTCCCTTCCATTTGCACTGCTTCGTTAAGGGACAGGCTGGCTTTCTCAGGACTCTCGTCTTTCCCTTTGTTTTGTTTCCCAGGGATTTCTCCATCGGCAGCCTCCCCTGTCTTAGCTTCTAGTGTTTGGGCACAGTAATATCCTCCAGGCAGCCGGAGAGACGTGATCTTAAAAAAATAACGCAGAGAGCACCTTGATTTTCATCGCTGGCCTCTGAGATCCATTTTCTTTGAAGTAAAAGGGACCCCGATGCCACGGAGACAAGCTTTGCAAAGCGCTTAAGCCCAGCCATAACACTAAAAGGGTGCAAATTGCCTCCTGGAGTCAGCAGAGCCAGTGATGGGCTGGCGCCGGAGCATCAATATTTTGGGAAAAGCCACCTCTTCTGGCTCCTACATCCCGCAACGATCTGCACAGCGTCAACAACCATTGCAACTCTTTATAACGACGATGCCATGGGAAAGAAGGTGTCCTCCCCGGGATGGAAAACGTCACCATCCAGGCAGGTGCTGCGGAGCCGGCTCCGGCCAAGGCACCATTCCCGCATCTCAGCGCATCGCGTTGCCGCCCCGTAGACCCTGGATGGGCTCAGGCCTTGGAGAAAAGCCACCTCTGAGCATTTTCAAAACCCAACAGCTGTGCTAGCCCTCCCCTTCCTCTTTTTCTGGCAGCTTTTTAATGAATACTCCCGTTAAAAACAAAGGAAATTACATGAAAAAGGAGCGTGTTAAAACAGCTTTAAGGGCCTAACTTTAACTGACACCTACGGTTACAACACGTTTTGCCAGAGCGTGAATCATGCGCAGATTATCGGCCAGCATGGGTGATTTCCATTATGCAGCCTGGCGTAGTTCAAGTCTGCTGGGCTGTTTGCACAGAGCTTGGCACAATCTGCTTGGATCTTCTCCCACTGGTGGTATAATTTCATTTAAAAGCCTTCGACTATTGTAGCCCTCCAAAGAAATAGAAACTAAGGGAGGGGAAAGGAGAGGGGGAAAAAGAAAAAGGCATTTTTTGTGGCTGGCCCAAACTGTAAAATAGAAATCTTCCAGCAGAAAGTGGAGAAAACGCATCTTTCGAAGACATTTGTCTTCACTCACCGACTGTAGCAGGGAGAGGGATTTATTTATTGGCTTATGGACCGCTAAAGCAAAAGGAATTTAATGATTTCTTAAGTGGCACCCTGGCCCGTTGAGTTTAGGAGCCTTCAGATTCATTCGGACCCCATGCAGAAGTTGCTTTTCCCTCCACACATGACCCCAAAACGCTGCTCTCCTCCAAGTACATCCAAACTTTCCAGGTCTTCTTGCTCCGGCGCTCGCCCACATCCATACTTCTCAAGCAGATCCTCCCCGCCTTCCTGCCAGCTTGGACTGAGCTCGCGGGAGAAAGCCGGCCAAAAAAAGCCATTTCTGGGATACTTTTTAAAGGTTTGGTTTGGAATTTTTGCTCCTTTTTGACACATACAACAGCAACACCGCCGAGGGAAAAACTCAGCGCTTGAGAACAGCGCTGGGTCAGAACATTTGATTTCTAATAAAAACATAGTTATTTTCCAATTTTACAAAGGAAATGAAAATTTAAAGTTTGGTCAGATGAGGCGTTCTCGCTTACAAATCCCACCTAGCCTGGCCTCAGGGCAAAGCGCCGGCGGGTTTTGTGGGGTTTTGTGGGGTGGGAGATGGGGGTCCGCTTCCTCGTATGAGAAGAGGACATTTCCCACCCCGCACGGCAAAGTCCCTATAAAAAATGCCAGGTTTAGATGGGCTCCGGGTCCTATTGGAAGCTGGGGCAAATTTTGCATGCTCTGCTGCCCGGTTATTTTATTCCTAATAAATATTCTCCCTCTTCCAAGCCCTCCTCCCTTGCAAGAAGCCACATGCCATAAGGACCTGGCTGGGCTCAGGGACCCGCAGACCTAAAGCGACTCCTCCGTCTTACACAAGGCAGCAGCCAAATCCCAGGGCACTGCCCCAATTTGCTTTATTTTTTCCAGATATGAACATGATTTGAACCATGCAAAGACGAGACATTCATCCCACCCCAGCATCCGACCGCTGCCGGATTGTCATCTTGTTTGTGTGCCGCCGCCGCCGTCGGCCGCGTCTCCGCGCGGGCATCGACCGCAGGCAGCTGGAAAATCCCACACCCCCTTCCCCAGGGGCAAACCAGTCCCACTCACCACCAGAAAAATCACCTGGGGAATATTTGGGAAAAAATATTTGTCTGCTAGGACACATGCCTGGCCCATCTGTGGACCAGGCAAGGGTTTCCGCGCTTCCTAGAACGAAGCGGTGAGGCAGAGCGCGCTCCGGGCGCGCAGCCCGGGAAGCCAACGAGTGGCTCTTCATCAGCACGCGGGTGAAAAACAGCAAAGGCTGAGCCGAAAGGACAGGTACCTCCGCGGAGCTCGCGAGCGTCTGTCGGCGGTGGCTGCCTGCCAAACCCCTCCTTTTTAGTCTGCTACGCTGAATTTCCTAACAGCCCGCGGCTCCCCGGTTTCACGTGCGCTGCTTCTGCCTCCGCTATTGTTTCCAGTCCCACCTGCTCCAGCTTCCCCCCCTGCCCCAAAGGCGTCGGCAACGAGTTGCGGCATGCGGGATTTTTGTTTTGTTTTGTTTTTAGCAGCCTGACACATGCCAAACCTGAGAAAGGAGCTTGATAAACCCAAGGTCAGGAAGGAATTTTAACTCGGCTTAATGGCTAGGAGGCAATTCAGATCCGTAACGTACCTAGGCGGGCAATACGAAAAAGTGAGACAGACCGTGTGGGAGCAGACCGGTAAAAGCTACAAAAAGATATAAAGGGACTAGGTTGATTTTTTTTTTTGTTTGAGTTTTTTTGGAAATTACGTGTTCTACCAGGCTTTCTCGGAGGCAAACATTTTTGTACCGCAGCCAGCCTTGCCAGCCTCAAGTATGCAAAAGTCCTGAGTCAGATTTCGAAAAGCAAAGCAATACTGACTTAAAAATAATTAGGCTGAAAAAGATTACTTGATTTTCTATTCTAGTCTCTACCCTCGCTCCTACAGCATTTTTTCAGGTTTCCAGTTACATCATTTTTATTCTAAATGAACCCGTGAACCTCCGTGCATCCCCTGCCTCCGGCAGCTGGGGCTTTGAGGGACCCAGCGTGAGGATCGCAGGATTCGGGGTACCCCTGCCAAGGCTGGGGGAGCCGCGTTTCTGCTGCGGGGGCTGCTTTCTGCGCTCATCCTTCTGCTCTGTCCCTCTCCCCATCCCGGGTCTGGATCCGGCCGCTGGCAGGGATGAGCCGCAGCGCCCGGCACTGCCGCTCCAGTGCCGTACCTGCGGCCGGAGGGGAATCCTCCAGCCTGGGCCAGCCAGCACCTATCGCAACCGCGGCCTCCGTGCCAAAGCCTACAATTGGGAATAAATCCCTTTTCCCTGCTTTCAGCTGCTGGATCCAGCGCTTCGGCCAGAAATCTGGCCGGCGGGTTTGAGCCCATCGTGCCTCGGCCGCCGCCTCTCGCGCTGCCCTCCCTTCCAAGAAAAATGGAAACAGGAGACGAAGGAACTTTCCTACGCTGCATCCAGCTTTGCCCGCTGCCAGATTATCATCATGATATTATATTAACGTGCAAATCATGATTGCTCACAATAAAAAACATAAAAAGAACAGAACGCACGTGCCAGCGAGCAGCAAAGCAGAAAGCGCGCGAGCTCCAGCTCAGCCTTTGGCAGGACCTGCCGCAACGGCGACGCGCAGCTGAACTGGGACAGCAGCGCCGAAAGGGTCCGGCTCAGCCCTGCACAGGATTTACCCCCCCGAAAACATTTTTACAGCTGAGAGCCCTCTCTCCCCGCCACTGCCCTGTGCTGCGTTTTGCCCGAAGGGGCTCCCCGAGCTCCGTACGGGATGCATCGTGCCGGGCGTCTGCGCGCTGGCGTCGTCAGGGCTTTGCCCCAGTGACACAGGCCAGCAGGGAGATGTGAGATGGGTTTATGTGATTTGATTTGGGGCGATCAAGAACAAGTTGAATCAGTTTCTTTTCTTTTTTTCTTTTGAAGACACGGTTATCTCCAAACTGATCCCCCTTAAAAAAGCAACGGTAGCCTCAGGAGGCAGGATTTCCATCCATAAACTGTTCATATAAAGTGCTTATAGGTACAGGCCTCTGACTTCTAGCTTGTTGCATGAAAAAATCCGAAAGCAGCAAACGCTCCGTCACCGCTCGCATTTATACAGGGCTTCCTACCCTCCGACAATCCCAAAGCTCGAGAGATTGATGCTGCTTTGCAAACCATTGACCGCACAGAGCCGCACGAACACACCGCCGCCGCTATGAAAGGAACATCCAAGGAACGTTCAAGTTACAAAAGCGAAGTTAGGAAGTTCCAGCATTGCCGTTTCTTGAGCAGCCTCAAAAAGCCTCTTTGTGTCTTTGCGCTTCCATACCTGCTCGTTCTGCCGGCCCCCTCCCTCCCCCTGCAGCAAGCCCGCTCTCGCCCATGCATGCCCCGGCCGCGGGCTCCCCGCAGCCTCCCCCGTGCCCAGCGGTCCCGGGTCGGTTCGGGAGGCAGCGGGTACCCCGGCTGGATGGGTTATTTGGGGTAGGGAGCACCAGGGATGCCCGAGCCCCAGGCAGGAGGATGAAGGAGGTCACGGGAGCGTGGCGCGGCTGGGACGGCCGCCTCTCAGCCTCGCCGTCCCTCGGCACGCCGACGGCCACGGAGGAGCGCAGGCGCGCGCGCTCTGCAGCAGCGGAGTCCCCGCTGATGTAAAATGAAGATGCCGGGTGGATTTCTGTGGTTTGGAGAAAAAGTGGAACTGAAATTGGGTCCCAAGCTGAGATTGCAGCTATTTTCCAGAGCTATTTTCAAGCAGTATCAGTTCCACCCTGAAATACAAAGGCTTTCCACAAATACCCCCACCCACAACTCGCCAAAAATGCCAGCTTATCTCCCAAAAGCATCTGTGTGGTGTCAGCATGTGCGGATACACACAGGCTGGGGAGGATCAGAACGGACGAGACTGGCTGAGAATTCACATAAAAGCAGGAACACCACCCCATGGGACTGTTTTGGGTAAAGCAGTGTTGCAGCTCCGCTCCTTGAACTTACACTTTTTTTTTTTCCGCCCGTCACATCATCATCGAACCCAAAGAGCCGGTACTGGAAAACTCTTGGGAAGCCAAAGAGAAAAGGAAAAAAAATTGCTTTCAGGACCTACCTCAAGATCTTAGAGAAGAATAAAAGCAAAGCGTAGCCTGGGCATACCGCGACGTGACCTGGGCACATCGGTCCTGGGTCCCGATATCCCCAGGAAGGTTGCGTGCATTTGCGTGCGTGTAAACACATCCATACGCCCTTAGATATGTGCAGTAAACTCAGCAACGCAGAGCGCCAGCTTCCTTCAGCTCCGCAAGTCGCAGCCTAAGTGAGCTCCAGGAAAATCAAAACAAGGTAATTAAGAGCAGATTTGGCCCTTAGCACTTTTTGTATACAAAACACTTTGGAAACTAATTAAACCACTGTCCAAGGCAATGCCGTTACGCATCCAGAATGCCACGAATGTACTGGCGAGCGCCTCTGCCTGAGGACGGGGGAAGCATCAGTGACCCCAAACTGGGAGCGATGGAGCTGCCACATCTGCCATCCCCAACGCCTCGCCACCAGCCTTCAGAGGCAGGCGCTGGATTTACGAGGTGTCAGAGAGAGGAGGGGATGTCACTCGCAAGGCATCATCCCTTTTCCTCCCCAGGAATCACGCTGCGTTTTTAACCGAGCTCGAGCTGAAGGGAAACCTGGCTTTCTGCTGGCGAGGAGCTGGGCTGGGCTGGGAGGAACAAGTCGCACCAGCACATTGCTACTGGGGAGAAAGCAATGCTGCGGCGAGGCTCCGGGGCAGAGCTGCTGGACCACAGTTTGATGCCTCTTACAGACGCCAGAACTCCTCAAACTACAAAATATTCCCATCTATTAGAAGAGGGACAGACGGCAGAAACCTCTTCTGCAGGAGTGGGCTGCGAGCCGGAGCGGGCTGCGAGCCGGAGCAACCTCGGGACTGCTCTGGGGTCCTACTGGCTTTTTAGCGATTCTCACGGTTGCTTGTGTTTTTATTTATTTAACGGAAACAGAAAAGCATTCCTTTCCTGAAAAGCCTCGCAAAGCTGCCCTCAAATGGGCAAAAACTTCGGCAAATCCTGAAGCTGCGGGACGGGAGTTGGGGAAAGCACCGTCGAGGGGCAGAAAACGAGGAGCAGGACGGGGAGAGCAGGTGCAGCCCCACGCTGGCGCTTTGCGAGGGCTCCCTACGCGGGGTTTCGCAAAAACCGAGACATCTGGATGGAAAACGATACGTATTTACGCCGCGGTGCATGTCAAATGCATGGAAAACATCTCAGCCAGGCGCTGGTACAAGGCATCCAGAAAGGAGGAGCAGCCTCCAGCCACCACCCTCCCCTCACCCGCATCCCTCCGAGCCGCCTGCAGCAACGCGCCGGCTCAGTCAGCAGCTCGTTTCCCCCAATTTATGATGAGGAAACGATTCCTTAGCTCCTTCGTTCCCCCGCAAACGTTTTGCCGATGTTTTTGAGCTTTTTTGGCAGCCTGTCTGCGGGACGTGCCAGCCCGCTCAGATAGCAAAGCCCTGCGGAGGTCGCGCCGGCCCTCGGTGGGACCAAATTTGTCCTGCGGGTGACCGCATCCCAGCAGCATCCCAACGGAGACGGGCCGAGTGGTACCCCAAAAGCCCAGCCGGGCTGGCGGGCAACCACAGGGCTGAAAAGAGGAGTAATGAAAAAAAAAAAAAAAAAGCGAAAGCGTTGCTCGGGCGGGCCGCGTAAGTAGGAGAAACAGAAAAGAAGAAGGGGCAGAAAGAGCGGGGCCGCGTACGGACGTAATTATTGACACACATACGGACAACAACGGATGCGGACGCTAATTCCCAGGGGCACAGCACGTCCCTCTCCTAGGGAAAATGGAGCATTGCAAAGAGGATACTTCCAAAAGGCCCCCTTATTTATCCTCCAAGATTTTGGCATCCCGTCTTCCTGAGGCGGTCTGGCACCCCAAAACTGCCCCAGACCCATGCAAGAAGCGTTTCTTGGAGTTGGAGCCGCTCATGCTCTCCTTCCATTTCCAAAGTCACTACAAAATATCCAGCTTTGATATAAAAATATAGGTAAAGTACGTGGTGGGGCGATAGGAAACAGAAATGCCCTGCTCTTTCTCTCCAATAAATTAAACCCTAACTGGGCTGAACTTTACCTGGCTGTGTATTTTATTACCAATTCAAATTATTTATTGATGTCTCGAGACGGTCCCAATCATGCCGTAAAGAGACTCAGCCATAGCCACATCCCAACATCTCTGCCATGGATCTGAGCAAAGCGCTTGCCTCTGCTCGCATCTCCAGACAATAACGGATAAAAATAATAAAATAGCAGGAAATTAAAAATGCACCGTATTTGTCACCACTTCTACGCCACAGCTTGCACCTTGTGCTTTCTGCTCAGCAGAACCAGACAGAAGCCATTTTCTCTGCCTGCTTATTCTTGGTCAACCCTTTAAAATTCAGGCCTTCTTGGGAGGAAACCCAGTAAAGGCTGACCTTTCTTGAAACACTCGTAAACCTTTTCTAATTTTTCCTTTTGCCTTAACGTTCTGTGTTTTTATTGGGACCCGCATGTAGAGTTATTCTCCCTTTTTCTCTTCCTCCCCCTTTTTTTTTTTGCCACTGAATCTGACAGCGAACATCCCGGAGGAGGGGGAGTTTTCCACCCTTTCTGGTAGCAAATTCTTTATGTTTCATTTTGGCCTTTTGCGGCTTCAAAGAAACAGCTTGAACTCCAGAATGGGTCCAGATTGGCCAAGGAAATATGAAACATCGTAATATTTCTAATGTTAGAAGAATTTTTAAAAGGTTACATAGTGGAAAAGCAAAATATGAAAACCTTGTGGAAGCAAGGAGGTTCCTCGAACGTTCCTGCCAGCCCCCCTGCTACTGCAAAAAAGGGCAAAAGGGCGGGGGGGGGGGGGGGGGGGAATGTCAAAAATCCCCCTTAAAAGCAAATTTCACCCAACAGAAGGAAAAGCATTTTAAATCCTGCAAAGCAAAAAACGCTCCAAAATGGTAAAAACCTTTTCTCAACATTTTTCCCATAGCTGACCTATTCTAATCATCCTTTTCCCACTCTTTTTCTGGCACGCCAGCCCAAAGCCGCGGTGTGCGTGTCCCTAAAGCTGCTTATGGACTTTCAAAACCTGTTTTAATGGAAACGAAGCAGTAATGGAAACATTCTGATTTCCCATTAGCTTTCCTAAAGCCCTTTTACTACAAAGACCTAAACTTTGGGCTTAAGCCGTGCCGACAGATGCATCCCTTTAATTCTGTTTGCTGTTGATTTGCGGGGTTGGTCTTACCCGAGCCCGGAGCGCGATGCTTTGGGTTGGCAGAAAAATAGAGCAACCCATCACCGCTGGGTCCTGCAAGCCAGGCATTCACTGTGGGTCCAGGCAACAGCATTTCAGAGAAGAGTTTATTTACACAGAATAAAATAACGCCAGCAAGAAGCTGAGGTATCGACCCTGCTCATCACGACGAGCCCGAATCGCCAAGCAACCTGCGCTGGCGTTTTTGGGCACATCATTCCTAAACAGCTCTAATGGAAACCAGGCACCGGTTTATTCACTTCTCCCTCTGGCTTATCAAATGAGCTGGACGTTGCCACTGCGTTCCCCAGCCAAGAAAAGCTCCCTTTCTTTCCCTATTTTTTTTTTCTTCAGCTGTTCTTTCGCTTGAAGAATGAGGTGGTTTATGAGGATTTTCTTCACGGGGGGGTGGGGGGGAAGGAAAACCGCTCCAAACTATCAGCCCATGCAGGCAGAGAATAAGCTGATTTTTCAACACTTCAAAATTATGTCATAAAGGCCCAGAAAGAGGCTTTGGCAAATATATAAACACAGAATCCAATAGAAGTCACAGGGTGATTAACTAAAACCAGCGTTTCCAGAGGAATAATATCTACACAAACAGCCACATGCTTTGTTTAGCTAAATGAGTAACAGCACTTCGGCCGCTGCCAAGTGTCTTTTTTTAACTAAAGAAAAAGAGGAGATTTGAGAAAGATTGGCTCTTTTATATAAAATGCAGCGGCGGAAGCAAAAGTTGTACCCGATGGGCTTGACCTTGAGAAGTTTTGCCTTTATGGGATGTATTATTGCCACCTGGTCTGGGGGGGCTGTGCCCCTGCGCGTGGGTGAGCTCAGTGCTAAATGCCCTCCCGCGCCCGGGAGCAGGCAGCTGCCTGCTCTGCCCGCACCGCTCACCCGAGCTGCCCTCGGCCGCACGCAGGAGGAAACCCGGATTCGGGATGGGATGCTAAGAGACGTGGTCCGAAGCTCAGCTCTGGCAGGAGCGCGCAGAGGGCCGGGGAAGCTCCTCATTAGGAGCCCGTTAATCGCCAGCGCGGTCCCGCTGGGCGAGCGCCGGGAGGGAGAGATTTGCCGCCTGCTCCTCCAGCCACAGGCAGCGCCGGGGCACCGGCGCCGCACGCGCCGCGCGCATCTCCGACGCCCATCCCTCGCGTCGCGCGAGGCACCGTGCTTGGCTCGCCCGCCGGGGCGAGAGGAGGGCGCGAAAATTGCTGGCTTTTCACGGGTCGGCAGGTATCCAAACCGGACTTTAAGCAATATAATATAGCAATAATATCGCTCTGCCTCTCCCAGGGCAAGGTTAACCCTTTGTAGACACGGGCCGGAGCCCTCGCAGCTGCCTGGAAAGGGACGGCGGGTGCATCGCATGCCCTGCCCGTGGGGATCCCCGCTAAGGGAAGCAATCAGGGGATGAGCCTGGCAGCACGGGGCAGCCGCGGGCACTGCCCGCGTCCTCTCTATTTCATCCTCCAGCTCTCCTCACCCACGCTCGCATCTGCTTTTTGCTCCTTTCCTGGCTGCCGGCTCCCCGCAGCACGGCAGCACCCAGCGCTTCGGCCTCGGCGGCAGCGCTTCGCACGAGCCACCCCGCCCCGAAAGCGGCGCTCCCCGCGCCATCGCCTCCTCTCCCCCGCAAGATCATAGAATCGTTTGGGTTGGAAAAGGCTCGTGCTGGCTTCCAGCGGCATCTCCCCCGCGGAGCAGAGCCGGCACGGTGGGTGACGGGCGGAGAGGCAGCCCCGTAGCGCAGCCAGCTCGCAGCCCCACGGGTGACGACGGCGCCGTTGAAGGGGAGCAGCTCGTTTAAAGCGGGGTGGAATCCTCCCTTCTCATAACCGGAGGAGAGCAGCCCCTGGATTGTGGAATCGCATAAAACTCGGAGCGAATGCCGGGCCCTGGAGGAAAGTTTCCTATGGAAAGATGCACAGCGCTGAGGGGCTGGAAAGGCTCCCGCTGCCCGGGCGCACGCAGCAGCCCAACGAGGGGCTGTAACCAGACCTCGCGGCTGCGTGAATGGCTTTAGCAGGGCACTTTCCTTCGTACAGCATGTGCCTTCGGCCCCGAGTTGCCATGGTAAAGGGTGAATCTTTGAAGTAAATAGTCTGCGCAGTGACGTCCCAGGTCAGGTTATAGACTTGCATCATCCGATTTGCATTTGACTCCCATTTCCCCCTCCCCGCCGCCTTTTCTTTTAAGTAGAGACAAGCACAAAAATCCTCACGGCACGGACCCTGCGCATTGCTCTGCCGCACCAGCTGAGACTTCAGTTAGAAAGTTTTCCTGGAACAAAAGCAAGGCAGAAATGGGAAAGAAAGGCAGGCATACTAGATCAGAGGTTAGAAAACAGACTTTTAGCTTCAGCAGTCTCAGGATTCATAAGCTAAACCCTCACCCAGGAGAATACTTGAGCGCTTAGCTGAAGTTAAGCAGATGCTTAAGATCACTCCTCTCCTTAAATATGTAAACTCATCACATGAGTCATCGCACTGACTTCACGGACATGGGGGAGTTGCAGAGGGGGCTCGTGGCTGAGGAACGTGTGGGGCAGTTTCTGGATGGGACAGACACTTCCCTGGCCAGGCGATTCAGGCAAGCAGCGGCCGGGAGCAGATTTTGGGCATGGCACACATGGCCCAGGTCCAAAGCTCGGCACCTTGAAGCCATAACCCGTCCTTCGACAGCAGCCACGAACCAACCATAAATGATACCCGAACAAAACCTGTCCAGAAATAAATGCATTAGCAGGTTTGCACGTTCTTATCACTTACGAAAACTGCAAGTAGATGTGTGCCTTACTTCCCTGCCCGCTTTCCTCCCTAGAGCTGGGGGTGCAAAACTGGAGGACAGGAATAAGGGCTTGCGCACAAGGTGGGGGATTCGCAGGCTTGAAACCATCGCCATGAAAGCTTGCACAGAGGCAGCGGGGACTGTGCGAAAGAAAAGGCAGCAGCTTCCCTCAAAAGATGTTGAGAGGCAGGAAAGCTCTGGAGGAAACGCGCTCCTTGCCAGTAATGCAGAGGTGTGGAAATACGAAGCAATTAAGACAAATAGCAACTGCGAAACGAGAGTCTTCTGGACCGCGAGACATTGCTTACAACAAATAAATAAACGCAGAGCCTGATTGCAAAGACAGATATTCACGGGAGCCGCTTCTGCACCAAGACCCGGAGCCTTTCTGCAGCCAGCGATCGCTCCGTGCTTTGCGAGCCCTCAGCCCTTTGCAAACCTCCTCCGCTGCCGAGCACGGCAGCCACTGCCGGGAGACGCGGCGCGGCCTCGGGATGCAGTCCTTTTAATTAAAGGGTTGTCATCAGATAGACAACAAATAAATGAAGCCACAACAATGATGAAAGCAAATAACCTGATGGTGTGGAAGGAGGGGAGGAGCCGTGAGCGGCACGGGCTGCGGCACGTATGAGTTTCTCGTCAGCACAGCAGCAATTAGTAGCTGCTCTGGTTTAATTGTACAACACCCTTAATCACAGTACGGCAGGCAATTCCCCGCACTTTCCCTTCTGGCACATGCTGCTTCCTCCTTAAATTAGCTGTGTGGAAACAGCTCATTAATGCACACACAGGCAAAGCTTGCTTAGGCCAGAAATAATTAGGTGCTATCTGTCTTGCTAATGTTGTTCTGGCTTTGGCCATCTCGAAGGCTCAGGCCTGAGCTCCAGAAGATCTCCTGGGACTATGGAAATCCCCTGCAAACACCACACATGGAGGAACTCTTTGAGCGTGCTCAGGAATTCGCTATTGATCTAAGTTTGCTAGGAAAAAGCGGGGAAAATGTAGATATTTTAGCAGAGCAGGAGGCTGCGGTATGACAGAAAGGTGAGACGTTTTTGCCGAGAGCTCACATCATGCACCGGGCAGCCGAGAAGCCAAAAACTCAGTGCAACCCTCGGCGGGTCCTCGGGGGGCTTGATGGGGAGCTGGGTTAGAGGAAGCCCTTGGCTGCATCATTCCCCAGGACCTGGCTCTTGCACAGGAATCGCTGTGGCCGGGGGCTGCCGGCTCCCACCACGGCTGATGCTGCTGGACCCAGCCACTTGCTTGAAGATCAGCAGAGTTTCAGGTGCGTTAGGGAAAACCAGAGTTACGGCTCACGATGAGGAGCGGTATCAAAGACTGATTAAGCAGAAAGGAGGACGAGGTTTAAAATAAGAAGCATTATTTAGATTAGAGCAGGTACTATAGCTGGATTAGGTTCAAGAGGAACAAAACTGTTCAAGCAGCAAAATCCTGAAAGGAAAGATCTGCATGGGATAATAGAGTGTAAAAATGTAACACGTGCAGGCAAATTCCTAATAACTTCCCAGATTCAGTCAAGAGAATATTGGGATTACTTCTCGTTTTGGCAGAAAAATAATCCCTCGGATAATGGCAGAAAGGCTTTGAAGGTATAAACCAAGCAAATGGGCTGGCTGCAGAGCCACACAGCAGAGATGTGCAGATAGGCTGGGGCAGATATTATCATTTCAGCACTAGCTACGAGAAATGACAGTCTGTGCTCTTCGCTTTCTAACAAACTTAATCGCTTCATGATGAACCAATGGCATTTCCACTTCCATATGCTTTTGATATTACTTAATAAACCTAATTAGAAAGCAGCCATCCTACTGGAAAAATAACATTTCAGAGGGTTCCCTCCCCCTGGTTAGGAACAGGCCACGTTACATAACTGGATTTCTTCGCTGCTCCATAGTATCACAATTAGGTTAAATTCCACTATTCATTTTTACAACGGTAAAGCTAATAACCGTAATCATTTTGCAAGTGGGTAATAAAATGCCTGTCTGCCCGAGCTTGCAGGTAATGCCTTAAGACATATTGGGTATTACTAAAAAAGGATGTCCTGAGTCTGTGGCTCTTCCTACACAACTTACGAATTAAAGCCACGAACGTCCTGTGTGCAGGAGGGAGAAAAAAAAGGAAAAAACCTCAGGGTAGTCTGCAAAGGGGTGAGCAGCGTTACCCGCAGGGACGCTAAGACAAAACCTGCTCAGATCAATTCTTCTGGGGAGGAGACGGCAGTCAGGAGGAGACGGCAGTCAGGAGGAGACCCTTCCTTGAGGTCACTCCACATTGAGTGGACCAAACGCTGGGGTGCAATTCTCGTCCGACCTGCCTTGCGTCCCCGCGTCCCGCAGAGCCCGGCTGCTCGGCATCTGCGTCCCCCACGTGCTCCGGTGACGGGCACGCACACCCTTTCCAGACGATTGGAACAGAAAGCAAAACCATCTGTATCGGTTTGGGGGAGGATGAAAACAACTAATACACATTTCACTCTTAATGTAAGGCACATTGCTGGTATGAGGGTGCGGGCTTGCCTGCAGTTAAATCTTGTCATCCGACTGGGATGAGCCTGCACCATGTGATGCACAGAAGCAGCAAAGCTCGCTCGCCGCTTCGGCATCCACAGCACGTCATGCCTGCTTGCACGGGGACTCACTGGAACAGCAGGATCTCTCTAGGCAAACCCCAGGGCTTGCTGCTTCAACAGCTGAGGTACGCTGCTCCTCGTGAGCTGAGTCCCCACAGGGATCCGCTCGTACGCAGCCTTCACCATCGTGCTCTAGTCCTTCCTCTTCTTCCCTGCAATGGCCTCAGAGATTTCAATTTTTTGAACTTACAGGACAGTATCTGATGGACTGTATTTCTTTAGTCACAACCAACCTCCTTATGGTTTGCAAATTACACTCTACGAGAAAGAAGCTGGCGTGTTCAACCAGCCATTAAGGGTTTGTTCCCTTTCGAAATTATTTGTTTCAACAGACAGCAAACGGGAGCAGCTTTAGCGGCTCCTCCCCGATTTGGAGGTATTTCAGAGGCAATATAAATTTCAAGGCTTTTCTACAATGTGTAAGAAGAGTACACAAGCCTACAAGATTTGAAGGTCAGTCTCCCACCTCAGCCAGGATCTTTCCATCTGCAATGGGAATTCGTCACACACAAGCAATGGGATAGAAAGAAAGGTCTCTGGGCTACAGATGGAAGACAACCACAAGCGAAGCAGAGATGAGACTGGTTTTCAACCCTCAACCGATTTTTAAGACTAAAGATTTTCTTCCGTCTTTGCTTTCATACAACAAATTGCCAAGCTTATTACAGTACTCCACGAAAATTGTGATTAGCTTATAGGAAACGTGATGACCTTGTGATGGTTTTGGGAGCCTATGTACTGCCTGTGAATTCTGTTTGGTCACTGAGGACATTTTATGTCTATGTTTTATGACTGAAAACTTCTCGAATATGGAGCTTATCTGTTTTTCCCATTGCCTTTTTCCACCGATGAGCCTCTGGAAGCTCAGCAGCCAGAAACACAGGTACTGTTTAGGCAAACCGTTTTTTAAATCGGAATTCCAGCGCTGAAATAACAAAGCAACAGACGTGGTGAGATACCTGGATCATATGCTGGGGCTGAACAAGAATCATCTGGAAAAGGATGGGAAGATTATGAAAGAGAAGATCTCTCAGCAGTCATTTTTGGAAAGCAGCCGCAAAAGCAAGAAGAGCTCTGTGTGCTGGAGGAGAGCTCAGGTGCATCAAAGCAGGAGGAGAGAAGATAAGGGATTATTTAGAGGGCTTGGACTTGCGTTCAAAGACCTTTCAAGAGGTATTAAAGAAAAAGAGGCAGGAAAACATACTTGGGCATTTATTATTTTGTCTAAATCTATGTGTTTCTTGGGTTAGCTAACGTAAAATGCTGGGTTTTCTTCGGAATCGCTGGTCTCCTCCAAGGCAAAGCTGGCACTGGGACAGTACGTGCTCCGAACACATTGTGCAGACTGTGTGCTCACTGCAGAGCACCCGAGTGACCTTGGGTGAATCCCTTATAATCCATTTCTACTCTTGGAGCCAAATCTGCCACGAACCAGATGCTCGTAGCCACAGCTCTGCTCTCCTTGGACAACTCTTGGTCCTACTACACCAACTAGCAGAGCTGAGAGGAGGAAGATGGAGGTTAAGGATAAGTTTCACTACGCACAATTTGGGGGTCATTGCAATACCTAGCTACAACATAAGCAATCAAAGGAAGCCTTTAACTCCGATTTTTCTGGCAGTCGAGTAATAACTACAATGTTGTTTTAATGTAACACCGAGTATTTAACTGGAGATTGCTGGCATGCTCGCACGAGGATACGACTGGGAGACAGGATGCACTAATATTTGCCAGTGAGACAGAACAGAAGACAAGAGATAAAGAACAGGATTACGCATAGCACACTACATACTGACACAATAAAGAGCATTATTTCATTGCTCTTGGGACCATCGTGCAAACTAATTAAAATGGTATTTCAGCATATTGAATTAATGACTCCACTGAGGGCAAGAAAGATCTTATCAACAGGCGTTCTGAAACCTCATTTGCTTTAAAAAATGTACCAGATTGGTAATAATCTCAACAGTGAACTGGCAGAGTCAAGTAGAAACACTCATTTTGTCAAGGTTTGCGTGGGGATGAACACCGACGCTTTGTAGCCCTGCAGATGCCATCGGCCAGGAGCGGGGCGCGGCAGGACGAGCTTTGAGCATCACTCTGCACTCTGCGCACAGGTATTGCTCTCTTCGTGGGAACTCTTACCTTCTCTTTAGCTTAAGGAAAGGATTTCTGGCTGGAAAGAAAGGCTGCAAGGAGTGAGGTATTTTGCCCAACTTGCCTCTCCTGAAGGAGAGGCCACGTTGTCTCCTTACAGCCACATAAAACACCAACCCACGCAACTCCTGGCTCACAACCGGGGCTCTGCTTTGGGCTGGGTTTTTATCCACTGCAGTTCCTAGACTGAAGATGCTTCATGTATGACTGACAGGGGCCTCCTGCATCATCTGCTAATGCCGAAAACTACGTCAGATAGTCCTCTTCACAGACACCACCAAGCTCCAGCCCAGAACCAGCCAGGGTTTTGCCCCCACTTCTCCCATGAGAAGGACATGCATGACTCATGGCCACATACTATGCCAAAGTACGGATTGGTGTGTCTGAAGAATAAAAAGAGAAGTAAAATGCCTTGGCTTCCCTCCCTGCTCCTCCCCAGGCTCCCGGCAGCCTGGATCAGACCCTTGCGTGGTGCAGCCCACCATAGGTGATGACATGGGCTTCACCGCCCACGTGGTCCTCGCGCAGACCAGGGTCTGCAGGGTGAGCGGTGTCCCTACTCAGACATATCGCTGTCCCATCGCGGCCATAAAGTCTTTCCCATGGTCCTGAAGTCAAGTCTCAGAGCAAGAATCAGTGCAAAACCAACAAAGTCCTGGAGAGCGTGAACAGATGCCAAAAAGATAGATGGGAAAAACTTGCATTTCCAAGTGCCAGAGAAGACAATGAGACATAACAAAGCTCTTTGTTTGGGAGAGGGTTTTCTTTAGGGAAGAGGGCAGAAGACCGGAGAAGGAGCTGGGGGAATAATAGTCCATCCCACACCCAATCCAACAGTTAAATAACTCTATTGAAGCCAAACATTTTCCATATCCAACCATCACATTTTGGTGCCAGAGAACTCCCCGGACAGATAACCTTCCTGAGAAGGGACATGTCCTGGGTTGGTCTAGGCAGCTTTCCTTATTTTAAATAAACCCCACCACCCTTTGCTTCAGCAGACGTATAGCAGAGCGGGCAGCAGGGATGTGCCGGGTTCATCCATGCAGCTCACACGCACGACCACCCCGTTGGGGTCCGACGGGACCTGGGATGGGCCAGAGGATCAGCTGGAGGCTGAGCATTTGCATTGCAAGAGAGGACCGGCTGTTGGGAAAAGGCAATATGTCCTGGGGAGGAGCAGAGAAGTGGAATGAGATGTCATCTCACCCAACGTCTGAGAAATTAGAGCCAAACCGTGCGGCGGCTGCATGCAGGTGTCACCGCAGGGACGGCAGCGCAGTCAGTCGTTCCCCAGCTACTCAGACAACCCAACCGGCAGTGACACGAAAGCCTCTGCCGGCTTTCGGCAGCTGATTTGGAGCGACTGGGAACTTAACTGGGAGCCTGACAGCGTTGCAGCAGGGCTTCCAGAACCAATGCAGGCATCTGGGCATTTTAAAGCAGCTCTGTGTGCTTTCTGGACGGCTGTTGCGCATCAGGAAAACACCCGTTACCGCTTAGAAGGATTCAGGTTACTCAAAGGTCTCTTTTTAAAAGGTGCCGGAGCGTATGCAAACCTTTGGCCTCTGCTTCCAAAGGAGGCGATACACCTCTAAAGGCAAACACGTGAAAACTGGAGCACACAGCTTTCCCACGGCAACCTTTTGGATCTCCCACCTCAGGGTCTCAAGGCGCATGGCTCGCCTGGGCTCGGTCTAAGGGCGCAGGACGCCTGTCTGCAGCAAGCTCCGACCTTCCCCCCCAACCCACGGAGCTGCAACGCCTCGGCCTTGGCCAGCGAGGAGAGAAAATGGCTGCAGGGGCACCCAGGAGAGCACCCGCCGTCCCTCGGAACGGGATTCAGGATGTGCTAAAGCCTCTGCCGAGCATCAGCTTGGTAGCCACAGCAGAGCAAAGCTCAAGATGCGCTCCGGGGTAATTTGAGGCAGAGGATGAGGACTTGCAGTCATAAAACCTCATCCTCAGCAGCCTGCTGATGCAACTCTCCATAGGCACCTCTTTTAGGACATGCCAGCTGCCTTTCCGTGGCTGCTAAGGGGGTGATTAGTGCAGGCTTAGGTGGCTGAGCTTTAGATGCCTAAGGTAAGGCAGGTGAATCCACGCTTCATCTGCTAAGGAGTTACCACTCAGGAGCGAAGACAGGCTGAGCCAGAAAACTCCCCACTGTGACAGCAAAAAAAAAAAAAAAAGCAAAAAGCCCCTTGAGTGCATTGACCTCCCAGTGAACTGCACGGGGAGAAAAAAATAACCCGTCGGTTCGGAGTAGCTGCTATCTCACCCGTCATCGCCGTTACCTGCGACAGAGCTGGCAGAGCTCACCTGACAGCGGGCACAGCGCTGTCCCGGAGACTGAAGCGCTTTCCTCTCCCCGGCCCGGCTGGGTTTCAAGGGAGCAGCTACCAGCATCGGCACCGGCTGCCCTGGGATGGGAGGACGGGGGGCTCCCAGGTAGAGCTACGCCGGGGACCCCAAAAAGGAGCAGGGATTCTGCAAAGCAACAGCCACAAATGTTAGTATTTGAGGTGGTTACACCAGCAGTTCACAAGCGCCCTTTTTTCCAGCCAGAATTTGCCAACAGCCAAGGCAGTCTCCGACGCGATGCTATTTAACACTGAGGCCACCGCTGCCACTGTGCTGACTCACAGAATTCACAGACAAGGCTCCGTGTAGGCTTAAGAAAACCTTAATTTAGACGGACTGTTGATTCCTGTCTGCCGCTTCGGTAAAGCGCGTTACCAGAGATCTCAGCCTGCAGCTGACAGCCCAGCCTTGCAGCGAGGACCCTCCTAGGACCTGTATCTCCTCCCTGCTTGGGTGGGGAGCTCAGAGACCGCCGGTGCTCGCCCCATCGTCGTGGCGTTCGGCTTTGCAACAGCAGGTCTGGAGAACGAAGGTCCAGCAGCATATGGCAAATCCCAGGCAGAAAATTACAAACATCAACATTTTTTTTCTGCTGTTCCCCATCCAGGAACAGAGAACAACACGGAGCGTGCTGGGAACCGGGCCCAGGGAAGGGAAGAGGCCCGTGTGGAGCAGAGATGGCTCTTGCTTAATGGTTATTTGAATTTTTAAAATCTTCCTCCCTTATCAGCAGTTTAGTATCCAGATTCTGAGAAAGCCTGAATACATTTCCCGGCTTGCTCTTACAGTTTCCCACTGCTCTGTTTCTAGGAAAGAAAATGCCATGGTAAAGAGATAAAGCAAAGTGCTTGAACTTACAGCACGCGAACTGGGGCTTCAGCTTTCACAAAAGCCCTTTTGAAACACTTCATTCTGCTGACTCAAGAACCCCCGGCTAAGTCCCAAGATACCCACAGCAAGCCTGGCTGAGAAATGGCAGCGGGAGAAGGGCCGACACACCAGCAGAAAAGCTTTGGGACATCAACAGCATGTGTTTTGCAAGACACTCCACTGCCCCAAGCCTTTGGGAAGCCCAGTGCCACAGAAGGGGACATGCAGGTCCCTTACCCCTCCGAGCAGCAGCTGAGCCCCATGCAAGGCAAGAAAGCTGCTTTTAAAAGAGCGAGCATCTTCTCCCTTCCCGACCATACAACCTGTGGTCGTTATTATCCAGTATTCCCTACTGACTTGCTCTTGCATTGGCATCTTCTCTCGCTAGAACAAGCCCTAAGACAACTAAAACAATATGGTCAGAGCTGCCCTATCATGCTCCCTGGATGGACGGACCTGGATCCCAACAAATATAAACGCGTTCGACCTCCCCGCGTCTGCACCTCGCTCGCTGCAACTCACCTATCCCAATGTAAAGCAGCACGAGCCTGCTGACATCACCAAGTGCTAGCCAAAAAAAAAAAAAAAGGCAGCTCCACCATAATGTCTATGATGAAAAGTACAAAGCAAACAATTTCAACGCCAAAAGGCTTCCCTGAACCGGAGAGCAAGATACGAGCTGCTGGAAAAGCGTAACACCATGCATGGGGGCAAGGCGGCTCCAACGCGCCCTGGCCACCCGAGCCCCGCCACTGCCACAACCACCCGCCCTGTTTGCATCGCCCACGTGGCTATTTCAGGGCTGGCCTGCCCAGGGCAGTGCTTCAGCTGCTACCATGACAGGGATCTGTTTTGCCCGTGTCCCCGTTCGCACCTGATGCTGAAGGAGTTTGATCTTCCCTCCCCTCCGACAGCTCATTACAGACAACAGGAGACGGCAAGGAGAATAAAGCCCGACGGCGGCATGCGCGCCAGCAGAAGGAATTGGAGGCCAGCTTGAAAACACAGCTAATAAACTTGAAAGCCTGAGCCTACCTGAAGCCAATTCCTCAATTTTTACGATAACCCAAAGCGTCGTTGGAGAAAAGCGCAACCTCTCCGCAGCCAGGGTTCGGGGCAGAAGCATCTTCCCCCGACAGCGCCGGGCAGAAGTGCCATTTACACCTCCAAACCCACCAGCTGGACCAGTTTGCTTCGCGCCATCAAATATCTCTGCACCAAAACCCTGCCATGCCCTTGCCACGATAACTAATCATCTAACTAGAGGCTGCTGAATCCCGTCAGGATCAAGTGTGCTTTCCTAGCATCTTGCATCCTCCCTGCTTGTCCGACTGAACTTTGTGCTCCCCCCATAGTGGTAGGAATTTCCTGCTTCCCGAGACAGCAGTAAATACTTAAATATGCTAAATGAGCCGCTGCGCTTTTACTCATGTTTTGGGGAACGGGTCCTTGGTTTCTGCAAGAGCCGCCCCATGCCGCCCATCGCCCGCAGCACCTTTCCCAGCCCGCCCTCGGTCCTCACCCCGGCACGGTGCATTTTTAACTCAAGCCTTGGCAACAAGCTACCAGCATTTTTCTGGTACCAGCAAATACCGCTGTGTTGGAGAGAATTCCCAATTCAGTAGGATTTCATAGAGCTCAAGAACAAAATCACTTTTCTTTTTTTTTTTTTTTTTTAAAATAGAAATCTTTCTCCCTGTTGCTGCTCTACTTCTAATTCTTAATTGGACGAGGCAGGTTCTTTCCTATTTCCAATAGGGCTGTACAAAATTATGAGATCCATTAGCTTTACAAAGAAAAAAAGCCTTCTCAAATGATTTTCAAATTCTTTGTTGGAACACATGTACTCTGTGGCAAGGTAATTTTGTTTAGGGTAATTCACTTGCGCTAATTTCCTGTAAGTCTTGCAAGATATACGACTATTTTTTTTGGTTATTTTCCACATACATTCAGCACTAATTTCCCTTGGAGCAATATTTACGTCAAAATATCCCCAGAGACGATGGAGGGGTTTTTTTTGTTTGCAGGAACAGTGGAAATGCCCGGTGGATCAGATCACTGGCTCGTTCAATTCAGTGTTCGTCTGAGCTAGCAAGGAGCTGTTATTCCAAAATCCATGGATACTGCCTCAGACACAGTCCCGACTTTCCCCGAGGTCCTGAGCTTTCGGAACTGTAGTTCTAATTAGTCTGGGTGACTTCAGTAAATTGCTCATAACTGAAAAATACTGTTTCTGTAGACTGCAAGCTATAGGTGAGCAGGTTGAATGGTGACCATGAGGAGTTCAGCGGGATATTTAAGATGCACGTTTGAAATGAGTGAAATTTGATGAGGAGGCGGATGCTTAGTGCCCAGGAAAGAAGAGGCTTACCCGGAGATGCAGAGGCAGGAGCAAAAAAAGCTTCAGCCGCCGAGCTCAAAAGAAAGCTGTGCCCTGGGAAGGGAGATCCCTTAATTCAAATCCTCGTTCCTGGCCCCCAAAAGCTTGGCGGTCTCCCCGCGACAGAGGCAGCAGGGCTGGAGACAGATGCTGGGAGAGACGCAGCCCGGTGCAGGAGCATCTCCTCCCGTGCGCTGCCTCTCCGTCACGCAGAACGGCTCTGCGCACTTCCACATCCCTTTTCTTTTAAATCGTGGATTCCTTTCCTCAATGTAACCTCAGTTTCAGGTCGACACAAGGTAAATACTTACCCTTCGCTTTTTTGGTTCAGCTGCTGATCTACAAATCCCAGCTGGCCACCGAGACCCCGTTATAATTTGCTTTCACCTCCAGGTGGAGCGTTTCGGTTGCTGTTGCAGGGCTGAGCCCCGCTCTCCCTCCCAGCTGCGCAGCCGCCCGCCGCGGGGCCTCAACCAGACAGCGGGCCGCAAAGGAGACAAAAACCCAACCCATCCACGCACAAACCCCAAACGCCAGCACTCGCTTTGAGTCACCGTTTGCTAAGACAGACGGATGGCGGCCGAGCGGTCCCTTGCCTTGGCGCACGGGACCACCCCTGCCTTGGTGCATGTGCAACGGGACCCACCACCACCAACCCCTTGACGGTAGCAGCAACGACGTTCTGCAAAGGGCTGGATTTTGGGGATGTCCCAAGCAGGTGATGTGACGAAGGGACACGGGTCTGGAGCACCTTCCCCATGGCAGCAGAAAGTTTTGGTTTTGCTGGAGAAAGCGTCTTGTTGCAGGGTGGATTTTCACGCTCCAAGAGGCAGAACTGGAAAGCCGGTCGCAAGCCAGGAAGGAAAAATTGCAAAACAGGAGTGGGGAGGAGGGGAGACCTGGATCAAAACCCACCCTCCTCACTTACAGGAAGGCAACTGGGAGAAAGCATGATGTGGAAATGAACTTCCCAAAATAACAGGAATTTAATGCTAATGAAAACACCCAGACGCAGATGAACTTAATCATACTGAAGTGAGTGAAGGTCATTAAACAAACAGCAAAAGTCAAAGTGTTGAGATTAGGAATACAGTTAGCTATCAGCTCTTGGGGAGAAAAAAAATAAACATCGGGAATTGCATGGGAAAAAAGTTATCTGAAGCACTGAGATAAAGAGAAGAAGCCAAATACGAGTCTTTGCTGACACACAGCGTACATAATGGCTCTTTCAGAAGGACGTGGGCAGGGGTTAGGAGCTGGTTAGGAAGGTAACGCTGCAATGCCAGGGGGATTTGCAAGGCGCTTTATATGCATTTGCCTTCTCTGATTTCTTATTCTTCTGCACTGTAGTCCCAACGCCACCATAAAATTCTTTAAGGTTGACTGTGGTTGGTATAACTATCAACGGCCACAGGCTGGTCCTTGGCTGACCCTTGCGTTTTATCTCCCATTATTGCAATTAGTTTCCTTAATTGCGAAGCGCGGTGGCTTGGGTGCACGAGTGTCCTTGTCAACCATTTGCAACTCCGTGGTATAAAATGGGATATAAATTTTTATGCTCCTCCGGTTTTCCGTTCTATCAGCTTGGCAAGAGCCCGCATTTTTTAGACAGATGATCCAGGGTTCAGTTCTCGCTAATGAATTTCATGTTCCTTTTGCTGTTAGAAGAAAATCAGTACAAAAAGCGCGCACAACTTTTCAGCCTTCGCACAAATCTGATGTCCTGGAAACCACCTGTGAGCTTTTGCACAGAGGGATCCTCACGCTGGGCTTGATGGCGGCGGTTGCTATTTGCAGCGCTCACCTGGCAGTCCTCCACGTGCAACGGTGTCCGTGAAACTTGTGGGACCCATAAAATTGGAATTGGCCAGTTAGTCATCTGGAGCTTTTGACCTCAAATCACACTTTGGTCTCCTGGATGGGGAATTTAACTGGTTTTAAGAGGACATGTGCTGCATAAAGCACTTGAGCCAATCTTTTCTGTCACACCTGCACTAGAGAAACATCTTTGCAACGCGGGTAAGCAGAAGAGTAGATTTCCTGATATGAATAACCACGGGCCCTTTACCCATCCAAACACGGTGTTTAAGAGAGGGGACGGATGCAGAATTGCCGCGGAGCCCCTGTAGGAAGGATCGTTCACGGAGCGATCACTTGGAAATGCAAAGGAATAAATCACCGTCTCTGAATCGCAAGTCTATACTAAAGAGATACCTCGACTGCAAATGCACACAGCCAGCAAAAGTAAATAAATAAAAACCAGAGCTAAAAATCACAGGCAAAATCACCCCCAGAGTCAATGGGGTCATGCATCTGACTCCTGGAGCTGCTTTTAGAAGTATTAACTTGAGCAAAACCTCTGCTGGGCCCTCTAGATTTTCCTGAGTCATTAGACGGTCAAGAAAACAGCCGGCCACTGGATGTTTGTCAAACTCCATAGAAAAAACCAATAAAGCCATTTATTCTATATAGGAATCAAAACCAGTGCATACAAATTTCCGCTCCCAAAAACATTTTGATGATTAGCTTTGATTAATGGTGCTGCCAGAGGATCATTCATCAGTATTAACTAACAACATCTTTTTCCACATTATTTCCAACTCCCTAGAAGCTGGAAAGTGAAATATGTTTCTCTTTTACGACATTCTTTTTACCCTGTTCCCATCTGCATACTGGTTTTGTGGTTTTTTAGGGTTACCCACAAGACCTGCTCAAATACAAGAGGGTCGATGAAAACCTTTGCACAGCACACGCTGGTCGCCTGTTAACAGGCTGCGGGCATCTCTCTTCCATTTGTTATTGTAAGGTTGCTTAAGAGCACCCCTTACTAGAAAGCTGCTGAGTGTTGTTGAGCTTCTAGAGTGATTCCCACCACCCCCCAAGTTTTTTTTTTTTTTTTCCTGCAGGAGAGAACTGCCGTAAAGACCTCAATTTGGAAACCAGGCCATTATACTCTGCGATGCTGGTTTTGCAAAGATACAGCATAAGAAAAAACTAGGTCAGATTTGGGGCTGCAACAGCATCTCACCACCACTGAAGACAAAGGGAGGGCCAGAGAGCATGTCCCATCCGCACGGAAAAACATGGAAGCAAAGCACAGTGTCACACATGCATGTACAACCTCAATGGCCAAGATCTCCATGTTGCCTGAGGTATTCCCTGCTTCCCGAATGTTGGATCTGAGCGCTGGCTTTCACAGGCTGAATATTTGGGTTTCTACAGAGGAATTATTTTGGAAGGCGCAGTGTAATTGTGGCTCACCCTGTAAGTAGCATCATGTCGTAAGAACGTGTACGTACGTAAGTGGGGAAGGGATGGTGCAACTCTTATGGTTGCAGGAATCAGGGAGCAGCCAGATGTGTCGGGGGCGTCTTCAAGCAAACCAAACCTCACAAGCAAAGTCCTGTCCCTGGGCACAGGAGCACAGCAGAGAAAACATTGCGCAGTGTTTGCTGATTTACCAATTCAGGAGAAATAAGAGGCTTTTATCCTTACCGTTGCTTGACCGGGTCCACACTCCAGCGGGCAGCAGAGCTGTCTAGGATGGCCTTGGCCTTAAGCCGCGCTCCCTCTCCTGCTCCAGTCCCAGCCCCTCACCTGCTGCCAGACACCTTTGGGAATTAAAAAAAAAAAAAAAAAAAAATCAAGAGATTTTGTTAGCAAACAGAAAGGTCTGCGTTACTGCTCCTCTGTTTTCTTACTAATCACTTTATCCAGGGATATTAGCAATAAAAATGGCAACTTGGGGAAAGCACCAAAGAAATTTCAGAAGAAAAAGCTGAAAGGCAGAGCAAACATCACTTGTGATAGTGGTGCTAATGTCTGCCCTCAGGTACGGGGCTGGGAAGGACTTTCCATCAAGCTCCACATCCTCCTCCAGCTGGGGTGATGCTGTGGATGGAGTTAGGGCCCCTTGTAGCCCCTCAGAACTTTGATTCTTTCCCCAAACACCTTCCAGTCTTTCTAGTTATCAGCCAGCCCCTCTCGAGAAGCGTTTCTTCCAAGCTTGGGGAGATGAGGTGGTGGGGACCCAAACTGCTCCTCTCCAACACCATCTTCCCGGTGCTAAATTTGGGCATTTCCAGGAGATCAGAGGCAGCAACAATAAACTTCAGGGAAAAGCAGGACTCTCCTGCTTCCTCCTCTTCCCCCGTTGCTCTCCAAACCCAAGTGACGGAGCAACCAGAGACCAGCCTGATGCACCTCCCGTGGCAGGGTGTCCCCTGTGCCCAGCCTCCCCCATGGCAGCGCTGCCCACGACGATGGGCAGAGGGGCCACGCTGCCCCCCGGCTCCCGCTGCAGCCTGCCATGGGTCAGCTTTCCACCGAGCCACAGAGAGCAACCATCATTCTTCTGACAGCTCGGGGGGTGTTTCCAGACCACTGGACTCACTTTCTGTCACTGCAGATAGGAAAAAATCTCCAGTCATCCAAAAATGGATTCCAGCAGGCCCTCCAGGTAATTCTTAAACCTTGAGACAGGCCCGGAGAGTGATCGTTCCCCTCTTAATCCCCTAAAAACATCCATGGGAATGGCAAGCCGGCTTCCCCCGCATCTGCCCCTTCCCCTGGAGCCCCTTCTCTCCCTGTTTGGAGTTGGACAGACAAAGGCTGCCTCGAATCTCAGCTTTCCCAAGAGTTTATTTTCAGGTCAACGAGCCTATGAAGAGTAATTGCCTCGAAGGAACGGCACATGCCATCGCTGTGACGCGATGCAGCTAGAAGGGCTTTCCCCAGCTGATGCTGGCTCCTGGGCCACAGTATTCCTGAACCGCCTTGATGCTTCTCCATCCTGGAAATGCCAGGACCTCACACTGGAAGCCCCCAGAGATGTGCTCAGCTGGTCACCCTTCACTCCTTTTTCCACCAATATGCGTTTATATTTATGTGTTAACTTAATACATAATTTATTTATAGTGTTTATAAACACACTCTCTCTGTTTATATACATTTATGCGTTGCAGTAAGCCAGTGTTAATGCAGGTGTCTCAACTATGTAGTAGACAGATGGAGATTGCAACGGTAAGAAAAATAAAGCTCATTACCTACTCCTTCAGCAAGCACACACACCTGCTCCAGGCAGGCTTGTATATCCTTCAGGAGCAATTTTCGGCAAACACATACCAGCCCTTCCCAAAAACGAGCTGCCGGACAAACCCATCCCCTGCCAGGCCACCTCCGCTTTCCTTTTGGCCAGCGGGCAGTATTCTCCACCGAGGCACACATCCACGTACCCCCTCCCACGATACCCTCCATCCCTTACTGACAAAACCTGCCAAAAACAAACCAAAAAGAAGGCAGTGCACATGAACCAGGGGGATTGTGACAGATGGGCAAAACTAGAAACAGCTCTTTATATATGTGCCTTTTTTTTTTTTTTTTTTTTGGCTAGGAAATGCTAGAAAATAAGGTCTTCTGTATCCAAATGGCCTCATTTTGCTTCAAGTGTTTCCCATTTTTAAAGCCTGTCCGCAGCTGTGTGTATAGTGCTCTATAAATATTTCACTGAGCCCGCAGCGCGAGCCCTTTCCTTCGAGTTCATCCTTCAACACTTCCTTTTCGCTCTTCAACGATGCTCAAGCAAGGAGCTGCCTGGGGCTGACCCCGAGCTGTCAAACCTCCGTGCAGCGCAGACCGGGGAGGTAGAAGTGATGATAACAGCTAAAGGGATCACGTAGTTATAATTTCTAGAGTTAAGATCATCACGACGCACTTCTTTTTCCTGCAGAGAGGCTGGAAACCAAACCGTAAAAGATTTTTTTTCTCCTTTTGTAATCATCAGCTCACTTGAGTAATGGGAAGAAAGCATGATATCCTACCACCTCCTACCAAAAATGGATATGGCAGTGTTTCTAGGGAATACTGTGTTGAAAACGAGGATCACAAGGGAAGAGAAACCTGGTATCAGCCCTCCTCAGGCATCTCCTTAACTCTGCAGATGACTTGGAACAAGTGCAAGTGCCACGTGAAACGCCCCTTTTCTCGGTGCATCCGTTAGCGTTCGCAGAGGAGGAGCAAGGGTTGGCGGATTAAGGTTTCTCCTCCAAAAGCCTTTTTGGGGACCGCCACCCAAGTCCTGCTGGCACTGCTGGGGGTCCCCAACTTTAACATGGTGGTTTCTGCGCAGAATATTTCCCACCCCTTTTCCTCCATCCCTTAAGGACTTTGCTCTTCATTCACATTAATATCACACGCGCTCCCTCCCAGCCTCTCTCTAGGACTGGATCTACCTTTGGTAGGTCTAAGCCAGCACAAAGGATCCTGCCCAGTTTGTTTGCACCCAACCCCAGGAAAAAAAAAGTAGGTCCTACATGAATGAAGAAAAGGAGAGGAGGAGAGAAAGCATGACTCCAGCAGTTTTCATGGCATTCGGCAGGGCTGGAAACAGTGATGGCAATAATTGCCCATAGCCTCCTGAAAACTGCTTGTCACAGATTTTCCGAACGCTAAAAAATACAGAGATATATATTTGTAAGTAACCACCAGACTCAATCAGCTCATCTTGACCAAATACTCCACAATGACATTATTCCACAATGGCATAATCCTTAGAGAAAAACCACAGCATTCTTGGACCCCAAACAGAAACTCGACACATGTAATACCTAATACTAGAGTGTACTTTATGCCCTGTTTTCCTATGAGTCATTTTCCATCCCACTATCTGTTGAAAAATGCTTTTTTGTTTATTTATTAAAGATTCTCTCAATAGATTTATTGATGACAGAAGAAGTGAGCGAACGAGGCAGAGATTCGGCATCCCGAAGACCTGCCACCGAATCTGGCCTAACCAAAGCCATCTGCTCAGGACAGGAGCCGCAGCCACCAAACCTGCTGCCAAAATTAGATTTTAAAGGGACAGTGCTAGAGCGGGCGGGATGCAGACCGGGCTTTGCGTTTTAAACCAAAGTTGTGTTACAAGGGTTTAAAAAAAAAAAAAAAAAAAAAGGGAGAGACATATGCTTTTTAATTTACTGGGAGGGACATGGGATGGAAGGATGAAGTTGTTTTGTTTTGTTTTGTTTTGACTGTCAAAGCCCATTTTTCTTGGCACGAGTGGAAACACCCCCAGGCCTGTCTGAAAGAACCCGCACTGGGCAGCTTTTCAGCCAGCGCAACAAAATGGGCAAATGAAACCATGTACCAACCCAAAAAAGCAAAACTGGCTGCTGTAGCTCGATAGTCCAAAGCAAAGGCTCAATGCAGCCCTTGCCTGTGCTAGCGTCCGCGCAGTGGGACCCATTTAAAAGCCAGCAAGAGGCAGCTCAGTGTCAGCCCCGTGGGTGGAAGGCAAAAGAAAGATAAACCACCCATTTATTTAATAAATACATTTAATTGTGCTATTTGATCAATCTTCATAATCTCAACAGCTCAAGCCTCAGCTGTGGGGGTTTATTTTCCAATTTAATCTTGGCAAGACCCGTTTAAACACTATAAAGTGAGTAGCAGCATCTTGTGGGGATGTTGCAGGGAGCTGAAGGGCGCTGGGTGGAGTCGGGGCTGCTGCGAGCTCATACAAAGCCAGGCAAACACGGGGGGTGATGTCCCAGCACCGACAGCAACAGCTCCAATCTTCAACAGATGTTTAACCAACCAAACCTCTTCTTTATGAGTTAGGGCACTCAACTCTGCTTCCCCAATCTGGTTTGGTGGCAAGCTACCAGGGCACTTGATAAATGGAAGGCTGACCTTTCCTTCCCCTCCAAAAAAGAGCTCCAAGTCCTTGTTTAGAGGTTATGCTGGGTTTTTGCTGGATGTTAGGACTTTCTAAAGGGAAAGAAGAAGAAAGGCCTGCAGGCATGGGTCTTGGGCACGCTCCAGCTCTGGTTAGCCAAATCCAGCTGATGGCTATGGAGAGGGACTCCTGGCTTGCTCCATCACGCTGGAGCTACACAAGCCTGAGAGTCACCAGCCCACCGGCTGAACAGCCCAAATATCAGAGATCACCAAACATCACAACCCGTCTGCACTAATGACTGATGAAACAAGCAACAACGTGTTCACAGTCTGCAGGAGATCAGATTAACCGATGGTCGTGATCCATGCAATAGGTGCCATGAATCAAAGGACCCGCAGCAGATACGCTCACCTCCCAATGACGACCGTGCCACGGCCATGAAGGAGCACATTGTGTGGAGCTCTCGGCATATGGTGGGATTCGCTGTTCGTGTTAAAACTAATAATCACAGGTCTAAAATGATAACATTAGGAATACCCTTACTTCAAACAGAGGTTCTGTCTCCCCCAGCTTCAGCCAAATACAAAGAACGAACTCAAACGTATGCACTTACATACATGCATCATAAATACATGACACAAGCAAGACAGCCAAGTCAGCTCTCCCAACCTATCTGCGGTGCTGACAGGAGATCCCAAGTGCAAATGTTACACGTTTGCCTTATATTCATTCTTAAACAAAACGAGCAAAGGTCAACACTAAGTTCCCGTAGGAGGGCACATTTGCTGTCCAGATGCTAACAAAACATGAAGGCCTTTTCTGTGAGCAGAATGGACAAACAGACGCTCTGCAGCCCTAACGTCATTCTGACCTTCACGCTGCACAGTACACGTTTTTTCCCTTAAGCTTACACATCGGAGATTGAGTTTGGGACTAGCAAAGCAGAGTGTGGGGAGGGTACCTTATTCATATGGCACCTGGTCTTTGCACCAAGCCCAGTGGAGCTCACCCTATAGCTCAAGCGCCTTCATAAAGCCCTGGTGCAAAGTTCAACCTTGGGATGAAAACCCTGTCTGCAGCACATGGGGTTTCATTTCCAACTTTTAGCACAATCCTAAAATTACTCAAGATTGTCTCTAAAAATAGGAGAAGGTCTGCTGGGGTAGAAGAGAAAATAGACCCAAGGCTGGGATCAACATTGGTTTAACAATATTTCTTAGGACAACTGCGTTAACTTGCTGGCTTCTAAAAAACAGACACAAAAAAATTCTCATCCATTTGTCTCTCTTGGGAAGACGCACCAAGGCTCAGTGGAGCAGGCTGCCTTCCGCAGCAAGAGCTTCCCACCCTTTAGCAAGATGCTTTAACTGGGGATTTCTGTTACAGTGGTGCTGCACAGACTAGAGAGCTCGTGAAGAGCTGCAAGAGGAGGATCAGGGATCTAGGGAACGGTGTTGCAGTGACTTTTGCCATTTACCCTTGGCACCACAGTCGTGCCTAAGCCATACCTGCCCATGTAGGGGAAGACAAGAAGAGGCAGAGCTCTTTGAGCCCCCATCCTGCCATCAGCCAGTGGTTTGGTGACTGTGCTCCAGGTCCCACAACGGGGCAGACGCACATTGCAGCTTCATCCAGACCGCAGAGCAGAACTCCCCCATGGAAAGCACTGTGTGAAAACTCAAAGGGGAAAAAAAAAAACCAAAACCCAAACCAACAGGGCCATGGCCCAGAGTCAAAGCGCCTGGGTCCTATGGTCCTGGAAGCAATACTGCAGACTGAAAGCTGCAATGATTCCCAGTTGTTTCTGTTTTGTTTTCTTGGCCTAATTTCTTTCAGGCTGTCAATAGCTGCATGTCCTCCGCAGAGCCAAGCATAAATCTAGTCAAATCCTGACTTATCCTAGAGCAAAGAAACATCCTTATTGTTATTCTAGCCAGGAATGCATGTGTTTTTATTGGCCTGAGAAGTGCAATCAATACCTTCGGAGCAAAGGTACTACCCACCTGACACCTCCTCTTTCTCTATCCCCCAAAGAGATCAAGCTTCTTACAACCTGTTTCTTCCTAAGTTGCACTACCAGGTAGGAATGAAGGTCTCCGATGGCAGGAGAATCGGCGCTCTTCAGCTGCAGCTTTTGTATCTCACTCCAAATGCTGAAGCTAATGCAACGTGAAAACTATTACCCAATCGCAGAGGAAAGCTAATTCTCCAGGACAGTCTGAAACATGCAAATATAACCATGATATTTGCCATTTGCAACACAATGGAAAATTGCTAATAAAAGTTCCTATTGTGTCGGGGATGTAATACTAACCGCATGGTATTTCGCTCTCCCTCCTCCCTCCCTTCCCCTTTGCAGCCAGGCAGCTAAAAATGGCTTAAAACTTCCCAGCTTAAATGCTCGAGGTCAAAGGGCGATGCTGAAGCACCAGAATGAAGGGTTTGAAGACTGTCTACTGCACAGCCTGTTGCTCCCTTCCAGGCTCAGGGGATGCAGCGCTCTCACTCCACGCTCGAAGCCCAGGAGCACTGCGCCTGCGGCTCCGGCTTGAGGGTGAACCTCCGCAAAGTGCAGGAGGCTGTAGGACTCCCCTCCAGCCCCCAGTTAATGCCACCCCACGCTCTCAGCACCACGCCATGGGGTACGCCTGGTCCCCCCCATCCCCAACATCTCCAAAACACCACACCAGCACCCATCCTTCCCACCCTGCCACGGAGCCACTGCTCACATCGCCTCTGTCCCATGCAATGTGGTAAGAGACCTTTCCCCATCCTCACGGTTGTGAAAGCACCTTGCTCTGGACACAGTTCTCCCTCCTCATTCCCCTAAAGGGAAAATGTATGCACACACATACGCTGCCTTGATGTCTGCCCTTGTCCCAGCCCCAGGAAAGGCAGCTCAGCCACAGGAATTAAAAACTGGGCCAGTATTTTCAAGGCTGGATGTCTAGAGCAGGGTTTCTTGATCCATCTTCCGGCACAAACAACCCCGTTGCTTTATAACCTGTGCAAGCACCTGCAGCTCCCGGCAGTCTCCTCCTTAAAGGGGGTCGGCGCTTGCAGGGATGCCAAAGGAGGGACTGAAAACCGGACTCCGGACTCCCTGCTTCGAGGGCTGTGAGTTTTCCCAAGGATCCTTCTGGCTCTGACTCACTTCCTTCCTCCACAGGCTTTTAGGCTGAAGCAATAAAGTGGCAGCAGCAAGACAGGGGTCAAGCAGGCAAAAGGAGGCAAGCGCAGCTCATACCTCTGCCCTGCTTCTTTGGAAGGGCACCTGCCTCTTCCACTTTTCCACCTTGTGCTTTTCCTCACAGCACCCTTTCTCTCACCAACATCTCATGCCCCAGAGCATCAGTGTCCCTGTTCTGCCCCAGCCACTCCTCTGGCCCTTTCGCGGGAGGAAAGTGTAGGATTAAACCGTGGTGCACATGAGATGTAAAACCCAATGCAGAACCTCAGATCTTGACAGGCTGCAGGAAAAACACCCCAAACCAGGACAATCGGGGGCAATTAAGAGATTTCAGCTGAAACCAGTGGCTTCGGTGTTTCACCGAGGCAGCCAAATGGCTTTATTTCTGTGTATTTGTTAGTAATCTCATTATTTACAGGACCCATGTGCTCTCTATTACCTTCCATATTCCAATATTGAAGGGACATCTGAGGCTGGTTAGCCTGTTTGTAACGGGTCCATCTTCAGCTTTTTGGTATTTCCTGGTTGGCACGAGACCAAATCAACGCACTCCTCTTTCCACGTAAAAAAAGAGTCCCTCCAAGGGACTGCACTAAGCAGTTACCTTGTTCAGCAATTCCTAACGCACAAGCTGCCTTGGGACTTTATAGGTTTTAGAACCCCATTCCCCGCCCCCCCCCCCAATCTCAAAACTGAAAAACAACAACAAAATATAAGAACTCTTTGATTCCTGTAGTTGTCCACCGGTGAATGCAAGCAAGAAAAATAGTTTGGGGATTGGGAACATTTCAAATGAGGAGGTATTTCAAGGTTCCGTTTAGGGTGTTGGTGGTGATTTTTAGGAAGATCTGAGAGTTAGCTGCAGATGTCAGCTGTACGTCTGCAAGCAGAGGACACGCTGCCAGCACCTGAACCTCTTCCACTTGGTTTTCCCCTTTAACTTGCAGCTGACAGAGGCTCAGATGGAAGAAGCCACATAAAGCAGCAGCATCCCTTCCTGCATGCTGGAGGCATCTGCTCCAGCTGATTTAAGAAGCAGCAGTCTGAAAACCGAGCGGTGTTCGCATCTCTCCCGTGCCTCGTGAATATTACCACTCCATGAAGTGCAGGTTTTCTTTCCCTGCCGGCATTCCATCCCTGGAAGAGTTAAAAAAATGGGTAGACGTGGCAATTTGGGGCATGGTTTAGTGGGCATGGTGGTGTTGGGTTGATGATTGGAATGATGATCTTAGAGGTCCTTTCCAATCTTAATGATTCCTAGTTTTTACTTTCATTATAAATGATCCAGCCACCAAGCCAGGAGGCGTGGGGTTGCTACTCTCCCCTTAACTGGTTTAGTGGTGGACTTGGTAATCTTAGGTTAATGGTTGGACTGGATTATCTTAAAGGTCTTTTCCAACCTAAACAATTTGATGGTTCTATGATTCCTACATTTCACAGTGCTGGTGTTTACCAAACCTTTGCTTACAGCATGTTTCTTTTGCCCTGGGAATCTCAGCCTGGGTTCAACTGGTACTTGCAAGGAGATGCAGTCTGGGGAGGGTTTCCAAGGTGTTGGGTTCGGGCAGAGCAAGTAACCCACTGACAGCTTCAGCACGAGTTGGTGACCCACCCTCAGCTCCAAACAAGCACCGTCAGCTTGGCTTCCTTATGCCCACCCCTACCCAGCACAAAACCTGGGCAGCAAACGTGCTCCCTTCCCGACCTCCCCATCCTCTGAAGCTGGTCCCATGGAGCAGCCCACCCTACCCTCAACTGAGTGGGAATCCTTTGAACACAACATGGACAGCTTAGGAGACTTACTTCTGCAAGCAACATTACAGGAGGAACACGCTGATTTCTCTTCTAAATACATGCCCATGCGCACCCATGTGAATAAAAGATACAGTTCTGGACAGTTTGCGTACAACAATTATCACCAAAACTAGTAGCGGGTAGTGAGTCAGATTAAATTCTTCTCCAGGGCAGCCAAAGACCATCACAGCTGGGATCTAGAGGTTGACAAGCCAGGTCTAAAACTCCCTGTTAGAAAAGAGCCTGCCCTGTCCCCCTGAGAGACGAAACCATGCTTGTGGCTTCCTGCAGGGAGAGGCATGCCGTCGGGATGCACGGGTGGCAGGGCCTGCTGGGAAAGCTTAGTTGCTCTTTCTTATCACACTCGGAGCAGAGGGAACTGAAGGGACAATTCCCAGGCAGCTGTGATGGGCATCTGCAGGATGCTAACGCAGCTCGCACCCTTCCTCCGCCCCACCACAGACTCCCAAGAGCAGCTAAAAGCCAAGCAGACCTGATCCCTGACACGCCTGCCTCTATCCTTCCCAGAAGCCACCTTCAACATCGTGACCTTACACGTCATGGAGGTTACGACTGCCAGCAAGGATCCAGCTTAGCACGTGCCCGTCAGCTGGAAGTGGGGGGGGACCATCACAAGCTGCGGCTCGTGACCACCTTCGCTGCTGCCAGATCCTGCCGGCACAGCTAGATAGGCAGATTTGCTGGCATTTCTGACTTCTCTGAGGTTCACGGGTGGCCCAGAATATGACAAAATATTGAGCTGTTAGCAAAGCAAAGAGATTTGGGCTGGAGTTCCTGGGTAAAACTACCAGATGTGTCACTTTTACTCAGAGCTGAATTGGCAGATCATCGCCGCTGGGGAAAAAGCTGGAGGGGAAGGAAAGGAAATCAAACAATTTCCCAAGTCACCTGTTTTCTTTATGCCAGCGCTGCCAGCTTCATACCAAAAAGTACAGCCTGCAGATTTCACTTGTGCTAAACAGGATCCCTTCTCCACTCCCTCAGTCTCCCACTCCCTCTGCATCCCTTGACTCGAGCCATTCCTAGGCATTTCACGCCTAATTATTTATTATCCCTAATGAACGTTCTCATGCATCCACCCCTCTCCTCATCTGTAGCTGGTTTTAATCGGGCAGCTCTGTCCTCAGCGGCCAGAAGTTGTGCAATCTTTCGCACACATCTGCCACCAGCCCTGCTCCACCTCGACTGCTATTTATTTTAATGCCGCACAATGAGCCTTGAGGACTTTCTCTGGTCTGTCTATTCAGGGAAAAGTGTCAGTCACTGCAGAGGGAGAGAGGGACCTCGCCGAGATAATGTTCCAGGCTGATGCTTAATCAACATGATGGCCTCATTAACAGCACAAACCAGATAACGCAATCCTTGCAGCGCTGGCACTCCTCCTTGCTGAACAGGCACATAATAAATCAAGAAGAGATTTGGTGGAAAAGAAAAGCCCTGCTCTGTTCCCATGTGCTCTGGTGGTACAGCTTTCCGCCCCAAAACTTCTGCTGGGATGGAGTAACTGGAGATAATCAACACCTCCAGCAAACACCTCCCTGACTGCCAACGCACCGGTCCCCAGCTGGAACCCTCGGGCTCCTACGGATGGTGAAGGCAGCAGTATGACCCTGCAATGGGCAGCTGGAAACCCATGGCAGCCATCGGCAGAGATGCTACGATCAATTCTCCCCGAGTAAAATCAGCCCCTGAAATCACCCCCCAACATCAGTCGGCTGCTTTGGCAAGCTGTGCTCTGCTTTCCCTTTCCACTGCTTGGAGCCTCAAACCTGATATGGGGCAAGGGAGAATTTGGCCCATTTTTTTCTCCTTCTTGGGTCTCTCTTTGCCTTCCTGTGATGGCAATCTGAGCTCCTGCCTGGCAGGACGCAGACAGATAAACAGGGCTGCATCGCTCGCAACCCAGCCTGAAACCACAGTGTCCTCGCCCCAAAGAAGTGCTCCTTGTGAAGGCCGGCTTGGCATGTGAGCCACGCTCCTGTGAGCACATCCACTCACTTGAAAGCCTAAATGGAAACCCTTTGAAAACCGTGGGAACAAAACGGGCATAGACTGTCCCGGCCCTGCAGAATGGAGCTCTGCCTGGCAGCCACCCATCCCACGGGGGAAAAAATAATATTCCACAATGTCTGTTTATTTTCTATTCACCCTTTCTAGGTAGCCTGTGCTGTGTGCTCACCTTGTGAAGGAGCAAGAAGATGATTCAGGCACGTTATGGACAACTTTCCTCATCCCACAAATGCTCGCAGCCTCCTGACACTGCTGGCATCCACTGAGGGCTAAGAGAGATGAAGAACTGACCAAAGGCAGAGAATTGTCTTCTCCTCGTAGCCCCAGGTCTCCTGGAAACATCCCAGGGAGGATTACAGCTTGCGAGTATCCCAGCAGAGGTTGCACGCTGGAGAAGTTCAAGGGAAAGGGAAAGGCCAAGAAGCAATCCAACAGCACAGCAAGTTTTCATTAAGACTGACTTCAGATTTGGCTTTCATGCACTTCTCAGATCCAGGCTGCTTCGCATAAAAGGACAGTTTTTACCCCAGTGAGCATCATGGTTTAGATTTACATCAAGGCTTTTGGTTTGAGTCTGTTTTGCCTGCTGTGGGAATTTATGGGTAACTAATTTTTCCTTGGGAGCTCTGGAGATGATGGAGCCCTTTTCCAAAAAAGTCTGCTGCATACTTGTTGGGATCTCACCTTGCATTTGGCAGCTGGAGGAATTTGACTGCATCTACCTGACATCAGGAAAAAATCCATGTGGTTTGGATTCAGAAGAACAGTCGAGAATTTTGAAAGCGGAGGACACAAAGAGTCCCACAGACAAAAACCACTAACATTCAAACAACCTCATGTCAAATGCCTTGGTGCTGCTCTCATGTTCCCCAGCACAAGGCTCTGTTGAGTCTCTTGATCTATTTGAAGGAAGGCAGCGCTCACGCAGACCAGCCAGCGCGGCTCCCTCGGACCTATTCGTTCATGGCTCTGTAATCGGAGACAGGCTTGAACAAAGCCCCAGCTCAGAGAACATCTAAATCTGGTGGAGGCAGGAAACTTCAAAATCCAAACCCAACACCCAGTTTTCTGAGAGACCTTGAACTTTTTAATGGGGCTCAAGTACAAATCCACTTATGGATTTCTGAGGTGTTTGAAATCTGAACTGAAAGCCACTTCAGGGCTTGGACCCATCTCTCCAGTTCATTTTTTCAGCTCCTCTTTTACTTGAGAAGCAGTAGGCTCCCTCCTGACTTCAGTGTACTTATTTTTCCATTTATCCCAGAATAACAGAATTCCTTCTCCAAGGGTTACTCTACAGGGTACCACTACCTTGCAGAGAACATCTTGGCAACTTAATGAAAAGCTTCGCGGCAGCTCCACTGCAAATGCTAAATGTGGTTTGCAGCTCTGCCTGAAAACAGGCAGACAGTGACTTCGGCAGATCTTCTGGTAACTTGGGTCCTGACTGTCAGCAAGCTTCACCTCCATTTCCTCTGGGACTCTGGGACCTTCGTCATTCCAAAGCCCTTTTAAAATGTCATCACTTCAGGAGAGGCAAGTCGGTGCTTGAGCCAGGGCTGGCCTGCTGGGTGACAGAGTGATGAGACTGAAGCTTTGAACTTTGAACAGTCTGGAAATCTGGGAGAAGCCAGAGCAGGAGCTTACATCACCCTATCTCAGAGGCAAGCAAGCACGGATTCTCCCCAAGCCTTCGTGTTGTAGCCACTGTCGGACAGTTACGGGCAGCCAGGATGACGAATGTATGAGTCATTGTGGCTAGATGCTCTCCTGGGAGGAAGGAGCAAGAGTTTCCTCGCAAGAAGTAGCTTTTTTCCACTGTAAATCTTCTAAGCACAGTGATGAGTCTGAAAGGTCACTGGGGCTTGGCACTGCTTTGGCAACTGAGAGCCAGATGGCTTTGATGGGAAAGAAGAGAACACTGTCTCCTTCTGAGTGCCTCTCTGCTGACAGGCTTCACCTACAGCTTGTCTGATTCATCATGGACCAGCTTTCTTCACCTCCCGGCTGCTCTAAGGTAGGCAGAAGCCAAATACAGGCTTTTGTAGGGCTGGAAATCCTGGTCCTACCTAAGGGAAGGGGAATTTTCTCTTTGGATTCAACAAGGGAAGGATTTTCAACTGAGATCCCTATTTCTATTTTGAGAGGGAATCTCTAGTGATCATGAACTAAATCTGCACGTAGTCTGAGGGTCCTAAGTGGACCGAGAGCTTTTGAATTTGCGGTGAAGGTCCTGAACACGTACACCATCAGTGCTTCGCCCCCACACAGATCTCAGCTTTGTCATTCAAATCAATGGGGTTCCTGATAAAAGTCAGTTCCTTCCACACACCACTGTTATTCACTGAAGTCCCTTTTTGTGGATTTGGGAGAGGAGCGTCAACATTAAAGGGCCCGTAGATAGGAAACCCTTCATCTGGAAATGTGGAGAAGAAGATTTGCAGTGCTCCATGATGGAGCTGACACTGCTCTGGCAGCAGTGGTACCCAAGAGGGAGGCACTCAAACGCTGCAAGGCTTGAGCATCCTCAGGAATGCTCTGGCGGGTGGGAGATAAAACCCCACGAAAGCAGCTGTGCACAGCTTTAGCCCATCCAAGACTGACCTCTTCAGAAAGGCTAGTGGTACCACAGTCAGAAGAAAAGCCAGTTAAAAGCAGAGAGGTTGTCAGAGGAAGGGTGAGAAGAAAACCAGGATGATGAAGACGACAAAAAAACCCTCTGTGCAATTATCCCTCAGCACTTCTGTAACACTAATTAAAAGACAGAACAACCTGATGACACCGAGCATAATAACAGCTTTCCAAGGTCCATCTAGCTCAGTATTTTGTCACTAAAAGTGGCCAAAAGCAGATGCCTAGGGAAGGGTTTAAGAATACAATAAACATGCTGTGATTTTTTTTCTTTCCCCAGAATATTCTCCCAGCCTCAAAAAAATGCAGCTCAGGGATTTCCTGAGCTGAAGGAGGTGTTGTCTTTGTATTAAACAGGACTCAAGGGACTTCCCTTCCACAAACCTCCCCATTGTCCCTCGGTTAATAACAAAAGAAGAGAAAGAAACACTGTAAACTATATTGATGATTAGGTGTCAGCCTAAAACGCAGGGAAAGCAAGCCAAATTAATTCACCTGCACCTAAAAGCCAGGTCAGAGAAAGCCCCATTTCTTCCTTTGACAACAAAATCTTGGTTCATTAACAAAAGTTCTGCAGTAAAATCTTTCCCCTGACTTAATGGGGCTGCTCTAATGTCCTTGGAAGGATTATTTCAACACTACAGGCTGAATCAGTCGGTTCATTAAGCAGTAAAGGTTGAGAAAATCCACAAGGGATTTCTTCATTGAACATTATTATTACTCCTACAAAACATCTCCCTTGATTTTTCAACCAGCTGCAAGCGAGGTTTTGCTTTCAAAGCAAATGAATCAGGGACCCATCAGCACCCAAACACATCTGTGTGGAAGTGTTAACGGGCCTTTTGGGGTGAACCTTAGAGCTGGAGAATGGTATTTAAAGGCATTTGACTCGGAGGGACGGTGGGGGAGATAAGTCCTTCCTCATCACACATCTGGAAGTGGCTGCAGCTGTACGTTTTACCCCTCCACAGAACCACTTTTATAAGGAATTTGCTGTTTGCTCTGCACCGTTCCCAGTGACACGCAACCTGGGCAAACACAGAATCTTGTGCACAAAGTAATGACCCTTTCGCACATCCCTCCCTGGATGGCATCCAAAGAATGCTGCTAGAGCTTTCTGCTCCACTGGAGAAATCGGTGAGTGTATTCAGCAGGACATGTCTGGACAGAAGACTTGGCCTAGAGGACCTGCCTTAGCCTAACTTCTGAATCAGGAATTTCTGCTTGGCTTAAGCAAAGTTAATTTTCTTTGCCACTCTTGAGAATCATTATATTTCTATAATTCATCACTCCAAGATTTTTTTTTCTTAGTACGTCTCCCTTTCACTGGCTTGACACTGTTTTGTGTTATCTTTCTTGCAGATCTTGGCCATACGCTAACATACCAGAAATCTAAACTCCAGAATAGTTGCAACATCTTCATTGTGTATCACAAACACAAGACACTAATCTGTGGTGGGAAACAGACACTATCATGGGATGCACCTCCAACTCGCTTCAGTACCGCTGATTTTTTTGGAGGTCATATCAAAATCGGGCATGAAAGGATCGAGAAAATAAAATTAAACGGCCTAGCAGCTCCTGGTTGGTGGTCCATGTACCACCAGTATCATGCAAACCAACTGCAAGAAAAATACACACACAGATGGAGTTCTGCTCCCAGAAAAAGAGCGAACACAGCATGAGGGGGGAGGAAATAAAAAATCAAATACCAAATAGGCATTCAAAATCTAGTTTCATTTTTTGGTGTTTTTAAAAAAGCAGCCACTTGCATGGGCACTGCCTTCTGGCAATTGCTACTAGATAAATCTGCAAATCTTGGATTTTTTTTTTTTAAATGATGTAACAGCCCTTCAACTAAAAAGTCTGAGAAAGCCAGATCTGGTCCCCCACCTCATGGCAGGGTGAACTGTATGTATATCATGGCATATCTGAGGGATGTCTTTCTGAATTATTCCTGAAGTCTGAAGACAGGCAACGCAGGAGATGCACCTGGGTCCAGAACTGGCATTTCTGATCTCCCGGCCAGTATTACCTAAGCAAGCCTGAAGTCACTTGTAACAGCACAAGGACAGAAAAAATAACCAGTGTCAGCTTTGCGTTAGCACTATGGAAAAGGGTAATTTGTCTGGGAGATGTTTCCCAGTCTATTTCTATGCAGACCCACGTTCATGAGGCACCTCCAGACACCGCAATGATACCACTGGGCGTGAAAAAACTTTTTTTCCTGGAAAACAGCAGAAAGAAGTGAAGCGACTGGAGGAGAGCATTGGCCCTGACTCTGGTTTCCTCCCAAATGCTTTAAAACAACCGAGGGCTGCAGCACCGAGGTCTTCGAGGACATTGTGGTGTATGTGGAAGAGCGCGTAACCTAAAAGAGCGATGGGAAGAGGATTTAGGAAAAAGGAGGAGCACGGCATCGAGTCAATGCAGTGGCAGGGCAGGTGAAGAGAAGAAGAGGGAAAGCAGCTCTTCACAAAACTGCCAAATTCCTCATTTTCATGGCAAATACAAATACATGCCACCACCTCCATGCCTTGGCTTTGTGGCCCACAAGCCCAGGACTTCCACGTAGCATCGGACTAGCTAATTGACATTTAAATCATTAGCAGCGCACCAAATTAGTGTCAGGGCCTCCTGCATCCTTGGGCTGCTGGCTTGTTTTTGTAGCCCATATCCCAGAGAGGACCCCTGCTCATTGTTAATGAGGCATTTCAGCACCTACTCAGGATCATTATTGGTCTCTAATGAGGGCAAAGGTGTTTGCGGTATTTGACCACTTGCCTAATTAGTTTACAGCACAAATGCTCCCTGCTGAGTAGGAGATTTATGAGCTTGAGTTTGTCCCAGAGAGCAGTGCTGGGAAGGGAGCTGATGGCTGCAAACACTCCTGGTTTCTCAAAGCACAGCTCCCACCTACCCGCTTCCCCCACTGGTGAGACATCAGAAAACCAACCGGGGAGCTGCTGGGGAGCAGCACCACCCCACAGGGCACAGCTTGCTGCCCCCGCGACTCACCCATGTGGGTCTTCCCTCCCGTGCATCTCTGGGGACAACAGCAGGGATGAAGGTTTACCTTGCAAGCGCTGGAGTTCAACCATTCCAAAGAGCCTTGGGCGAGGTAGTTTTCCCCGCGACACATCTAGCGCACAGCAGAACAGGGTCAACTGCTAACGCAAAACCTCTTTTGACTCAGTCCCTGGCTTGCAGACCCCTCGGCAGCTACGGCCTGCCCTGCCAAACGGCTGCTCTGTGGGCAGGAACCTCTGGCTATCACTGGACACCCCTTGCTGGCGTTGAACAGCGAGCAAGGATGAAATCCTGCCCTTGAGTTTGGAGGAGCATGTTCTTACTGGTAGGTATGGGCCTTGGGGTGCCAAAACCACGAGTTGTATTGCTGCAGATGGAGATGACACCCCTAGGTCTTCATTCTCCTCCCCAAAGCCACGTTTGGGTGATCTACAAACTGGTTTTGCTTCAATTCTGCATCATAACTCCGCCCGATGTCCTTGGCAATGCCAGGAGGGGGTCACTTGAGACAGGAACAAACTCGATTTGACCGGGGCTTGCAGTGCTTCTCACTGCTGACAACCACCATCACCATACACCAAGGATGATTCCACATACTCAATTTTGGCTGTTTCAGAGAGCACGTTGGGTTTCGTTGATAATGGGAGAACAATTGCGGTGGAGCTTCAGAAACTCCTCACATTAAACTCTTCAGAAAAAGCATGAGAAATTCAGAGCGTTGACTGAATTGCATCTGAAACCTTTGGGATTGGAAATCCCCCATGCAACTTCAGTACCAAGAGAAGAGCTACTATTTGTTGACAACCTCTTGAAATCATACACTCAAAAATGTCCAGTGACTGGAAATAATTTCCCTCCAAATTTTCAGCTAATTAAAAAATGTTATAAATGCATCTTGGATTGCTAAAAATGGTTTGCTTTGCTTTCAACTACTAGATTCTTTCATATATGTTTTTGAGTAAGATTTAGGAGAATTTCCAATAAAGAAGCGGTTTCAACCACCATAAGAATGCCTCCCTTACAAAATCCAAAAGCCTTAACATCTAAAAAATGTGATATAAATGAAAAAAAGAAACAAAGCCAGCATGTACACGCAATCAACTTCATACACATCCATGTCTTCTGCGCGGGATGAAAAGAACATTTAACACAAAACACGTTGCAGCAGCTCAGCTTTGCCACGGCTGAGCCGGCAACCCCGGGACGGCACCCATGAGCTGCCCCCGCGCCTGGCGCTGTGATCCCTGAGATGCTCAGCTCCCCAAGGGCAGGCACTGGCTCCGAGACACAACCCCCCTTCCAGTGACCTCTTTTCTGTTTGCCTCAGCAGGAAGAGCTGTTTATTTGGTTTTTTAAGTTGCAGAAAATAGCTTAATGCAAAGCAGGAGCAAACAAGCAGCAGGACTTGCCAGACCCATAGCATCTTTCCTGCCTTTCGCCTGCGGCTGTACCGGTTCCCTTTGCATTTTTTGTTCGTGTGAGAGTTTGGGCTGAGTTCATAAATCAATTCTGACAGTCCCAGTTGGTAACTGTGATGCCAGCCCATGTAGGGGCCTGCGGAAACCGGCATCGCTGCTGCTACGATAAGGCTTGACTGGACAGCCACAGGCCCCCCAAATAGCCTGGTGCCTCCTTTCCCTGGTTTCCCCCTCCTCTGCTCCCAAAGGACACTTGCCATCACAGGGGCACGCGGTGCCAGCAAACCCCCAGCTCCCCTCCAACACCCTCACATTACAGAAATAACCAATGCTAATCCTTCAGCCCCATTTTCCTCCATTTTTCCCCAATATCCATTCTCTAGTCCGTGGTAGGCACCCATGCAGGTTGTCCAAGGTTGCTCACAGCAGTGGTTGCCAGTGCATCCCCCATTCCTGCCCTGGTGCGCCCTGCTCCTGCCCCAGCACCATGGGTTTGTCAGCAGCATCAGCTTACGGTGGCTGTGCAATAGCTCAAGGACAAGTGGAAAAAATCACACTTCCAAGCAGGAGGTAACGAGATGCAATTCTGCCTGTACAAGACAATAAATCACCTCTTCGACTTTTCTAGCCTTCAAATATGCGGAGCAGAGGGCAAGGATGCGGCTGATGAAGGAAGACTGGAAGGACTGAGGTTGCTTTTGCCAGAAGGAAAAGATGACAGCTGAAGAAAGATGCAATAGCAGTCTTCAGATCTGCGGCAAAGAGGAACGGAATAAAATATGCTCCGCATCCACCGCGCGGAAGACAAGACGTGCTTGAAGATGTTCACCACCACTGCCTAAACCATGAATCATGCTTTGTAGACAACGTCACATTCCTGAAAAGTCTCAATAAATGCACATTTTGGACAACAACAAAGTAAACCCAAGCAAAGCGTGCTCATTTCCCCATCACCCAGGGCCAACACATCTCACCAAAGCTTCTCATCACCCTCAGGGGCTTTTTAGCTATAATTGTTTTATTTGTTAGCTGGAGCTCATTTAGTGTTTATTCATAGCCCAAACAAGACTATACAACAGTGTAGTAGAGGAGGAGAAAACAAAATACCACCTTTGTCTGAAAATTTAGGGGAGATTGGCAAGGAGGGAGAACTGATTGAGTCCAACGAGGGGTACATGCCAGAGTCAGCCTGGTGCCAGCAAGCTGCTGCTCCATGGGGACATTCAGCCATCAGCTCTGCTGCTGGCCTGTTAGGAGATGATCTCGGTCCGGCTTGTTCACCGCTCTCTGCCGCACCTCTCCTCACCTGCAAAATGGGCGCAATGCTACCGTGCACCTACGCAATGCATATGGATGTGGGCGTTACGCATGGAGAAATAGGACATAAAAACCATGCGGCGTTACTCTGTTTTCAGTTTAACCCACATGGACAGCCCCTTCTTTCTGATTTCTGACATGTCAAGCCCTAGGAGAAAATCTCGTTGAGTCACTTAAATGGTGAGGCGCTCAGCATCTCTCTCCTACCGGGCTTTCAATTTAAAAAGCATTACACAGATGTAATTGGATTCAATTGCTACTACACATGCCATCTGGGGCTGCAGCCACTGAGTAATATTCAATATCAAAAAGATTGTGTTTGGCACAGCCCCTAATGAGGGCAGCTGCAGCATGCCCCTGCCAAGAAACTGTCAAAAAACGACTATCAAAAATAATTATGTAAAAAAAAAAAAAAAAAAAGAGAGAGAAAGTATAATTGCCACAAAAACAAACGGGCGATACGTTTACCTCATATGCCCACAGAGGAGAAGCTGGATGTTTAATACGGTCTGCTTTAAATCAGGAAGACAATACTTGATCGTGGGGGGAAGCGGCGCAGAGCAGCTGCTGACAGGCGAGGCCCAAAGGTACAAATTCGACGCGTGCTTTGCCTCCGCCACTGAAAAGATACAGACCATCGCCACAGCCGCATTGGCAGCCCTCGCACGCTTACGAAGGGTGCAACTTTGCCGTGCCGTCACCCGCCCTGCGGCGATAACACCTCACCGCTGCGACATCTCAGCAGCTGAGAAAATCTCCTCCAAAGGAGACCTGTCCCTGTCGCAGTCACCACGGGGAACCATCGCAAACACGCACCATCAGCACGTGCTAAAGAGGAGCGCTTTCTCCAAGAGAGGAGCACTTGCACCAAAAAGTCTGGAGTTGTCTGCACAAAACACCTGCTATTGGCTCCTCTTCATTTCCAGCTGCTAAATAATCACTCAAACTTCTGCTGTGTTTATATCACATGTTCTCCTAATTTTCTCTTGCCAGGCCAGAGCTTGCTGCAGCTTCCCAAGGAACACCTTCAATGTCGATGCATCAAGGAATGCAAGCCATGACCTCTCGTTGAAGCACGCTTCTTATCATCTAGGTGAATGAGACTGGGTGGAGAAGACAGCTTTATTTTTAAAGTTTTGAAATAAAGCATGCTAAAAATCCAGCAGTACAGTCATTTAATAACTGAAGCAAATCTGAACTAAGCTCCAGATTCACACTAGCATTACATGCTTCCTCTCCAACCCTTTTTCCCCCGGAGAAACCCCTTCAGAAATGTGGGCCGGGTTCCAGCCTTTCTGTTGAGGTTACCAGCACGTTTGCCAGTTACACCACTCATGATAGCAAGTTTTGCTGCGTGGGCGTCTTTTCCGCCATGTCGGCGACTGAGATCCACCACCTCGGTTTCCATAAGTTACCAAACCCTCATCAGCCATCATGGCTCTTTGGTCATGGGCTGGATGCTAACCATAAAAGACTCCATGTAGCACATTTCCAACCTACCGAGCTGCTCCATGGTCCCCGAACCTGGGTATTAACTTCTCTCCTCTACATCATTTTGTGGTTTGTGGTGCTTTTCAGAGGAGCCCAGCTGAGCTGTTACAGCCCCATGTGTAATCAAACAAGGGGGGAGCAGATAAAGCTATGACTTTTTGGACGCAGCTCCAGAGAGCACAGATGGACCCAGGGAACAGCATCTCCCCTTCAAGTCCCCGCCTGCGTTGCCTCTTCGCTGCCGTGCAGTTGCTCCTTGTTGGAGGCTCCCTAAGACATGGACATTTCTATTGCATGCCGCTGTACTTGCACTTAGATAAATTATACACTGTGTTTTTAAAGTTAGCAAATAAAAATGCAGAACGGACATGATGCAGGTGCAGAATATAGCGTGCGTTCAGTCACGAGGCTCTTCATTAATGCGCTTTCTGGTGCTCTACAGCATGGGGCAAAGGGTGTACAGGGTCAGTCAGTCATGCGCTGTTATGGACGAAAACCTTGGCTATGTATTATTGTTATCAATTCAAAATTTGCAATCAAAGTATCCAAACACCCTGCTGACAATGCATAATTTAGAGGTAGGAGTGTCTGCTCTTTGCTACAGACATCACTTCCACTGACCATAGGGAAAGCTGTGTGGCATTATACAGAGGAAAGAAGAGATCCAGAAAATTAATTTGACTTCTCCACTACTTTGAAAGTCAAATACTGTTTTTGTTTTCAGGGGCTCAGAAGGTAAGTACTCAAGATGGGCCCAACCCACAACATTCAGCTCCAAATCTAAACTTTCCCAATGCTCAGGGGTACGAGGATCCAAGGTTTTGGTTCAGCAGTGAAGTCTGGCCTTCAACCTCTCTCAGGTTCAGGGGTGTGCAGATCAAAGAACAGTTTCTGGTCCACCTCTAGGAAGTATCATATCTGCCTGGAGCAAGCAGGGAACCTGACCCAATGAGCCACGTGCCAAAATCTTCGTGTAGGAGAGATAGACATGAGTCACATGCTGGGTATCCCCATAGCCAAGGAGAAGCCCAGCAGGAGTTCACCCGGGGTTGAAGAGGTCCAGAGAGAGGTAAGAAGTTGACCTGAGACTTGGAATCCCTCCTCCGTTACCAACTTGCTAAGCAACAATTTTTTTTTTTTTTTTCTTTGCACGTCTCTGCTCTCTGTCTGTAAAATGGCAGCATCTCCCAGCTTTAGAAGAGTGTCATGAAGGTAAATAAATAAAAGAGACTGAAGTACTTGGATACTTGTGCGCTGCAGCGGCTGCAGCTCATCACATGAAGAGCTGAAGATGTTAGAACACGTAACACTCCACATACTTGATCTTTTTATCCCCCCTCATTTTCATTTCCTTATAATGGCTCAAAAGCAACTGGACCATGATGTTTCCCATACTTTGTCTAAACTCAGAGAAGAAAAAACATAAACATTACAGCAACATCTACTGAGCCATTTTACTAATTGGCAAGTGCGGTGAAAAAAAACTCCACCATACTTTCCCCACATGTTCATGAGTACATCGAATGTTATGATACCAACCACAACGCTGCATTAACTGTGTTCCTCGCAAGATCACTGTGCATAGCTGGAAATCACAATCCTGTCCTCAGACCGAGAAAGACGACAAAATGGCAGCAATTGAAATGATAAAGAATAAATAACAGCATCTAGCACTAGCGAGCACTTCCATAACATTTCGCATCTCCCGAGTTTTATGCAAATTCATTATTCCCATAAGCAACATAAACGTCACGTGACGCGCGACTCCAAAAGGATCAACTTTGCAAACTATTTGTCACCCCTGTCTGTCCACTTTCCCCTGGAGAAGATGGCAGCCCATCAAGGAGGAGAATCAAAGCTGCGCGCATCTGTGTGAATCAAAGCAGCCAGGAGCACCCGGGCTACAAGAGAATCATCCAAAGAGACAGACCGGTGCCAACGCCCCTCCATGACAAAAGGGAACTCTAATCACATCTGAAATAGGGGTTTTAACAGCTAAAGCCGGATCCATAAATAAACCAAGATTAGGGATCGCAATTTATTTTGCTTTGTATAATAATATCCAGACCCAACCGTAAGAGGGAAATTCTGCACTGCATTAGCATCCTGTGCAGGCCCGGCAGCGCTCGGCTTTGGCTGCAGCGCGAGGATGCGCAGATGCCGTGCTCCTTGCAGAAACACCAGCCTGCTGCCTGCTCCGGCACCGCGCTGACGGCACCACTCTGCCAGGGAGCATCCTGCCGCGTGATGGTCACCATCGCAGCACGGATATAGGCTGTGCCGACAAACAGCCCGGCACCGGCCAAAATGGCAGCAATGAGTGGGAAAAGTGTCTCGGACCAACTTCATGTGACCCCAGAGGTAGTGAAATGAGGACTTGGAAAGGTTTCCAAGCAGAAGCACGCGTGCAGCAAGCTTTACAGCGAGACAAACGCCCTTCCTGCACGCACACTCGGCTTTCAGAGCTTGCACAGAGGGACTGGCTCATGTCAGGAGCACCCATGGGTAGGCTTCAGGCACTGCAAGGGTCTACGCTATCTTATCTATGAGAGTTTCTACAAGTAGGTGAGTCTACCTGGATCTCCACGCGCATTTTCACGCGCTTCAAAAGTGCTTTTATTTTCAGAGCTGCTGGACGGCCAAAAGTTTTGGTAAAGTCATTGCGGGTACTCACCACCTCCAAAAATCATCTACCTATCCAAAGGCCCAATTCAGCAAACACATGACAAGCATTAAAGCACTTGAGTAGATCCACTGAGGTGGCTTGGACTCATACACTACATTTCAAATCAGCCGCTTGCAGACAGCCCAGAGAAAAACTCTCTCTTCTCCCCAGCCTCCCTCCACCAAGTCAGGCCCATGGGGTCCGAAACACGCCGTGAGCTGCTCTTTGCCAAACTGAAACCTCATCCATGAGGTTTGGCAAAAGCCAGGACGATCCCCCGTCCACCTGTCTCGAAGCCAACGATCACAAGGATGGTTATTTAATATTTATAGCATGGCGGTACCCAGAAGCTCCAGCGCGGAGCAGGACTCCATCCCGCTACGCTCTGTGCAAACAAAATCCTTTGAAGGCAATAACTGCCTCTGCTCTGAGATGCTGCAGGAGCTGCATCGGAGGCTTCCCAGGCGCTCTGTAAACCCAGACAAAAGCTATAAAAACCGTGCTGCAGGGAAGAACTGGGAAACGGAGAACGCGATAGAAGGAATGTCTCCATCTATAACGATCACAACTCCATAAGGTTGTTTAAAATAGGGAACAGAGACTGTTTTCTTTGTGGAAATCCTATGTTTATTATTAGTTATGCCTCTGAGTATAAATAAATACGTAATGGATTGCATATTGGTTAATTCCCTTCATTGTGCACTTAATTGCTTCCTTGTTTGCTTTATGCTTTCCACTCTGCTATATCCTCATATTTCACCATAAGCTCATCCCTTCCACATTTGTTTATTGTGTCTACGTTTCCAGAAACTGAAAGGTCAAGAGAAAATATGATTTGTTATGGAACTTCCTAATACTAACATAACTTTAACATACAGTACAGCTCCCCGCCCTCCCCTGGCACGCAGATTAGCAGCTGAGCCTGGCTTTCCTCCTAGCTCAGACACCCACCAGCCTGAACACCAAGCAAGCCAGCTCGGTTCCAGCAAGGAGGCAGCTTCCCTGAAACATCCTCCCCTGTTTTCTTTCCCGGACAGAAGGCTTGTGTTCAAGTGCTCAGCTCACGCCCCTGAAGAGGACATTCTCCTAACCCACAGGACAGACGCTCCTTGGGCAGGGATGCTGCCAAAGCAGACAGCACCTTGCCAGCACCTTCTCACCCTGCTTTTGTGGGGCCACCCTTGGCTGAGAAACGAGTCGTCGGCCCTTTTGGCACCATCTGACGACTCTTCCCAGCAGGACTGGTGGGTTTTGCTACGTGGATGCCCGCACGTGCGAGTTAGAGCCGAGATAGCTGTGTGCTCCAGAGCACAGCGAGCACCTCAAGGAGACTCGCAGGGCAGGCGTGCTTGGCCAGGGTGCTTCTGGACCTGGAGCAGTGACGTGGTTTTGGACGGTGAAGGTGTCACCTAGCACTGACAGCCTCTAAATCTTCTCCCTAACCCCCAGTGGGGCACAACCCACATCCCGGCTGTGCACATCTCATCACAGAAACCTCTGCAACCCTCCTTTGAATACACTGTGACCTTCACTTCAAAAACGAGAGGGTGGAAGCTGCAATCCTCACTGCACGCAACACATGCCTTAACGCTAGAGTCTTCGCAGGGAGCTCCAGACACATGGGAAGCGGTTTCCAGATGCATTTGTTTTGTGGGCAAAGCACCGCGTTTGCTTGCAGCAGAGACACGGGCGGGAAGTGCGCGCTCAAGATGAGAGCATTTTTCGAAGGTGAATGCATGAGGGAAGTCACTCTGAGTTCATTATTGGAAGTACAGAGAAACACACACTTTTTCCAAGCAAATATTAGATCAAGATGACGTTTGCGCGCAGCATACAGATGCATCAGCTGCGGGCAGGAAGAAATGCGTCCCGTAGGATACAGCTGTACAAGTAGGTGTGTTGTGCAGGGTTTCCGCGTTCCCCTAAAGCATCCGGCAGCAGGCAGAGCCGGAGGCACCACGGGGACCGCACAGGGGGACACCTGGAATTGCATGGAGGCAATTACACCCTCTAGGAATGAGATGCCGGGAGTTGCAGAGACCAGGTTGAACGCAAACAAACTTAACGCGGTGGAAAGGAGAAAGAGGAGCTTTGTCCGAATATCCTGCAACCCTCCCTTTGCACCACGCTCCCAGCGAGCAAACATCATCCTTCCTAACAGGGCTGTCATCCTTCTGCCAGCAAAATGACGTCCCGTAGATGCCTCCTTAGGCAAGGGGAAGGCGTTATTGCTCTCAGGACCAGCAGTCGGTCCTGTTGCAGAGGTGAACCAGGCCATGGGCAATGTTTTCCTACCCTGTCACCACCGCCAGCCCCCAACTAGCACCAGGTTTTGGGTTTCCTCCCCTCCCCAAACCTGTCCTCAGACTATAAAGCTGCCCAGAGTTTCCAACAGTCCCCCCTGTTAGGACTCCCAGCCTCAGTCCGGTTAGTCCTTGTACTTCTCAAAAAAAGGGCCAATTTTTGGTAAGCAACCAGAGGCTTAAAATGTCTTACTCAACCTTATTAGAGGTAAGGAGAAAAATATGCAGGGACGTGAAGCAAATTCCTGTCTAATTCCTCGGGAGACCCAATCAATAGAAGACTTCTCCTCTCTGTTTATTTTCTTCGCAGCACAAGTCCCAGTCTGTCCTCTTCCTCTTCCAAAAACCTGATCGTGCTCCACACCCAGGAGCCGTGACATCAGAGGATATTTTAGGAAGGCAAGTTTGTCCCCAACCCAGGTTTGGTCTCGTTCCCTTTCCCTCACACAACCCCAGCCCAACCCCACAGCTTGCTGCAGAGGAAAGTCGAAGCTGGCTACTGGATGCCAAACCTGGAGGTAAAGTGGGAATTTGAAAAAGAAGGAATTGTCTTTTCCAGTAATTTCCCTCTGAAGAAATAATATGCTTGGCTTGTCTCTATGTTGATACAAGGGTGACTCATTAATCCAACAATGTGAGACTGTTTTAAGGTTAATGGCAGGCATCTAGAACTGGCATCGTGTCAGTTGGCAGCATCCGAGCTCAGCTAAAAAATGCACTTTTATCGCTGTAATATATCCGGAATGCAGCCATACCTAAAGATTTCATTCTCAGACTAATTTTTCAAGGCTATTCTCAGAGTCCATTTGCTCCTGGCTCCAAGCTTTGCTTGAAAATTACCCTTGCAAACCAAACTTGTGCCCAACCTTCGTGTCTTTGCAGTATATTAGAACCTAATCACACCTCTGCAGATTCTCATTTTACCCAGGTTTGGTCTAACCCAAAACTCTGCAGACAACCACGGGCTCGGTCAGCTCGCTGCAAGAGTTCAGCGCAAGCAGGAGTTTTATAACTCTCTCAACATCCATTCGGCACCACTCCTTAGAGCATATCTGGGAGCACACTCCAAAATGTCTACTGACCTCTACCTGAGAGCTAAAAAAAGCTGCGCTCTCTCTCCCCAAAGTTTACTAGTTTTTCAAGGAGACCTCCAACAAAAACAACAACTGATAGTGGTATTTCTGCTATGAAAAAAAAAAAAAAGCTAAACTAACTACTTCTACCCTTCCTACATCATAAGATGAAGGAGGGGAAAAAAAAAAAGCAAGAATATTCTCTCCTTGCACGTCACCTCTGCATTTTCCTTTAACTTTTCAGAGATGTTTGCTTGGTTGGTTACAGCCATCCTGTGGACAGATGCCTACATCCTTACTCACAAACTGCTCAGGCAGAATTCCCAGGGAAAACAGTGGGCCAAGTCTTAAACCGCTTTGTCCAGTCCTACCAAAGCAGGGTTCTGCTGGCCAGGGACATGCAGAGAGCTGGAAACTTAGCCTCCTCAAAGACGGTCAGGCTGCCTTAAACAAGAGAGGAGAATGGGAAAAATGTATTTTTCAGCATCAAAAGCCTCCCCTCCCTTCTAAGAAGGATGCTGGGGACTGAAATGCTGTCCCGCAGCGCCGCAGACAGGCAGAAGGGTGATGCGAGCTCTATGGACTGAGCATCAGAGTGGCCATACCAGGACCCAAGACCCATCCAATGCCAAGATTTGCTTCCAAGAGTGGCTAAGAGCCATGGGAAGAGTATAAAACCCAGAAGTATAAAGTGATACTCCCCCATTATACTCTATCAGCCTCCAGCTTTTTTGCATCACTGAGATGCACCATGCCAGGTACTCCGTCTTTGTAGTTATTAGCCCTTGGCTCATGCTCCTGCCAAGGTCCCTACGGGGCAAGTTCTCTGCTGGGCTTCCAAATCCTATAACCGTGCGTAGCTTTGAGGCACAGCATAACCACGCTTGCAAAAGCGGCCTGATGAGTTAGTATTAGTCAGGTTAGGCCTCATTAAACATCTGCTTAGCGTTTGTAGGATCATGCCTCAATGCTTAGGGTTGGTTTTTTCCGAAGATAATGATCCTTTTTCCATCTGATTCCTAGCGACAGCACAATACATCATTCTAACCATGGGCAAAGCTCTCAAAATGCAAACCTGCTGCTGTAACTCTTTCAGAAATGCGCATAATATTTTAATCAGTCCTATAATGCCAAACTTACACACCTATAAGCAGAACAGACAAGTCACAGAGATTCAGGATTAGAACACACATCTGCTGTAAGGCTTTTGAAAAACTGGCCTCCATCTATTAGGTACATGGAAGTTACAAAATGTAAATAAGCCCAATAAGTTATCTCTGCTTTCCATCTTATGAAATCTTCCCGCTTTGTTTGTCTTGAGGAACAGACCACATCATATTCCTGAACTTGTCACACCGTGACATTTGTTCATGTGCCGTAAGCCTTTATCTTCTTTCCCTGTACCTGCACCTATTTTACCGAACCCTTTACTGAAAAGGTCACTCATTAACAGCCCATCCCTGAGGACCCTGTTGCAAACTCCCACCTTCACCAGAAACATCCACTGCAGAGAGTGCTCACCTCGCTTTCCAGAGTAAAGTAATTATGACAGAGAAAATGGAGAAAGACGTTGCAGAGAGCCTGGAATTGCTGCCTCTCCAATGGGCCACAGTCTGAGAGGGGACATCACTGCATCTGAGATGGGACGTTGTTATATGTCCTCTTACCCCCAATTTGTGCTCGTCCTTGCAGGGAGACGGTGGTCTCCCTCCATGCCACGTAGCAAGAGCAGAAGCTGGGAAGGCACCACCAGCATAGCTGGGTCCCTTCCTAAAGGATGACAAAAGCCCATGTGTAGGAGATGGTGCCGAGGAGGCAGAGGGGGCCTCCAAACCACAGCAGGAAAGGCTGGGGCTATCGCAGCACAGCACCTACTCCTGTCTGGGCACCGTGCACCTGAATATGTTTCATTCCTGGGGCCCCATCATCCTCCCTCCCCCTTTCCTCTGGTTCAGTATCTGAAACACTGGTGCTCAACCAGAACTCTTGGGCTTATCTACAATAAAATCAAGTGTTAACAGCTACGCAGCTACTCCAAAGGGGATAACGGCATCAGAACGACTAAAGGTGCAACTATGTGGGGAAGAACGGGGTAATTCCAGTAACACCTCCGCTGTACGTTTAACCATGTAAGAGCAGACCATTTGCTGCTGCAGTCATGTGGCGAAGCAGGTAAGAACAGGACATACCCATGCTCTCCATCGGTTGTCATGTTAAAGAGACCACATTAGCAACCTGACAATGGTGCCACATGTTTTCAAATTCCACCATGGTGGGAACCTGTCCATTCTTGGTCAGGCATGATGGCTACTGTCACTGATTAAATGCGTGACCCATTCGGAAGGCAACAGCACCGACTTTCACGGGCAGAGACACGCTGAACACCTCACCTCTCCCTGCTAGCGTTTTGCTGCATGCAAAGGGCACTTTATATTTGCGGCAACGTTAAATTAGGAAGCAATACTGTTCTTTGAGGCTGCTGCAGCCCTGAGCCTTTGGAGCCGGCGGGAGCAGAGCTGGCTGACAGCAGCAGAGGGCAGTGGTTGATTCACGCTGGCCAATTTGTCACACTGTCGTGATGAAAACATAGACACGTGTTCCTAATAACTCTCCCCATCAACTACAGACGTGTACAGTCTTAGCCGAAAGGTTAAGCATGGGAAATCTAAGACAGCAGGTGAAACTAAAGGAGGAGACAGACGCTACACCTTGATTTAGCATCCATTATGACAACGATGGAAAACCAAGTAAGCAACAGCAATTACCCACGGCTCCCACCCACGGAGGCAGAGATCACTACCGGGATCTTTATTCCTTCTTGTTAAGGTGCCTACCCTAGGGACAGTGAAAAAAACAAAACAAAACAAAACAAAACAACAAACCACCCCCAAACCAAAAACAAAGAAACAAACAACCTAACCCACACTCAGCTCCAGCAACAAGAAATTTTTTACATGCTTCAAAAGTAGTTTTTTTGAAAACCAGAAACAATTTTCAAGTAAACCAAACATTTTCTCTTTTACTCAAACATCCTGGACAGTGACGGCCCTAATCTCCTTTGCGATTGCTCTTAATAAATCTTAATTAGGGTAGGAAATCTGGAAGCTTCAAACCCACCTGAGCATCTTTCATTCAGAAGGAGGGAATCCAGGCAAAAAGCCTCGCCAGCAATCAAATGCTCTGCTCCTCCTAAAGCACACCAACATGTACCCTTAGCCATCCTCCTCCTCTAGCACATACAAGGCTGAGATTATACAGCCATTCCCCTCATTTTTTGAATGGCTTTTATTTTTTAATGCAATTTCTCCCCAGGCCAGAGAGTCCTAAGAGGAACAGAAGTAGAAAAGGGACAATTAAAGGCTTTTTAACAGCTCTGGAAAGCCAGGCCACCGGCTATGCTAATTGCTAACAGCTTTCATTACTGTTCCTCTCCTTTCATTTTTGCTGCACATGAAATTGGTGTACTTAAAGCAAAGAGCTGACCACGGCAGAGGCGGGCTGAGGAGCACCAGCTGCTCTGCCGGGTGTCCCACACCGCCCTGCCAGAGCAACATGGTCCAGAGCCGTCATCATCCTCGTGCTCCTCCAACCCAGAGGTTCCCGTCCACGCTGCCCGATTCTCGGCAAAGCCCAGACCTCCCACATCCAGCCACCCAGGCACGTGTGGTTTCCTCCAGCCTCACCCACCACGCGCTCTCCTCTTCCAGCCCCACGGCTCCCCATACACACAAGCCCTGACCCAGCTGTCCTCCAGCCCAACGTGCGCTCCTCTTCATGTCACCCTGACATTTGAAGTTTTGGCTCCTAAGCAGACATCTCAGCCTTGGCCTGTGGCACCCAGTGGACAAAGAACAGCTGGAAAACGCTTCAGCCCAGACAACAAACCATTTTCTAGAATCTGAAAGGTCAGGAACTAAATCCATCTTATTGCACAGTGCACGGCATTTTGCCACAATGCAAGGCTGGCATTTCCACAGCTTTGCAGGGATGCTTCTGAGGACGCCACTCCTGAAGGATGCTCGAGCCCTTTTAGAGGATGTTAACCCACGTACCACGCATCCTACGTTCTCAGAGTTCATTTCAGCATGCGCAAAGGCTTTCCCTTTCACAATTTGGCCCCTTTCCCTGCTGGCTGTGTGCCTGTAGCTGGCAGTTCAAGCATCCCAGCAGATCCATAAATAATTCAACAGCTTGCTAAAAAAAAAGTGATCAATCATGTTTACGGTTCTGAAACATGCAGAAAACGTAGGCAGAGTCAGAGACCCAGGGTACCAGGAATAAGTGAGGAGAAATCGGACGGGGATATTGCAAGGCAAAGCATCAGAGAAGCCAGCTGCGATAGGACTGAGCTGTTCAAGAAGAAGGGAGGAAAAACTCTTTGAGTTTTAATTAACTCTTCAACAAAATAAAAAAAAAAAACCCAAACCAACCAACCTTTTCCATTTCCAGACAAGAATATTTTAGGGTCCTAAACAGCCATGCGAGAAGTTCCAGCTAGAGTAAGCCTTTTTACACATCTTCCAGTAGCATATGCTTTAAAAATCACATGAGAGAAAAGCATGCATTTCTTTGGCTACTCGTGCCTATTTATTTCCCGGCTCTAGAAGCAAAGTATGCCACAGAGACAAATTTCATCCATCCTTATGGCTACCGCTCCTCTGCTGATATGCAAATACCAGCATTCATTCATGCTCTTTTGGAAGTTTATTAGTCCACTTTCCACATTGCTGTTATTTTAGTAGCACCATCTGAACCAGAAATCGTAATTCCATATCCTGTACTCCGCAGATATTGGTGTAAAATTAAAAGACTATTTTCTCATACAGAGATCTCCAAATCTTTCTGGCAGGGAGAATGTCTGACAACCGACTGGGCTCCAGCCCGTGCTGCTGAGTGCTGTTTTCTTTTCAGTTTTCCTTTCTTTGGCTGTTGTGCTAAACGTAGTGAAAAGAGACAGACTCTTTTTTATTTACATATCTCATATATATGTAAAAGCAGGGTCTTACGTTAGCAGGGGGAGCGTGCCAGCATTCCAGACCCCACTGGTCACGCATGCTGGCAGGGTCCTCCCCGAATATTGATAGCAGGATGACATGCTGCCTGTATTTTCCGCAGCACTTTCACTCTAGAAAGAGGGCCACACCAAAATCCTGGGGTCGAGTCAAACACTCATTTTCCTCCTTATTCAGCAAGAAACACGGGACGTGGAGATGAGCTTACAGCTGAAACAGGCTGTTGCCTTCAGCTGCCCATCCACCCGCAGCCCTGAGCAACAGGGTTCGGAGCAGGATCGTGGGGTCAGGCTTAGGTGCCATATGCACCTACTTCCAACTTTCTGCAGTCTCCCATCACTGGATTAAATGACATTAAAAAGGAGGATAAAGGCGACAAAAGACTTTGGGATAGAAGAGATTGCCTTATTTTTAATTGTTGTAAGTGCAGGTATGTTCACGGTGAAGCATCTCATTCAGTTTTCAATGGCTGGAGCAGGAGAATTCCTGCTGCTCTGTTGGGGAGGCTATGTTAGACCTTACGAAAAATCTCCCTGTAATAAATCAAGTTAAATAAACCTCCTAGCAGAGGTTTTGAATGCTGAAGTACCCCTAATACAACTCCACCGCTCGCCTACACTGCAAACCAGAGACAGTCTTCGGTCCTTTTCTGTCCTGCCCTCATGGCACTGCTCTCCTCGTGGCTACGGAGAAGAGCTCTGAAGCAAGAAGACGGCTGGGAAAATCCTGAGTTCCTTATGCAAAACCTCTTCCCTCTGAAGCAAACAATCCTAATCCAAAGTAAAAATAGCAAGGAAGAGTACAGCTGCTTGCAAATGCCAAGGACTTATTTCTTTCCATGGAAGCAGGCAGACAGCCGAGAGGAACATGACCAGCGCTGTGGACATTTTGGATTACTGGCCCAAGGAAAGAGAGATCCTGATACATTTCCTAAACATTGCAAAATGCTGAATTACCCACTGTCCTCTGTCATTTATCGTTCAATGATGCACTCAAATCCAGCTTTTTACAAAGCCACAGGCGCATGCATGTTTTCAAAAGCTTTGTAAACACAGTGACACTTCCAGAAGACCAGTCGGAAGGGACACCTCCCCTCCCAGCCCTCCATCCTGGCATGCTCCCCATGGAGTGGGACGCTGCCTTTGCACACCCTGCACTGCCCGCAGGACTCCAGCTCTCCCTGCCTGCTCCTGGCCCGGGGATGGCAGACCGCTCCTGCCTTTCCTTCCCACCTTCCTTGTTGCACACAGTTTCTCTCCAGCCTTCCCACACAGATAGAGGTCTTGAGAGGAGTCTTTCAAAGCATAAACTCCTTCAGCCTAGCTGAAAACAGGTAGAAGTTGTTCCCCCATTTTTTTTTTTCCACTCCTTCTTCCACCTTTCTCATTGATGTCTGTGACAAGCCTTTCTGATTCAGCTCCACCACACAAGCTCACAGAAGCATGGCCTGCAGCTAACAGCAATAACAGGGACATTTCCTGGTTTAATCACATATTTGATAAACTGCACAGCAAGAGCCCACTTAGAGACACCGACTGCCCAAGATGCACAGCTTCATGTGGGTGCGTTGAAAGAAAAGATTTACATGAAGATGCAATTGCTTTTTAGCGCACTGGTTTGCCGTGTCCTCAAATGTCACCCTGTAGCCAGCACAATCCAGCAGCAGGGACTTGCTAGATTTGCATCCAACCAGGAACACGTTGCTGCTCCATGATGGTATTTCACTGGGTCAGTTAAGATCCCCAAGTTAGCACACAGCAAAAAAACCAAACCAAAAACCCCATGAACCCCAAAACCAACAGGTATAACGTGCAAACAGAAAACCCCAGCCTTCATTATCAGCATTAGAAAGATAAATATAAAGAAGGCAAAATGAGGAACTCGGGTGTCTGTTGTGCAGCCCTCTGTAGATTTTATGCATCATCATCCTTAGGCTCTTCAGACTGAAGGCTTTGGGGGAAATGTTTTACTACCTACGGAGGTTTCCTACATTGCCAGAAACAGATGTATAGGATTAGAGGAATACACAGCTCCTCTTGTGCCCAGTCCTCCCCATGGAAGAAGAGCTACAGAAGCACGCTGACATCTCAGGGCAAGGACCACAATGGCACCCTTGGGGTGAAACCTAAAACAGCAACATGCCCTTAGCCCACCAAGGAACAGGACTGGCTTATAGGTCTGGCAAAAACAAATGAAAAGAAGAAAAGGAAGGAAGGAGAGGAGAGAAACAGCTGTGCTGGCGGAGACGTGGTGGCTGCACCCAGAGCCTTGTGCCTGGGAGGTGCGTGTCGGGTCAAGCAACAAAAGCACAGAGCAGGAGATGGTGTCAAATCCATCAGCAACGTGTCTTCCTGGCTGTGAGGAGGGTGCCGGCTGCAAGCCTTTGAGTGAAAAGCTGTTTCCAAGATGTAATTGCCTCTGGCACCTTCTGTGGGACGGATGGGTGTTTAGAGGGTGCCTGTAATTCAATTGCCTCTGAAGGATGAAAGAGGCTTTTCTCCTCTTTCAAAAAAAAAAAAAAAAAAAAAGAAAAAAGAAAAGAAGGGGCGGGGGGAAGACAGAAAAGCATCCAGGTAACAGTTTCCTTTGGGAACAGAGTCCTCCAAAATGTAGGTGGTAGGACAAATACACTTCTGGAGAAGCTATATTGAGAACTTGGCCATGGTGAGCTTCCATCCAAAACATGCCTTATTGCTGTTGGGCTAGGAGGCTAATTGCAAGTCCAAAGAAAAGAAAAAAAAAAACCCAAAACTCAATGGAACTGAGCTTTAAAGACAGTAACTTCCAAATGCTATTTAGACACTGGCAAGCACATGCTCCATTTCAAACTTGAGGAGAAGAGAAAACAAACATGCCACTACTGGGAACACACTGGAGGTCTTTAGCTGGGGATATGGAGAGGAAGCTCCCTCGCCAGCCCACACAAACACACACACAAGCTCACACAGTTGGATCAGTTGCTCAGAACAGAAGAAAACATTAAGCACTTTGGAGGCGGACGCTAGCTTCATGTCTCCAGTGACCTGCCCCATCACATACCCTGCAGCTATTCCAGGGCGCAGGAATTGCCATGCAGGAGAGCCAGCGAGCAGGTCCCCTGCCAGGGAGGAGCTGCAGCACCTCTGCGAGCTGAACATCGTCATCACGGGGTAAGGTATTTGCATCATACTTTGTGCATCTGCTCCTAGATGGTGGCAAGCATGCAAGAAACATCACATTTCAGGTACTGCTGAGGAAGCTACCCTTCACCTACCCACAGTATAGATGATATTTAGATTAGTGATATTAAAAATGTTTTACAAACCCACAAAATGCTCAGAAAACCCCACCACAACCTGAGATGAGCAGAGTGAAGGAGGAGACTCGTGAATCGGACCTGCTTTCTTTGTTTGGTTTGAGAAAACCAAAATGTAGGAGAACTTAAAGCAAGCCTGGATTTCTGCAAGGACATAAGGGACTGGCATCGCCACCCATTCCGCCTTGAGCAACGTCCCATATGTTTCCTGCTCTGTGCTAACCATCAGCCAGAGGTTGAGCTTTGCAGAAAACCTCTTCCATCCTTCCTGCCACTCCTACCAGGTCCCACCGCTGCATCCCTCTCTGCAAAGGGCATCACTGGACCATCCTGATAGCGGCACTCAGCACCCTTTAGTCTCTGCTGGGAGTGGGTTTTGGGTGAAGAACAGTGGTTTGGGGGCTGGACTCAAAGGTGGTATATGGGGCAACAGCTCCCCCAAAGGGTTTACGCATTCTTAATCCATCAGCAGGGTCTGGTAGGAAGCTGACCGCCTGCATGTAATTAGACCTGCGAGTGCACCTCTGGCAGGTCATTTTATTTCCCTCCTCTTCATATGTTCTTTATAGCCCCACTGGCAAAGCATTTGACAGCTTCACAACCTTGAATGTGTTCAGCTGTGGGAGGGAGGGCAGAGCTGGCGTCTCCATTTCACAGCAGGGGCAGAGGAAAAGGAGGAAAGCCACTGGGGAAATACAGGCCAAAACAGAAAATGGACTTGGATCCCCCTAAATCTAAAAAGCCGCTCTGCTAAAACAAGGGATAATTTCCTTCGTGAAGGCCAGCTACCATTACCAGCAATTAAACATCTTGAGCTTGTTGTTTGCAAGGCTCTGGCACAGAGGAAGCCATGGAAAATGCTGTGCAGTGGTGGTGGGATCTCTCTAGCCCATGGTATGCAAGCTGGCGTATGGCTCTCCACACACACACACCAGTGGTCACCAGTGGATTGACCTTGCCAACAGTCATTCCTCCCAAGCCCAATTTCATCTTTGGCTGTTCTCAGCGGTTTTGGGTTTCTTTCCCACAAACATTGCAACACAACTGATAATGTTGCTGCTGCTTTGCAGGGCACCCAACGCAGAGCCTTTGTAAAGGCTCCTCGAGCAAGTTTGCATCTGTGAACCCAGGTGGATACCGCATAATGTCAACAGAGAAAGAAAAGGAAAGAGTGCAGTTCATGGATTCTTTACTCCTATAGATGGTCAGGTCCCAGAACATCCTTAAAGAAAAAAAACTTTCATTACTTCCTCTTGACAGTAGCAGATGCAGACAGCCAGTGCCTGCCTCTGATGAGCAGACGGGCAATTCATCCACTGCGAAGGGGATGAAGAGCAAGGTAAAAGAAGGGAGAAGCTGATCCTTGAAAGTCAACAGCATCAGTGGGTTGATGATGATTGACTGAGGACAGGGGTGGGTGGAAACCCTGTATCCTTGCGTCTCCCACACTCCCTGAGCCAAGCACAGCCCTTTGTGACTTCTCCATGGACTGTGAGGGTACATCCTCCATGCTTTGCTTGCCCTTTCCATGCAGCAATGTGTGGAGCCACCACACTTGGCACCTTTGTCCCTGTCACCTCTCCAGAGGATGGACACGAGGAGCCATGGCAGTTGGGTGAAATTTGGTCACCCAAAGGTGGCACTGGGGGAGGATTTACAAGTAGGGAGGGCAGAACAAATTAAGAAACTGTAATTAAGCATTGCCACACATAGCATGCATGCTGAGACACGTGATAGAAAGCAGCAATTTCCTCCTTGCCCACCACCTCTCACATCAGCGCTGAGTCCAGCTCCCACGTAGGGAGTGTCCATGAAGGACACTTCCCACTTGGCTGCTCAAGGGGAACACAGATCTGAGGCTGCTGTACCAAAATAAAATGGTAGATGACTGATCCTGCCTATAATACAAATGACTTGCTAGAGACCAGCAAGAGGTTTTATTTCCTAAAAACATTCACAGGCATCCTAGGAAGGGCAATTCCCATTTGTCAACTTGAGTATTTCCTGGCAGTACCTTCTAATCTCTTGGCACCGGTTTGCAAGTTAAAGCAAACAGATGTGTACATTTGCAAATCTTACTCATGCACGCAAGTCAGGTGTGAGAGCTGATCAAAAGTCCCCTAACAAATGTCAGGACTGCATTTTGATGACAAATTAAGTTTTGATTAATTCTTTTAAGTGATGCATTTCCCCAGAAGATATTAAGCATTCATCAAAAATTTGGGAACAAATTTGTCTAGGTTTTGCTCCGTCGCATTTTGTTCTCTCCAGGAGAAAAATCCAAGTTTTCCCTTGGGCAAAACCCTTTTTCTTTTAGCTCCAGCACAGCATCATCTGTGTACACCATCACTAAACTGTGCCCTAGGAAGTTAGAGGGATCATAACAAATCTAAAAGCAGCAGCAGCATAAAGCCAAGTTATTTTTACATCACCTCTTTTCCCTGAGCGCTCCCACAAACATTTTCTATTAACCTCATGACAACATATCCACCTTAAGAGCAAAGCTTATATGCGATATAACATGCTATTTCAGCAACTGCCAGGTACCCCGTGAGAACTCTCCACCTTCTCCCACCGATGAGGTGGGATCCAGGCCCCGTGGCAGCGACCCCGCTAAACCCGGCTGTAGCCTGATGGATGGGGCGAGGAGGACGGGTCTAGACCAGCTGCCTAGATGCGTGTCCCCGCTGCTGGCCATGGCAGCAGAGCCCAGCACCAGCTGATTTAGGAGATAGCTGCCCGGAGCTCCCCGTGTTGCCCCACCACCTCCGCTCCCCACGCCGGCACGGCGCAGCATCCCTCTGCCCGGTCGCACTCATGCACCGATGAGGATATTGGGCTCTGAGGTTCCCTCCTAGCAGCACCTCTGGTACAAGCTATGGGATCAAGACTACATCAGGTGTGGATGTTTGGAGGTGCCACGTGGCACAGTGTCATCTGTCCACATGGACTGCATGGGACGTAGCGCTCCGTAACATCCTGCCACCCAACACCACCCAGGAATAGGGACGCACCACAGCATGTGCACAAACCCCTTCTCCTCACCGACTTTACTATTTTCTCCTCCTTACAACCCAGCCAAGCGCAGTTTCCTGTGGCGGGGGAGGAGGGTGGTGTGTAAAGCCCACAGCCTCAGGGGAGCCTCTGAATTCCCTATCAGCAGCCAAGTCCTTCGGACAAGCTTCTCTGCACGCAAAGCTGCTGGGACAACTGAGGGTGTTTGTCAGCAGGATTTCCCTGCGTGTAATTTAAGGCAGGCGGGTGCTTAGGGAGGCTACAAGCCTGCCTTCCTACAATAAAAATCCCATCATAAGTCTCCAACAGCTGGCTAACTTGTTAATACCCAGGTACACGGGGGCTATGCAAGCGGTCACATACTCATGCGCTACAAACCAGTTCCTAAACCATGGACAAAAAGCCCCAGAAGAGACAACCAGAGAGTTTGGGATAGCAGGGGGTGAGCTGCTGCCAGTCCTGTGTTCCCATCTCCTGGGTCCCTCCTCCTGAGGCCACTGGCAGCGTGAAACGGGAGCCAGACACAGTGTCTGGAAGGAGGATCCTCTCCCGCTCCTGCTCCTGCTCCGAGAAGCGATGCTTTAAAGCAAGCGCCAAGTAGGCTGCAAACCTGTCTGGGCAGCTGAAGAGCCCTCGGGCAGAGCTCCTCCCTTCTAGCTGTCACCATCAGCTACAGTTCATCATCGCTCGCGCTGTCCTGGGTCGGAGGCGCAGGCTCACAGGTTCAGCAGCAATTCTGGCAGGAGATGCCTTAATTTGTCCACAGGCTTTGTCAGCACATAGCGGGGACCATGTTTGAATCTGTGCCATGCGAACGTTGTCTTGTTGCAAAAACAACGAGCTCAAAAATGTCTCCTGGATCCCACAGCTCGATGGCCTTCATCTCCAGGATATGGAAACCCCTCCATGACTTCAAAAATATTTGGAAGGGGCAACCCTCCAAGACATAGCTTTTGGATTGTGTGTGTGTAAAATGCTAGGGCTGTATCTTCTACCTTTTAATTCAAACAAACAGCTGTTTTACCCAAATATATTTTCTTTTCTTCACTTAAAGAAGTCACTTAAAAAAAATCTGTTAAATTGGTGATTTTGCATCACCTGATCTGTCAAGCAGCAAGGTACCCAACATTTTGGACCTCAGTTTATCTTTCTACTTTACTCGGAACCTTCAAGGGGAAACTGGGTGGTACAGAACTTGAATCTAAAAAGCAATGGGACCACTTCAGAAATACCAACAAATGGTAATTTCCCTTCTCCCCAAGGTTCACATCCCTGTCTTGTGGAGGCTTCAGAGCCAGAGGGGCAGCAGTGAGAAATGGAAGAGCAAGACAGGTCTATATTTCAAACATACTTATCTACCATTGAACAAATCCAGATGCCTGTGAGAAGATACAAGTTTTTGCCTGAACGGGGACTTCAGGATTTGGCCAACATTGCTTTTTTGAGAATACCAGAGGAATTGAGTCTTTAGGAAAGCTGGGCAGTCCCCCGCTTAAATCAGTTATCGCTGCGATCCAGAAACAGCTGAGACATGCAAGTCTCGTCACAACTGACATCCTAATGACTCAACACTCAATAAAAAAAAAACCCTAAAAAGTTGGCTAAGTTTTACCAGGCTAGGTGACAGAAATAATTTAGTCAACGTAAAAGAAAAGAAACAAACCAAAAAAATCTTCTGATCAGCTACAAAGCTGCACAGGCAGCATCATACATCCTGACACCAGAAAGGAAGGCAAGGTTGGAAAAATGAATCTAGAAGACCCAGAGATCAAATGTATTTACAGGATAAACCCAAGCCTTGCTGATAGGGGAGGAATGCACCCACAGTCACCATATTTTTATAGGCAGGGACTCGTCTAAAGCAGAATCAAAGGAACCTACAGGAAGACAATTTTCCTTCCCTTTCCTTTGCTATTATTTAGAATACTGGAAAACAGATAACAATACTTAACTGCTGGCATATAGAATGACTGCAGATTTATAGCATTTTTTGCCAGTGCTGTTACAGTTTGGAAACATTTCTCCACTAAAAAGACCAGGGAGCCATCAAACATTTAGCGTGGGATCCATTTCAAACGCAGCATCCCTGGAAGGACCAGCATGTGGAAGATCTTCCTGTAACATTCAAATTACTCCTGCCTTTCTTCCAAGATACCTGGACGATCACCTGTGACCACCGAACCATCACCGGTTGAAGATACACCTGCTCTACGTGTACCTCACACCAGTGGGTACAGACCTGAGGGTGCATCTAAAGCTGTCATCTGCTGTCAGCCAGGGCTGGAGCACCCCAGAAACCCAGCTTGGGGCCTCAGCTCTTTCGCATGTTTTCTACAAGCCAGGGGAAGTCAGATGATGACAGCATTTCAATGCAGCAAGGTGGTTTTGAAAACCGATTAGCTGTCTGGCTGCATTTCCAAGCGCCTTTTGAAACTGGTGCACCGGCTCCTCTGCGCTCCATGCCCCGGGAACATGGGAAATGTGCGCCCCGGTGAAGGAAGGACATGCCCCTGGAAATGAGTCTAAAACCTCTGACGATGCTCAGATACCGCCAAAACAGAGCCACTTCCATTATTCACGGCTCTTCCCCTATCTGAAATGACCCACTTCCCTCCGCCTGCTCCCCTGCCTTCCTGTTTAGACTGTGATTGCCCTCGTCCTTCATGCAGAGAGGCCCCGAGGTGCTGCCGACACGTACCAAGCAGACAAGAGCGATCCCGTGGTCAGAATCCAGGAATAGTCAAATTACAAACCAGAAGCCCTCGACACAGGACCACGATAGCATCGGGTATCACAGCGTTTGCAATGTCGGAGGACCCTTGGCATTCAGCTGGGCATTTATCATATGCCCTATGGACACTTAAAACTACGTAATTGCCCAGACTTTCAGTGAGGGCAGGGCAGAGGTCCACGAGGCATTCTGCCAAGCGCTTGTGCTGCTCGGATGGGAGGCAATCAGAATTCCCCCAGAGATTTGCAAGAATGCTCATAGGGCTCCTAAGATTTATTGCATGCACGCAACGCAACCGAGATGCTTACAACAAAACATTCTTTGTGTGATTATCCAAAGAAGGTGGAAGGGAGAATATTAATTACAGGAAGAGGCTACTTTCTGCTTTTATTCCAGTAAAAGTGAAATCTAGGCAACTGATTTACTTCATTTTTCCTTTATTCTTTGGAAGCACAAATAACACACGGTTTGGCTGGATGTGAACTGCAGCTTCTGAACACTCCCAAAGCCTGAGGTGAGGAATGACTCTTTGGCCACATCCGCCCTGATGCTCTGCGTTAGCACCAGCTAGTAAAACTTCACTTCGCCAGCTCTGAGCATGGGACCCTACGTGTGACATCGTTCAGAGGGACATCTCATGGAAGCTACCAGGAGAGAGAAAACCGCCCCATCTGATGGGGACACAGAGCAGTGCAGAGCTGAGCACGCACCCCCGGGACACGGGAATGCCTCCTACCAGGGCTCTGCTGCCTGCAAACAGCCTCCAATCCCTGCCATCCGCGCCCAGGGTTGCAATCCTAGCCCAGCCCTCGCCTACCGTAGGGTGAGGATAAATCCAGCCCCACACAGAACACTCATGCTCTCATCCCTACCCCCGGCTGTCCTTCCAAAGCCAACAGCATCACTGCATCTCTACTCTCTGCAACAGATGCTCGGCAGAGTTGACGTAGGGCTCGCCTTGAGCTGTGCTAACAGATGAGCAGCCAGCGTCCCGCACAGGACGGCTGAGCCTCCCAGCAGCCAGGACAGTGAGTTTTAGAGCCCAGTTTCTTAACCTTTTATTTACAACCCAACTCAACTATCAGCAGCACAAAAAACTCCAGTCCCCCTTGACAGGAGCTGGTGCTGCTCCTGAGCGGGGGAACAGCCTCTGCTCAGCACCTGCCCCTTTCAAAGCATCCTCACCAGACACTCCTTCTCCTCCTCTTCCTCCTTCTCCTCCTCCTCCTCCCAGGTGGGAAAGTCTTTTCTAATCTGCCAGCTTGAAACCTCTGGGCTGATTCTCAGCATTTGCATAACTTTGCAATGGGGCCAGTTGCTTTTTAAGGTGTTTAAAGGACTGCGTGCTCTGTCACACCCTGCCATCATGTACAACGTGGCACCTGGGTCAGCTCGTACTGGGGCACTGTGGGGAAAGCAGATATGCCAGGCTGCACAAGGAACCCATTCAGGTGCAGACCATCTCATCAGATCCCAAAATTTAGCTTTTTCTGGCCACCATAGCAAACTCACAGAAGCAGGAACACCAGGATTTGCACTTTCCAACCTGTGCCAGATCCATCCCATGGGGACTTGGTAAGAGCTTTGCATAGGCAGTCTAAAATGTTGCAAGAAGCTATGGAAGAGGTGATGACTTTGCCGGGAGAACAAGTACGTCTTGGCTGCAGCTGTCTAGCCAGCATCTCTCTCTCCCAGGCCTTACTGCTTCACCCCACGTATTTCAAATTCTTTTAAAGGTCTTGACTACTGAGCCAGTTTTCTGAGATGCTGGGAATCTCCATCACCACCAAGCCAGGAAGAACCACAAATGGGTCATACCTTAAAAACCCAAACCAGACTTACTCCTAAAGCATTCCTCCAGCATGAGCATGGATTATCCTCAGACAGAGTCAACAGGACAGAGAGGTGGCAAGAAAAACAGGGCACAGGCAAAAAGCAACATGACTTGCAGTGAACAGGGTCACACCACGGAGTCACTAGCAGACTTGGGAATTACCCCCCCACATCCCTTCGCTGGGTGACTCCTCGTGCTCTTTGCCAGCAAACAACAAAGCATGCATGCAAAGGAACGAGATCTGAAGAACACAGCAACGGCTTGTTTGTGTTTCTGCTCGACTGCAGCTGGATGTTGCTCAGAGGCAAAGTTGATGGGGACTTGATTTATTTACTGGATGATGCACGCGATTCAAAAATATGGCACTGAACCCAGAGTTCTCCAGAGTCTGTTTAAAGGCGAACATAAATCAAAAAGCACGGCAGAAAACAAGATCCATGTGAGCTCTTCCTGCATGCCACCTCCACCTGTTACCTTTTCGTTTGCCCCAAGCTCATCAAGAGCTGCGGTTGCCCCACTTTGCGAACTGCTCCTGCCTCGAGCTGCTGCTGGGGCTCAGCCACATGTCCATTCCCACGCACTGGTGGACTCCACCTCCTGCAGCACTTGCACAACCCCATCTTCACACAACACTATGTATGAAACTCAGTCTGACTCATCCCCCACAGCAATTGCAAACATCAAGGAAACCGGTAACCAACACACTTGGTCATTATTTTTTTTTTTTTTCCTAAGGATAATTTCCGACATTGGGTTTTGGCTCCTGTGCGCGGTGCAGGAGTGGTGGGTTCTGCTTAAGCTCACCCTGTCGGGTGCGTTAGACTAGGGGAAGGAAAAGCCACTTCAGATGCTTTACTTCTGACATCTATTTATACTTTACATCAACAAATCTCTTCATTTTTAATAACATTGTCATTTCACCTATGTAAAATATGTATTAAAATTAAACCCCATAAAGTTTGTGTCTGTCACTGTAGGTTAAGTAAACATTGCTTCAATTTGCCATTAGTCCTATAGCAAATGCTCAAATCGTTCATGTGATTCAGCCAACCTGTTTTTTATTAAAAAAAGAGAACCTACAGCAGAATAACACAATCTATGCAACTAGGCCATGAGCTTTCCTTACTCGCAAGGGCTGACACAGAAATTGCATGCCTATCCCAACAAACGCGTGCCACTGAATTATAAGCAACTTGGACACAACATCTAACCTGCTGCAGCAGATCTTTCACCTGGAGAGGGCTGTCGTGGTTCTGGGTATCTGCCAGCTTGTTGCCAAGAAATATAAGCAACCCAGAGCCCAAAACTAAGATCGTCCTAGCTGGTCAGAAGATACAATCCTACAAAACAATCACACGACTGGATCGGGGTCTGTAGCAGGTGAAGGACTTACTACAGTTCACCTCTTCCCCTCAGCTATGCAAACTGCTCATCCCCGATGATGTTTTTGTTGGCTGCATGAGGTTATTAAGAAGAACAGGCACATGACAGCACCTTGTCACACTGCCGCAGGCACTCACCTGTATAATTTAGACTCAGCTGCTTCTCTATCCTGAGACAACCAACACATTAGTGATGACGATCTGGGGATTATGGCAGTGTTATGCAGAAAGGCCAGTAGGAAGTTTATAAGATTAAACACCTTTTAAGTCCAATACACACATACGAGCAGGAGCCTTTCCAAGGGAAAACATTATTTCCCAGTTCTTATCTACGACAGAGTGGAGGGTCCCTCTCCTCCCACCAAGGCTGAAATTTAAGACTAATCATGGATTAAGCTACAGAAGGAAATTCTTTGTCAGTACAAGGTTTAAATCTGTGCGAACCTACAGCGGTTCCATGACAGCGTAAAAGCAAGCCCCGTCCATCATTTGCTTCCAGAGAAAGCCCAAAGCAGCAAGTCAAGTCTTGCTCCCCATAAATGAGCTGGAAACATAACAAATATTTTTAAATTCCATTAGACACTACAAACTTGAAAGCCTTGTCTGGGGGAGGGGGTACTTTCTGACATAGGGATGATTGATTTCCAGTAGAGTTAGGAATGCAATGCTTGCTTAATAGAAGTAAAATGCATGCATTTAAGTCTTCCTCCTCACCAGGAAACTGCAACACATATGACTCTGTCTCGGCGCGATAACTGTGGTGACGACGAGCTACTGAATAAGGGGCTCCTCAGCAGTAAGGTAATAAGTAGGGTCCTGACTTGCACTGTTCACAGCTTAGTACTCATCACTGCAACGTGACAGATGAGCCCTGGCAATGGTACATCTCCAAAAAGCGGAGCAGAAAAAACCGCACACAAAAATACACCATGCAGAATGGTGCTAACGTGCCAAGGGACCTTGCTTTGTGTCACTCCTGTGCTTGACTGTGCTGAAAAACACCTCTGTGTGCTTGCATAGAGGCAGGTTTTAATACCTGCTTGGATATCTTTTACTGCCTTCACACCATTGCCTGGATCCTCAGGCAGAGATCACTGGAAAAGCTCCACAGACAGCAAAGGTAACATCAAGAGTGGAGCGCCAAGTTATGCCCAAGAAATGGGTGTTGGGGCATGGCAATCCCTGCCGCTCCTAGTGCCGCGGCACGCAGCTTGCTCTGCATCCTCCGCTACGTGTCGTTCTTATCTTGCTCCTTCTTGGCCGGTTCTCCCTGACAGCAGTGCTGAAAGCACAAATCCCTCTCCAAGGACGAAGCTGGTGAAGTTCCATAACTGAACACGACACCAGGACTCCCACGCGCTCCTCAGAGGCCAGTCAATCCCAGCTCTTCCAGCCTGGCCACTTCCATGCGCCGCTTCCACGAGTCTAAGGTTTCTACGAACTGGCCCCAGATGCTTGGAAGCTCAGGATGCAGCTAAAACAGCTCGTGTGGCCTTTAGCCTGGAAGGGCTGAGAAGGACAGGAGAAACCAAGCTGGGGTCATTTAACATCAAGCCCACAAGCCTCCCACTTCAGCCGAGCTTGGGGAACGCAGCTGTGGGGAAGCAACATGGGAGCTAACGCCCCTTCCCTGCTCGGCAGTGAAGCTCTGGGAAGGGAGGTACAAACGTGGAAAGCCTGGTGGTGTGGGCTTCGAAAGCCAGCTCCTGCAGCCAGAGGTTAGATCCAGGGACAAAGGCGCTAACTGAGGTCCTGTTTTCTACTTGGCCAAGGATCTGCTGTGTATCCTTGGCCAAAGTGCTCTGTCTCATCTGAGGAACAGAGATAATGGAGATGAAAGATACGGCATGCAAAGAACTTCTTAGCTCAACTCACATGTTGGCAGGAAGAAGCACAGGTCCTACCCTGGGTAGGGCAGAGGGTAGGTGCATATAGCCTCCTCTGTGTATTTTTTTTTTTTGGTCTGCAATTGTACTCTGCTGTCATTAGTACTGTACATCCAATCTGAGGCTTTCCTGATGTTTGGAGCCCAGCCACAGCCTCCTTGTTGCGTACAGGAGGTTTTCCCTGCTGTTCTCGATGGCTCAGCAAACTGAGCTGCCTGTCCTGGCAGCATGTTAGTCTCTGAGGAAAGAGATTCATCTGGTATTAAATTGAAAACTGAGAACTTGGTCATATTTGCAGGTTTGGTTGTTGGGGTGCTAACTGGAGGTTGCTAGACAGGCTTCTGGAGAGATGTTTGCAAAGAAAAGGAGAAAGGATGGGGTGTTGAGTCAAGTAAGAACACGTTACACCAGAGCTGCATGGGGGTGAGGTGCAAACCACACGCTCGTGACCTGCATCAGGTCTCAACTGAGAGCATAGAAGGCATTACCTAAGGTAGCTACAACAGGAGCTTTCTGCGTTCCCTGGACTATGACTGACCAAACATGGGCACGTGCCATTGCTCCTGCCTCTGAGCTGGGCAATGCATTTCACCATTTCAGAGTACAGAGCTCACTCGCAAACACAGAAAATCCCCACATTCATCAACAGTATCTTCACCTACATGAATAAATCCATTCCCATACAAACATCTGAGCAGAAAAGGGCAAAATATTGTTGGAACTAAATCAGCTTTTAAAAAACCCACAGTAATGGCCCCTGTTGCAGTACATCCCTGGTAAGCTCTATCACATGGACCTTCAGAGTCATTTTTCCCTTGGGGTTCCCTTGGTCCAGCAGGATAAGCTCCTCCAAGAGCCCCATTGCCCTTTGCAGTTAGGGATGAAGCTTCCCCAAACCCAGGTCAGCCTAGCTATTTTTATTCTTTTAACAGACACCAGAAAATGGATTGGGTGAAGAGATTTGACAAACACCTCTCAGGTGTCCTAAGCGGTGGCATGTTTGTCATCATAGACAAATATACCAACATTAAAGGCACCGGTGAGAGCCATATAGAGCTTTGTGGAAGATCTGAACATCTCCAGTGTGGGAGCATGAAAAAGTGGAAGGTGGAGATGGAGGGGAAAAGAAATGATCCAGAAACGGAGTTTTTCTGGGTTCTCTTCCAGCAACAAGACTACTCCACGACTCTTCATAAGTCCCTGTTTTCTAGGGACACGCATAGACTTTTTTTTCCAAATTAATGTATCTAGGCTTTGAGTAATGCCAGGTAATAGCAGCATTTCAGCCACCATCTCTCTCGGAAAGCACAGCGATCTTTCTTTCTAGATTTTCTCTACTGGCCCAGCAGCAGGTTGCTGTTAGCTTGTCCTGGGCTACGTCACTGGAGGCTAAAAATAATTATCCTTAAAGGAAATCCAAACACTGCAATCTCCTCTTTCACTCACTACCTAATTAATAGTTTCCAGGTCACCCTGGCTTTCTGAGAACATCTGTTTGTTTTCACTACATTCAAGGAAAGTCAAAGCTGGCCTGAAAGGGGAATATGAAAGCGCGTTTAATGTTTGCATAGCCTCCCTTCCACAAATGTATCCGGATGGTGGGGCCTTCAAGTAAAAAAGTGCATCCACAAAGGCAAATTTATGACTGCAAATCTGCAGCGCATGCGCTCACAGTTCAGAGACAGCTATTGATCTCCGCAGTCACTAGGAGCGAGTAGGTTACCCGCAGGCAATTTTAGGACCATTTTTGCAAAAATCCACAAATAAATGCAATTGCATAAAAAGACGTATGAGGAAGAAAAAAAGTCATACGAGGAAGTTGCACTCGGGCACCTTTTTGTCATTTGGTTTCTACATCTGGGTGAGACTTGAGTCAGCACACGCATACACAGGAAAAGTCCTTTCTCTTTGCTTAAGTGAGGTTTCCACGTATCCAGTCCTCACATTTATGGCTGGACACGGTGCATTCATCTCGCTTTGTGCAGACTTGACAAGAGGCAGAACACCGGCTGGCTCCGAGTTTGCCACCCAGGCTAGTGGCATTGCTCCTATGCAGAGACGTTGCTGTGACACAGCACCCCAGCTTCCCTCTGCTCCAGACCTGCACAGAACAACACCCAGAGCTAGAAGAACAGCTGCAGCAAGAGCACTGGAGGTACGTGGCAAGAAAGAGACACCGGAACAGGACAACGGGTGTGCCGTTAACAAAGATGGAAAATCACAGACAAACTGCTCCAGACAGCAAAGGCTGGAGGAGTCAACAGCATGAGGATGAGCAGAAGGAAGCGCAGGGAGATACAGCCCTCAGACAGAGTTTCTAAACGAAGAGCAATGGGTAATAAAATGAATGGTGGCAGGGCAAGAGCTGGAAGATGGAGGAGATACGACTGTTCTGGCGTTCCATACATCCAGGGACAGAGCCCGGCACCAGGAGCTCCCCCAGAGTCTGTCAGCACCTTCAACCCAGTCATCACTTCACAGCACAGCCCTGATGCAACTCCCAAGCTGTAACACAAACAACACGGCTCTGCGGCTCAGATCCCAGCTCATCCCCAACCGTTGCCAAGGATGTACATTACTGCGCGCTGCGTGCCAGAAGGCAGCGCACTGGCTGGGTTGGGAGGCGCTGACAGAAATTAAGCAATCACTCATTATTCTTCGTTGTCAGAGCACTGTTCCACCCAAGAACACCAAGTCCTTGGGTGACAGGCACTGGAGGGACCTTTAGTAGCTTCTCAAGTGACATCGGCTGTACAAGTGCTCACAGACAAGCAGAAGCGACAGCGCTTTGTGTGTCCCACTGCACCTTGCACCCGTACGCTCCGGGGAGCGTGGGTTTGCCCGTGTTCTCTCTGCATTGGGGTGAAGCCAGCATCGCAGTTCAGTCTGTTACTGGCACCTACTTGGGCTACGTCATTCCCTCCTCCCTACAGAAACTTTTTCAAGCAACAGGAGCAAACAGACAAAACCAAGACACAAGGCCAACTGCGCAGCTTTGCCGTTTCTCTAGAGCTGCCGACCCCTGCTTGTAAGTCAACACATGGGCTACCCCATCCTTCCCCGCCCCACAGTTTCCCCTGCACTGGGATGGGGGGGGAGTTACAAGAATAAACCTGAGGTTGCAAGAATAATCCTGCAAGGTCCTGGGATGGGAGATTGCAAGGGGTAGGTGCAGCTCAGGAGTAACTAGCAGGAGGGTACCCTCCACAGGGCTGAACATTAGTTTTAACGTCATTCTCTTTTTACTTGGTCGTGCTGTCTACTTCCTTAACAAAGATTTGTATTTAACCTCTTTTATACTCAGTTCTATGCTTTAACATCACCCCCTAGACACCCCAGTGCCTGGCTCGGATTTTTCTGCCCCGCTGCTCAAGACATGGAAAACCAAGCGCAGTATCACACAGAGCAGTATCGCTGGTATTTGCTCCATTTCAAGAGAAGCTGTATTTAAAAGCCAAACCCAACGTGCCATTCTGTTTACCGTAGGCAGATGGAATACCACGCGGTGCCTGGGGCTGCCCAGGCTGTGGGACAGCACACGTGGTGGATGCACGGAGGCAGGCTTCCACGACGGATGCTGTGAACTGCAGTGCAACTTGGACATGAGTTGGCTACAGGGTCATTTCCTTGGCTGGACTTGCTTTCCACAGATTTTTCTCAAGTGTTGGACAGTAACATGAACAAACAATGCAGCAACCCACCACAATCATGAAACCTTCATTTAACAGTTTTCCCTAGCGCTGGTGAGACCGCAGCTGAACCGTACGCTTTCAATTCCAGCCCAGCCCATACAGTCAGGATCAGCGTCATGGAGCAAGAACCCTTGCATCCTAACCATGCTGCCTAAACCACAGCAGGGATCCTCTTCAACCACAAGAAATACTTTATCTTGGAAAATAAAGAGATCTTGTGGATGCATTCAAACAGCTTAAACTGTTGTCCTAAAGAGCAATGAGTTGTATGGTTCACAAAAGCACATCCTGACCTTAATATGCTCACTGCTGGCTTGCACCGCAGCTAAGTGAGATCCAAATCTGCCCCTCTTGCATTTTAAGAGCATCTAACCTGTGTGCACTTGAGTCAAGAGCAAAATGACCACGGACCTCAATTAGCAAAGCATAGGGACTTGTCTGGGGATGACTGCTCTTGAGAACAGGCACAAGGGAACGAGCATCTGGGAAGTGCAACTTCCCAAGATCAAAGCATTAATTAAATACTAATTCATTCTCATGATGAGAAACTACAGCTGAGAAAGCACCCGTGATGCGGAGACTGGCACTGTGGCTCACAATCAGGCAAATAATAGCTGAGATTCATTGGCTTATTCAAGGGGTGAAAGAAGGTTATATTTTCATTAGGAGTGAAAGCTTTTGATTTGTTTTCCTCTCTCAGCAAAGGAAAAACAGAAATAATCCTTTAAGTTCAGGTCAACCAAAATGCATGACCAATCCCTTCGTTTTGGTTTAGTCGTCTGGATAATTTTTCCCTTTTGCAAAAAGGATTACAATGCAGGCAAGTTATGAAACAAAATGTTACTCCAACATGGAAGAACATGAATATTTAGTTCCGAAAATGTTGCAACAAAACATAGTTACCCTTTACAAGAAGATTAGCTTACTAGTGCCAATTCAGAAATAGTTTCAGTCAACCCCAAAATTGCATTTCTCGGCAAATAAACTATTCATCCTGAAAAAGGTTGCCGAGATCTACGCCGACTCCAAAACCAAAGTGCCCCGCTCTTTGAGCTCAGAGCAAATCTCCATCACCGCAACCATGCTATGACTTGGATCCTCTCCGAACATTCCCAAGTCATTATGTGGAAACATGTTTTTAAGAAGAACTTCGATAAAAGTGATTCACTGGTGCTAAGTTTTGTTCTTGGGAGGCAAACAAGAGAAGTAATGGTATTTTGCTCCCTTATTCAGGATAAAAGGGAGGTGGGAGATGGGAAGTTTGCCAGGCACCCATACGAGGCACTTAAACAGGTTAAATGGTCCCCGTAAGCAGAGACACCGGTTCTGCAAATGCATGACCCCGTTACCTGGCTGTTAATATTTCTATATTGTCCTCTGCTTTGCCAGCCCATTTTGTGGGCTTTCACAGTGGAAAGAATTGAGGGATTTTATAGCGGTGGCTACACAGAAACAAACAAGCCCCAGTAGATGCTAATGGCAGAACCGTAGTCCCACTTGGCTTTGGTTTGTTATGGGTTTTTTTAATAGCATTGACAGCAAAATCCTTTCATCTTCTGGGAAAACAGCAGATGGCCTCTAATAAAAAAGCAAACCCATGACCCCACCAATTAAAGTCCTCCAAAGCAGGCATCTCAGCTCCCTGCAAGTCGAGGCTTTTCCTCCGTTCCCAGCACCGCTTCTGCTCCAGCAGAGTCCAAGAAGAGAGGAACTAGCACCCAAACTTCACTTACTAAATAGCAAAATAAACACACGCATCCATACCTGGCAAAGATGTGCTCCTACACAAAGGCAGCTCTCCAGAGACGACACATGCAGACATCAGCAATAACAGAAACTAGTCTTGACCCTTCATGAGGAACAACATCCAAAAATTAAAGCCAGCAGAAGCAGAGCAACTCTAAATTCATGCCGCCCAAAGATGGACTTGACCTGCACAGATCCAGCAAGTTTGGGTTTTTTTTTTTCCCCCACAAAAATACTGCTCAGAAGAAACACAAGAAACAAAATACTCGCCCAAAAACCCCCTAAGGTTTGAAAAACTAGTGATTAAACAAGAGCTGAAAAAGTTTTTACCTGAGGCATAGGTCTTGTGTCTCTCAAGGGAACTTGACTAAATATTACTGTTCCAGATGGGAAAACCTGCACAGTGACACTTAAATCACCTATACAGTCAGCTCATGACTGAGGCAGCGAGAACCACTCTATTTGAACACACACACAAATCTTCCATTTAACCTAGTTTATAGTCACCCGAGCTAAACCATTTGCAGACATCTCTGTAACGAGACTGAGAGATGGCAGAAGACAAGACCTCTGTTTTGCCAATGCCCCAGCCCTCCAGAGAAAAGTTTTCTCAAGAGTCTAATGCTGCTGCTTGCTTTACAAAAAAATATGTCTTGTCCCTAAGGACAGATCCTCACACTGCCCAAGCTGTTTAGACCTCCTCTCTATCTTTTCTTCCCCCCATTTTCCCTTCCCCCCCCAAGACTTTCCTACTCCTCATCACTAGCATCAGCTTTCCCAACAAAGTAAAAGGGCTGAGGTTGGAACATAAATAGCCATCATTTGACATCACATTCCCCAACAATGTGTCTTGGTAATCAGGACAAATCCAGTCTCAGCTCCTGGCAAAGCTCCTCCTGGAAGAAGATGACCTCTCAGACTAGGTCAGCATGAGATGGGAGTTCACTTGCTCCTCAAAACAGATATGTAACAAAAAAAAAAAAAAAAACCCACAAAAAACCAAACCTAGGGTCTTATTCTGTTCACATTTACAACTAGCTCCACGCTGGGGAAATCCAGCTGATTTCCTTGGAGTTGCTCACAGTTTACATCACCATGAGCACAAGAAGAGTCGGGCCATTCACTGTGCGTGCTTCACAGCGCTGGCTTGAGGCCATAATGATCTGATCTCAATCTACATTGTCATTAAGCTTGTGGGTGGTTCAGAGAGAGGGTTTTATTGGGCTCAGAGACAATAGGGTGCAGCTGTGAAGTTTGCATCCGGATCTGAACTTGCAAAGAGTTCAAATCCAGGGTTTTGGGTCAGATCCATCTTAAGCATTAATTTTCTAGATATCAAAATACCACCCTTGGGACCTGCAAAAGCAAGGCCAATTCTGGTGTACAACGGTGTAACAGCATTGCCCTCCATGGAGTCTGTCCTGATTTACGCTAGAGGGAGATCAAAATTCATGCCAGGGCAGCAGGGAAGTTGTGCTTTATGTTCACTGCCATGATTCCAGTGGAGACAATAACATCTGCTTGCTCCAAACCAGGAAAATATTCTAATGTGCTTCCCATCCATTGGTTATTATTGCCAGAAGAACTCTAAGTGCATTTTGAGCTACTATTTTTGTTTTGGGAAGATATGCACAAGCTCCTCTGCTTTCACATCCAAATGGGTTTTTTCATCCTCCTCCCCTTCTCCCTGGCAGCTGCTCCTGCTGCATCTGTGCCGGTTGCGTGAACCGTGCGAGCGGTGTGTTTTTATAGCTGGGAACTGGCAGTCGGTGTCCTGGTACCTGCTGTGCTCTGGCTGCTGCTTCGCTGCAGCTCTGCGCGGGTTTAACCAAAGCTTCGCAGGACTCCCAATCATTTCGCGCTCTACGGAGGCTCACGCTTTCTTACAAAAGCTTCGGAGTCAGGGATTGAAAATAAGGAAGGGAGGAAATGCAACCTCGAGCTCAGATACAACTTAGCACTCAGCATACCTTGGCCAAACAAAAGGGCGTACGAGCTGGGGGCAGCTTTCCAGCAACACCCCACAGTGAGGCCACAGGGGTAAGCAAAGCCCAGGAAAGCCCCTAAGGACCACAGGAGCTCCAATCCGACTTCCAAAGTGATCAAGATTCACAGTGCCACGAGCCTTTGGATTCAAAGGAGAGGGAGTTACCGCAGGAACAAGCCCAAGGCTGCTCTGCAACGACTGCCCACGCTCACACCGTCAGCCCTTTGCGAAAGGGAGGCAAATGGAATGAGCATTAAAAGAGGTTTAAGCATCTCCAGACCTTTTGCGTCTGCCATGAGAAAGTTGGACGGTCACCAGCAAGCAAGTGATGGACAGTAACCGGTCGCCTTGCCAGACCAGACTTCCAGAGTCTTTAAGTACAGTAAGATGCAGGGCAGCTCCTAGCAGCAGTCCCAGTGGATTTTTCCAGGACTCAGATGTTTACCCCAATAATTATTTTTTTAAAAATCATGGTAGGTGCACACCAGCATTTTCAAACGCTAATAATACTGTCAAAAAGCAGCAGTATGACAATATTTAAACCTCTAATTTACCTCTACGGGAGAAGTATATTGGACAATCCCAATTCTCTCCATTCACAAAACTCTGGCAAGTCTGAGGCATGGGGTGCAAGGCTGTGCCGCGCTTCCCATCCTGCCACATTCCCAGCTGCCGTGGCTCCCAAGTGGAGCCAAGCATCACCGGTGGGGCCATCTGCTCTTTCGGGAAAGGACTCCCCAGGTCACAAACCTGTACCACTTGGGAGAACTTCAGTATTTGCTAACTGAAAAGTTGATTTTTAAATGAAAAGCTGCCGCCACCTCCTCTTAATATATTATCTCAAAAAATTGCCTGCTTTGGATGCAGACCCTTTGATAACCTGAAACCCTGATAACTAAGAGTTATCAGGTTTTGCTTACTGAAAAGCCAAAAGTTAAAAGAAAAATCTCAGCTCAGAAACCTGCCAGTTGGTCAATATTTGAGACGGAGCTATGAAAAGCAGCTGCAAAATCTCCACTGAGCTAAGTGAAACTGGTCTAATCTCGGGAAGTTATAAGCAAAACAAAAGCTTCTTTTCCTGTAAGTGTACCAGCTTTAAAGTACAGATTCTCATTTAGCAGCAGAGTAGATAGGTAAAGACATTTCCAAAGAAGAGTTTTGCTTGAGTATGACTAGACCAGGATTTTCACTTCAAAATAGACTAGTGAATATCTAGCAAATACACAAGCCCCTCTCAATAAGCGAGATGATGAGATTTTGGGAGGGGGGCTTACCGCAGGGGGTTTCAGCCTGCCTGGCTTTTCCAGACCTCCACATAGGCTGATGGATTCTACAAGTGGACCCCTCCCCACGCAGGAGAAACGGGAGCTCCAGTGCACTGCCCCATGGACAGCCTGACCCGAAAACGTCACGTTGTGGAAACACTGAGGCAGGCACAGGCTTCCAAGCAGCACAGGCAGTTTGCATCTTATCCTGAGGATGAAGGACCGAGAAGCATCGGAGCCACCAGCATCCCCACGCAACCAGCAGACTGGAGCTTAAGAAACACGCTTAAAATCAAGGGCTATTTGTGCAAAGCCATTCATTTCACATTTAGCATTGAAGCATCTGTTATCTTTGAAAGAAACGTCCCAGCAGAAGCACGGGACAATTACTGACGTTAACTGTTATCTTTCTCCCGTGGTGAGATTAGCAATGACCCCCTCTGCGGCTCGGGAAGGCTCGGTGACACCCCCGGGTGCCGGCGGGGAGCTCCAGCACTGCGGTTGCGAGGGGAATTTGGCCCAGGATGTTTAAGTACATTCAGTTTAAAAGGTCAGGTTGAGAACTGCTTGCACGCTCTTTACGTCTGGAAATGGGAGGTAAGTACAGCCATTAAGCATGGCTAAAATACATCTTAGTAAGAGATTCTTGGAAAGTCTCATAGTCTCAAGTGTCTTCACCTTTGGCCAAGAGCAAAGACTCGCTCCCACTTAGTCCATCTCAATCACGAACAGGGGGCCTTCTACAGCTGCATAAAACTGATGCTGGTGGGAATTAACACACGCAAAAATTCCTACGGAAAGCCAGTCCATCCCCTCCTTACTGCAGGGAAAACAGCGATTTTTTTTTTTTTTTTTTTTTAAACTCCCAGATACAGGTTCAGGAGCAGGAGGAGCAGCCGCTTTGCTGTCCCACTACCGAGCTAGCAGGCGACTGGAGACAAATCCCTGCCCGCGCCTCCAACTCCTCTCAGCCTGCGGAGCATCCGCACCCGGAACCGGTTCTTCCTCCCCTTGACACACAGCAGAGGACAGCAGCACCCCAGTTCCTACAAGCACTTCTGCTGCTGCCTGATTACCACTGTTTAATCAGGTATCAGAAAAATATGAAAACATGCAGATGAGATTATGCACCTTGTCTACGGCACAAAATGCACCTGTGATTTCTAATCAAATGGCTTGGGAACTGTATAACAGACAGTGAGGTACAGAAAATTTTTGTTAATCAGTTATCCTGACAATTTAAAAGACAGAAAAATGTACATTCACCAAATAGATTACATTACTATGACATTCCTATTAAACTCTGATTTGTTTTAGAAGACACTTGCTAGCAAGGATAGCAAGGGGACACTTCAAAGCAAAGAAACCTCCACAGAGCCCAAGAACAGGAGAATTCAAAGTATTTCTCCACACATCAAAAAAAAAAACAAACCCAAAACCCAACCTAAAGACCTCACTGCCACAGGATCTCATAGAGGCCAAGAGGTAGTAGGATTCAAAAAAATTATGTATTTATATGCAAAGCAAGAATATTGGGAGTTCTAATATGAAATATTGAGGAAAAAACCTGGAGTTTGAAAGAGCTGTACAGCCCCTCTTGCTCCAGAGCCTTTTGGTAAAACTTAACGACCCAGAGTCTTTGTTAACTCCCAAGTCAGCCTCTGTTAACTACCAACGCCTGCCTTCAGCAGGTTACCCCACCGCCGGTTCCCTTGGAGCAGGTGGTCCCAGGGCCAGCGCCGGCTGGGTGGGCTGACGGCAGGGAGCAGGATTAGGGCTCTCAAGGTGCCAGGTGGAAAATCTCAGCTCCGCCAGCCTGCTGCAGGTCTGTACAGCCCATGGGTCCCGAAGGGGAAATAAATAACAGCAATAAAAAAAAAAAAAAAAAAAAAGTCGCCCAAGTGGAAAGAGCAGAACCAAACTGGGCAGGATTTTCTTCCTCTCGTTCATCTGGCAAGCTCAGCTGGCCCAAAGCTGCCCGCTTTGACCCTGACGACCGTGGCAATCTCCCTCTCTGACCGCAAACCTTAAATCCCATCGCGGGGGTGTCACGCCAGCTTTAAGAACCGGCGCAAGAAACAGAGCCAGCTACAGCCCAGCAGCTGCTCCAGCACGGTCCCAGGTAGGCAGAACGCTGCGAGCACACACCTGGAGACGCGCCAGCCCAGCACAGCCAACATCTGGCTTTACTTTGTATTTTCTGTTGATGCTATGCATGAGGATACGGAGCACCCACATCTTCCTCTGCACTTATCTCCTCTCAGGATCCTCGCTGCAGCCCCTTGCTTTCAGCTGTTGTGTTTTATTTGGTTTGCACTAAAAAGTGTTCTTTAATTAAACAGTCCCTTTTCTGGGTATGTTTCTGATTGTATCGTATTTAAACCAGACCCCCGAGTCCAGATCTACATTTCTGACACAACACAGAAAGCTCTCCTTAGAACAGTTTCCCAAACCTTAATTACTTTTCTTTATTTTACTGCTTTTCTGCTTTAGAGGCCAATACAGGGTCTTGGGACAGAGACCTTGAAGCTGCTGCAGTCTTGAGATTGCCCGCGAAGCAAGGATGACGGCAATCCCAGGTCCCGCCCTGTCATCTGGGCAGGTGCTCTTAAGAAGCCACCGATGTTTCGTATCTAGTTCGGTCCCCGACTCTTGAGCTAGGGTGATAAACAGGGCTGCTCAGACTTATTCACAACGTGGAGAAACGCTTAGATCCTGTGCAGTAACCGCACAGAAACCCTCCGCTCTTCCTCCCATGGCTTGTGTTTTTACTGTTAGGTTACCACCTCTCCTTAAATATTCAAGCTGATACAGAACTTTTCCAGGATGGATAGCAGGTGCAGAGTCAGGGGGTTTTTACAGTCTGGATTTTGGAAATCCTAGCTGCAAAAAATGCATCTGGAGCGCACCGTTTTGCTTGCTTCAAGGTGTTTCCAGAAGAAATAGCCAAGCAAAAGGTAAGGAGGCACCACGGCCTCCTTACAGCAGCCGAGCAGCGGAAGCCAGCCCTGCAACGCAATTAAACAGCCGACCTTCCAAAGCCGTCGTTAATTGTCTGCAGGCAAAGGGAAGCGCCGTTCGGCGAAGGAAGTTGGAAGGATCAGTGAAAAGCTCGGGGAGTTCAGCAGGCTGCTGATGAGCGGATTATGTTACTGTTAGTTCTTAGACTTCCTTCCATAGGGACACTTACATATATTGAAGCCTGCACGAAAAGGCCACGCGCTTTTCAGACTAGCCAGCAGTTAAAACCATAGATCTGAAACTTCAGATAACAGATAGAAAGGCAGATGCAAAGCTCCATTCAGCATCACTGAATATGGGCTAATAAATCCTTCTCGGAGTTTCCAGGAACCCGGTGCATCTTGATTGCATACCGGTGCTTTTCTTTCCAATACACATTGTCAACACAATGACATAAGCTAGCGCATACATCCCGATACGTGCACCTCTTGTCCAGCTCTTTGTTTCACTTGACTCACCATAAACATGCAACTCCCACTCTTTTGACTTCCACTGTCATTAATCTTTCTTCTTGGGAAAGTTTCAGCGATCGGTTAGTCTAAACCTACAGCAATGAAGTCATGCTCACGGAGCTGTCGGGGGAACTGACTCAGAGGGGCAGTGACTCACCCGCCCGAGACAAGCTTGCAGATCTCCATACGCTCACTCCTGGATCGAGCTGGTCCGGAGGGCTGTTTTAAGACACTGGCCACTAAAATGTTTCAGAGAGAGTTTAGCACAGATGCATCGGGAACGCTGGAGAATTAAGCAGCGCTGCAAGACCGTGAACGTGGCGCACGTGAACGTGAGCACACACGTAGGCGAACACCAATCTCCATGCTTGCAGCTCCCTGGCAACATGCCTGAAGGCGAGAGGTGAAGATACAAGTCGTGTCTTCACAGCAACCTGGGAAGACCTTGCTTTTTCTCCTATTCCCATGCTTCTGTCACAGATTGAGGCTAAAGTTAGGAGGAAACCTAGACCGGAGGGGAGCTTCCAGAACCGCTCTTTGGCAGAACTACCCGGGAGCAGACACACAGTAAGGACAGTTGTGTTTGGCAACTTGCTTTTAGGAACACACACATATATATATACGCATATATTTTAATACCTTGGCAAATAAAGGATCGTAAAAAGAAAAGTGGGTTGGCCTTTCTGTGGCTGGGCAAAGAACATACTTTAGGTTAAAAAACAGACTCCGAATTGAACAGGATGAAGCAAGAAAAAAACTGTTTTATCTGCCTCTGAACCTGCCTTATGCATTGCTGATGTTGCAAATCGGTGTCCGGGTGAGAGCACGTTACTCATGGAAAGCGGCTGATCAGTGAAATATAGGCATGCCACACCTTTAGGGAAACATATTAGGGACTAATATCTTTTCACTCAGGTCCAAAAAACCATACTTATTAATCTGCTCTCATGATCTGGAATGAATTTCATCCAGCGTAAATCACTAGGCTGACAATGCAAATGAGGCAAAAGAGCAACCACATGTTTCACCGTGGAGTTGTTCTCTTTTTCCCCCTTTCCCCTTCCCCTTTAATTGCCCGATGCTAATCCCAGAACCTGCAGACTTTCCTTTGCTTCCCAGCTTCTCACTAGCCTTGGGATCATACCAGCGCCTTGACAATTAATTTCTTTCATATGAAGAAGGAAACTGCTCGGCGCAGGTCTTCTCCGAAGTGCTAAGACAACTCCTAAACGTTGCCCAAAAATGTACATGTTTTATGCGCATGCCTAAAACTCCTATTTCAGCATGATAGATGCATAAAGTGAGTTACAGACCACTGAAATGGTGTCACTTCTGTGTAAAATGCCCATAAAGGTAACTGGGCTGTCCCTCACATCATGTACATTGCTTCAAAAGTGCTCCAGGAGGCCAGTGCTGGGCCAGTGCGAAGCAGTCCAAGAAAGAAAAGCAACTCGCACGTGTAAAGGACATTTACGTAAGGATCCTAGCAGAAAAAGGCTCCAAGCACATGGCTGTCTAGGATATTTCAGTGGGACAGGAGAACTGAGTTATGGTGGGCTACTCCAAGCCAACGTGCACTTTTGGGGATATGACACTTGGACCCAGTGCAGCAAGCAGTGAAAGCCCATCAGACTTCTGCGAGAACAGGGCTGGTGCTGCAGGCCCAGTCCAAAGCGTGATGAGTTACTGGGAATGTATCCACTGATGACGCTGGGCTTTACAGCAGACACGATGCAGATCTGGAAAGATACTTAGGAGATTACTATTCTTAGATATCCATGTGCTTTTTGGCACCCTATGAGGAGCCTACCTGCATTATTTTTGAGCTATAATACTTCAGAAATCAAGTCCTAAACACATAAATTAATAACAAAGTTGTTAGCACAAAGAACTACGCCTTAATGACATTCTGCAGAGATTCCCACAGAAGTTAGTAGAATGCTATCATTTACACTGGGATTTATCTTGCAAAATAACCGTAAGTGAAAAGGCATTTGCTAACTGAACAACATATCCACACTTTAATATGGTGGCATTGCAAACCCTTCCAGGTTTCAAAATTGGTGAAAGAGTGTGCGCAAATGACACCAAAATTTGCCTTTCTATCAGCATTTGCGAGGCGCTGGTGTGCGTTATTGCACAACCCAGACTCTCCATCCAGAGGCAGTCACCAAGGGCAGAGACAGGGGAAGCAATGCCTGTTCGTTACCGTTTCCATACCATAAAATAAATGCATACAATGTTTTACAGTGTGTAAAACATACTACCTGAACCACAAAAATCTCTGCCTTGGGGAGCTTGAAATAGTGGGAAAAAAAAAAAAAAAAAAGCTTAAGTACAGCTGCTGGCGAGACAGAGGAGGGTAGAGGTGCTTTAACTGCTGTGTCAAGGCACAGTGGGAAAACAAACTGCAGTGGGCAGTTGTGCTGGATCCTGAAGGCAACTCTAGACAGATCTGGAGCAGATCAACCTCACATTAAACCATCTCTACTGAAAAAGTACAAAAGTACAGGCAGAAGGACACCCCCCCAAAATATTAAAAAAAAAAAAAAATCCACACGAAAAAAACCCCAAAAAACCAGGCAGAGTACCAAAGTCCTAGCTGAATGCTCCGGCCACTAACCACATAGACACAAGCTCAACAGAAAAGTGGACGAGTCAAGAGAAAAAGCACCTAGACGAGGGAGAGATCTTGGGCCCTCAAGCTCTCCTTTGGACATCGGTACATCAGAGGGAAAAGGATCTCTGCCAGCCAGCTGAATCTCATTTATTTGCAAGTTGTCAAATGCATGCAGTCAGAAAATAATGGTGCTTTGGCGTTTTAAGCTAAATTTCACCATGAAATTCCACAGGAAGAGTGAGTTATGTTAAGAAAAGTTTGTTCTTGTCTTCTTTTTTTTTCCTTCCTCAGACTGAAGTCATATTAAAACGATAAAGACAGAGAGTTTCAGAGTTTCCCCATCCTAGCTACCAGCAGCACCACAAAAAAAAAAAAAAAAAAAAAAAAAATCACAAAACAGCAGAACTGTTTTCAGTGAAATACAAATAATTTACCAACTGCTTCCCTAATTTTTTTCCCAAGGCTGGGAAACCCATCCTGTGAAACAGCACTATAAACCTTTATAGACCTGACCTTCAAAGTCAGAGGATTCTTGCGCTATGTGAATGGCCATAGGGTGAGGAAGCTTACACTTAGTTTTGATTTTCATGTTTTACTGGTCATAGGTGGGAGAGCTCTGCATAAGCTCCTCCCAGCCTCTCCCTGTCCCATCATCCATCCTCGGCAGATCTGGCCAAGAACAGATCCGAGATGCTCCCAGTCCACGGGGAAATGGTGAGTGCTCACAGCACGATCCCTGGAGTCTCAAAAGTCTTGGCGTGGGGGGTCCAGCATGTGCTAAAGAGACTTCCCAAGCCAGTTGCAATGCTTCATGCTTTAATACCTCTCCACCCAAGCCTCAAAACCACCACAAAAATGAGAAACAATGTCAGAAATCATGAGAAACCAAGCAGAAGTCGCAGCTGACCCAGCACCTCCCCTCTCGGCGGCTCACCCATCCAGGCACGCACACAAGTGGCCAATCTGCCGCAGTGCTGTGTCAGTGCAAAAACGTTTGCTCTCCATTAACTGACTCATAAGTTGGAAATCCACAAGCCATCACAAGAGTCTTGACGCATTCGTTGAGCTGTTGGTCAGAACATTATATTTTGATAAACACGGGGCTAAGAGGGAGCCTCTACATTTTGCTCGAAGAGGGATGCTTTCTGCCAGGGTGGGAAAGAAGTGGCCTCCTCTTCCTTCCCTGGAGAAAACCCCTACCACGCACCCAAGAGGCTTTCCAGGCCTGTCGATGGCTCTTGCTTCTACCATACTGCAAAGAGAAGTGGGGTACATCCGTAACAGGCAGCGCCCCGATGGGAAGAGATACACGAGCTACTTCTGGAACAGACAACAAAACATCTAACTGGGCTGTTAGCATCCAGTCCAGCATCTCTGCAAACCGCACAACAGCCACCGTATAACGAAATGCTGCTCTGAGTGCCCCAGGAACCTCAGCCTGATGCCCACACGAAGCAGGCATGCCTCCGACCCCTTCCAGCTACCTCTCTTAATCCTATGCACGCTTTTTTTGGTGTTAGATAACACCATAGAAAACCCAATTGAAAACTTAAAGAGAGAAGGAAATCTGGTATCCAAGCGGGCGTGGCAGGCCAAATTAGTTTCCATCTACAGCTGAATTTTCCCTGTTTTTAAGGTTGCATGGCTCTCCCTTCAAACATTGCCTTGAGCATTTGGATGCCCAAACGTTACTAAACCAGCAAAAGCCAGAATCCAAATCCTATAGGTGGCTTTGCAAATTGGCTCCATAAACGTTGTAAAGACACTCCTGGGAACTGGATCTAGCCAGAGACAAACATGCATCCAGCAAACAGAACCCAGCCCAAGCCGTTGTGCTAAGCAGAAAAAGGGAAAAAAACAAAAAAAAAAAAAAAAAAAAATCTCTTCCCTAGTCAACAGCATTTCAAAATCAATTAAAAAGCTCATAGGCCTGTGGATATGACCTGAACTGGCAAGTCTGGCAACACTCCGGTTGTCAGAACAAAACACCACGAGGAGTGCTGTTGTCGGGAATTTTGCCATTGAAAAACAAAAAAAAAAAAAGGAAAAAAACCCCAAACCCCACCCACCCCCCACTTTTAGAGCTTTGTCATCTTCCTGTCTGTTAGAATTGAGATACTGGTTGTTTGCTTAAGCCTCTGGCACAGACCCAGCTCTCCACAGTGTAAATACAGCCACAGAACATCAGGCTTTTCAGAAGTTCTTTCTTCCGAGTGTGTTAATGTGGCTTTTCAGGCGGTGGGAGATGGAGAAAGACTATCTTCAAGGAATCCTGTGTTAGTCTGCTTTATATAAAACCAGCACCAAACAGCAGCCAAGCTGTCTCAATTTTCGACTTTGACTTAAACGTTTACCAATCTCATTGGAAACCCATCGCCTGACATTCTGACAACAGAGGTTGTTGAAATTAGAGATGCTCAGGTCATTCTAAGGAGGTTTGCAGAGACAGATTCCCAAAGCTCGCTTCGTGGTGGTCCTCCAGAGATTTGCCTGGCCATTCTCCCAAAAGCCGCATGCCTCTAGGCTATCACCAAACTGCATTAACGTTTCCAAGGGAGATGGGTCTAAACCAGAGGATCAGATCCAAATATCCTTAAAGTGGATATGAAATCCAAACCAAATAACTCAATTTAAGCTTCAGGCTTGTCCATCTTTCCTCTCACAGGAAGAGAAGAAACTGCACCTTCCAACACCTCCAAAACTGGAAGTACTTTAACATCTAGGTCTGTCTGCTGCAGGCATCCAAGCCAATATGTTAGAGATTTAACATCTGAAGAAAATCAACCACATTGCTAGGGATCCGGACTAGGACCCAGGAGGCTTGGAGTCAGTTCCATACAGCTATCCAGGGTTAATCTCTCAATCTCCAAACAGCGTATGCCCGCATCGAGCCCACTTTTGGAACAGAGATATTCTTTAAAAGCAAACAGTCCAATCCCAACAACCAGCAAGTGGGTAAACAGAGACCTATTCTTCACAGGCAGCCGAGATGGGTCACAGACCAAACTAAGATTTGGAAACCTGACAGCTTTTTGTCATGCAGGCATGTTCAGGTTTGGATCTGAAGTCAACAACTTTGGCTGATCCATAAATCCCACCCAAAACTCACAAGCCCAAGAGGCAGACATTTGTGTAAGCTCTATGTAATCAAAGTGGCAGACTCTTATCCAATGCAAGCAACCTCAGAAGACTTGCCCATCAATCCTTTTTAATGCTTCATAATAAGCAAGCTTAGTAGTTTTGAAGCCATTAGGTTTGCAATGAAGGAATTTATCCCATTAACCCTGCCAAACGTTTCAGTTTGCAGAACAGGAGTTGAAATGAAGCGGCCAGGTTACACCTGCAAACATAAAGCTGAATCACGAGCTCTAATTCTCTTCCAACAGGGCACACGGGTCTGCCTGAGAACTGTTTGATGAGCTCAAGATGATTATTGTGAAGGCATCACGCTAACAACATTTTATCAACCACCATCTATTCTGGACACTCTTTGGTTTAATCATTATAGGATTTGTTTTAAGGTTTGGGCGAGCCACAACAGCGCACAGAAGCAAAGCTTCACCTAGTTTGCTCACAGCAGAGCACTCCTGAAAGGTCAAATAAAGGGAAACCAAAGTGCCTTTGCAGTGGCACGGTCTCATGTTTCTACCACATCTTTCACCTTGAATGATGATCAAGCCAAGCACTTCCCAAGCTACTCCTTGGAAGGTTTCACTGGACTTGAGCCCACGGCCATCAGTTGCAGCTACACCTTCCACACAAGGGCTGTGCAACCGTCAGTATTGGAGGAACCGGGAAGCTGCTCTTGGAGCAGGAGCTGTTGTGCACGGTGCTTTATAGGCACAGCAAGATGGTCTCTGACCCGGAAAGTTTGCCAATTAAGTAAAGCGATAATATAGGACTCAGAGGACTAAAGGAAGTTATGAAATAGTACTGAGCAGTTTGCTTGGCACTGCCCTAAACCTGGTCACAGCCTGGCAATCAGAACGAGGAAAATGAAAAGGCTTCAAAGGTACTTGCAGAAATTTTGCCCCAAGCTTGAGAGGCAGCAACAGGAAAGGCTAAAAAAAGGCCAGAAGGGAATAAAGAAAATCTCCAAAGAAGGAACAAGCCCTGAGAAAGGTTGGAGGAGCAACAAGAGACAGAGGATGGTGACACAGATACTGAGGAAGGATGAAGCTGCCAGAAGAAAAGCATGGCCACACAGTCCTGGAGGCCAAGGACAGAGCCCTGATTAAGCACAGTTCATGACTGCACGCAAGAGCAGCCAAACAAGGTAGACTCTAGAAAAGGAATCAGTGTAGAGGAAACCCAAGTAGCATCTTGGGTGAACGGCATCTTCAGTGAGCTCGGAGGTGCAGAAAGGGTGAGGGACCACAGGGAAACTCGGGGGGGCTTAAGGGCAGCAAACAAAGCATTTACAATGGAATAGAATAACGTGTGTTCTGGGGAGAGAGCTGGGGGGGCGGCGGTGAGAAGACCAAAGTAACAGGGAAGAAAGAGTTAGCGTTTTATGAGTTTTGCCTTGGAAAAAGCTTGTGCAGAAAGGGAGAGCGTGGGGAGCCAGAGCAGTTCATCTGCAGCAGGTTTTCAGACCCTTGCCAGCAGCACTGCAGCGGCCGCGCTCACAAGCACCCTGCAAACAATGTGCGAAGCACACTCACCTCCGAGTTCACCTTTCCTGGGAGGGAAACCGAGCCCCTTCGTGCTCCAGCTCTGAAGCATCGAGGTGGGTGTTAAACAATAGATTTTCTTTCCTATCGTGTGGAGCCAATATGGAAAGGCAGGTGGAAAGTGGTTTACGATTGCAAATCAGGAGGCTTCTCATCATGCCAGCTCTACAAATGACATCATTTCTCAGCAAATTGGCAGGAATTAATGTACAGAAATGCCCGGTTTAGTCATTACAACATTTTGCAGTGTGTTCTAGTTTACATGTATGCGATGCTTCCAGCAACAGAGAACACCACACTTCTCACAAGGTGCAGCTTGCAGAAGGATCTCTTTGTAAAATAAATTCTATTAATGCAATAAATCCACGGTTCAAGGGGAACCCCACAAGGTTCAAAGGTACAGGCTTTAGTAAGAACTAACCCACAAGCCCCTCTTCAATATTAAGCTTGTTCTATAAATCTGCAAGGTACACATTCCCAAACTCATAGCGCTTTCTGCTCTTTCTCCCTAGCAAGGTGGATGATTTCATCCTAAGAGATAAGCGATCTTTAACCAGACAATGACTGCCTCAAAGCCCCCAAGACTGAGCCATGAAGCTCCCTTTAATTTGAGATTGGCTCAACCACAGGCAAAGCCAAGAAAGTCACCAGAGGCCTCGGTCCATCAAAGCCGTGCCATCGTGCTCCTCTCCAAACCCAGGGCTCTGCTGTGTTAAGAAAGAAGCGGTGGTTCATGGCTGCCATGCCCTGGAAAGGCATTTCCCAACATCTGTCCCAAAGTGGGAATGGAGAAAATGCAGTAGGAAATAGAAGTTAAAAAATCCAATGGGAAAGGCAAGGCTGGTCTGGTCGATTCCCCATGGTACAGCAGGACGTAGAGCAGACTGGCATGGCTAGCAGCCACTGCAGACAGACTTCATCCCCTGCCTTCCTCACTGCTTCGCTGCCAGTAAATCCCCAACTGAATCAACATTCAGGCTGGGGACGGATCACTGTCCAAACCAGCCATTTCTGATCATTGAAAAGCGTACGCAAAGGTGTTCCAGAAGCAGACACAATAAACAAGGCAGCAAGCATCTTTTCAACTTCCCAAAGCATCCTATTCTTCTACCTCCATTCTCCTCCCTGTAATTTCCCAGAGAAACACAAACTTCTCACCGACGTCCCGTGGTTTTCTCTCTTTTCCCTCCCCTGGGGAAGCACCCCGAGAAGAGCTTGTTCATCACAGAAGCTGCCATCGGGCTTCCCGCACGACACAGCCCCGTGCTTGTCCTGCCTCGCTCCCAGCGCTGCCGAGCGGAGCAGCGGGCTCTGCTCCAGACCTAGCCTGTGTCTAAGTGTTACCCACACCAAGTCCCACACGTTCCCATATTTAGAATCGTTTAGGTTGGAAAAGACCTTTAAGATCATCCAGTCCAACTGGACTTTTTGGATTTTTAGCATTTCTTGCTATTCTTCTCATTTCCTGCAGAGCAAATGCATGCGCCACCAAGAAAGCCATGAGCAGCCCTGGCTGGGGTCGTGTTGGGTGAAAAGACCCAGCAGGCATCAATAAAAAAAAAAAACAAACAATTTTAAAAATTAAGTAGCCCTGCTTTAAAGTACAAGAAACTCAAATAACTGCCTATAAATAATCCTGCTACTTTTATTGCAAAGAAAAACATTTTAAACATATAGAGCCCTTTCATTTATGTACGTACAGCAGAGATCAAATTTATGTTTCTCTTGCAACTATTAATACAAGCAATTAAACCAGCAGAGGAATCCAGGATCCTCACAGCATTTTAGAAACCCAGAAATTATTTATGATCAGGCATTGGGCCTCTTAATATCTGAAAGGATTATTGGAGGGAATGACTGGAGAATGCACTTTAAAAGATTTACCTCCCTCCCACTGGGAATTCAGTGTCTGAACCAGGAACAAATTTTAAAATTACATAATATTCCATAAAAGAAAAATACAGCACAAGCGTTTTGCTTGTACATAAAAATCATAGTTTTAGTTAAAAGAAAAAACATACAGAGGTCTTAGTGGGGTTTTTGGCAAGAAAGAAGTGATACGTTCAGCGTTATAAAACCAAAAACTACTGGAATTTTTTTTTTTTTTTTACTTCATTTTTATCTACCCTGAGACACATTTCACAAGCCGAGTTATTGGAAGGATCTTGCTCTGGTTTTGCTTAAAAGACTAGAATGGATAATTGTATTCACTAAGTACATTTTAATTGTGTTGCTCCAGATCAGTCCCCTCAATGTCACTGTCCTGAGTCCCTTATGGAGGCGAGTTACCTCGCAGAAGAAATTCAGCCCACCCTCTGCCAAGCTTGGCTCATTCTCCGATTTTTGGCATTTGCCTAGTACCTTCGTCCAGTTTTGGTTTACATCGATTGCAATTCCAACTAATTTCTCTTGGAACCAAACTCAATGACTCAAACATAACGCAGTCCAAGGCCTCAACTTCTGCCTGGTTTTTGGTGGAAATCATATGACATTTTCCCTTCTTTGGCCTTTCGCACGGTTCCCACCCGCAAGTGTGAAATGACCCGAGCTCCTCCAAAGCACCAACTCAGGATGGGTCATGCTCCATTTAGACCCGTATTGTTCTGTTTGGATGAAATCCTTTCTCAAGCTAAAAGCAGCATGCAGCCTGGGCACCGCCAAAGAATGACCAAAGGTCTCAGACATGCCTTTGTGTCTCGATAAAAGCCACTGCTACTCACGGAGAGCATCGCATCGAGCAGGCACATGCGTCCCTGCCCTATCGCTTAACGTTCCCGTTATTGCCCAGTGGAGTTCAAGCCTCACTGACCCATTGCACAATTCCCTGCAAAACCATCATACTTTTGTTGTCGCAGTTTGCTTTGGCCATTCCAGCGGCCACCATCACCACCAGCAACTCCTGAAAAGGCCGGAGGCCACAAATGTTGCCCATAGCTATGCAAGGCAGCAATCCCAGCTGCAAGAACCGACACTTGAAATCACAACGAGGTGGACCAGTCCTCTGTACTCGGTGCCAATATCTTGATAATACACCCCAATACTCCAACCAGTGAGTCAAAGCATATTCAAGCAAGGTTGAGTCACGCCACAGTTATTTCGCAGCAGGACTTTCCATGCCCTACTGCGCCCCTTGCAGCAAAGCTCAGCAGGGATCTGCTCTCTGATCCCACAGAGCGGGACGGAGTTACAGAAGTCCAAAGATGACTCATGTCACACACATCAGTCTGGGCTTCTGGATTTTATTTTTACTTCAGCAAAATATTCAGCTTGCCCTGGAGCAAACCTATTAGTCACGCTCACTTCTGGGAATGGTCAGAGTCCAAAAGGGATCAAGAGTTATATGTGGTTTCCTTCTTTTTGATTTGATTATTATTCATCAGGAGTGAAATTCCTTCCTCTGCAGAAGCCCTATCTATCATGCATCCTTTAGATGGAATATAGGTCACCTAATTTCACCCCTGAAGAAACAAACATTTGCTGAGAAAAATCCCTTTCAGATCCCTCAGACGCTTTTTGGAACAGAAGAAACACTCCCCAGCCCCAAAACCCAACTCTGTTTCATTTTAAGTCAGAAATGCTTGAGTTAAAGAACGCAGTCTCCATCCTTTCAGAGGAGATATATCCCGGGAAAACAGAAACTATCTAAAACAGCAAGTCATATTAGCATAGAGGTAGAATAAGACCCAGACAATGATTAAGGGCTTTAGCAGGACCCTTGGGATGTTCCACACACACAAATTATTTGTTGTGTTTATTGCAATAGTGCTCTATGATTCTACGAGAAAACCATCTGCTATAACTTAGAAGCTATAACTCAGATATAACATGAATCTCAAAGCAAACACGTGCAATCCTTGGGATGTTCTGCGGTATGCAGTGACTAATTACTCCAAGAGTGGACAGTGCACCACAGCATCTCCCCAAGCAAAGGGTCTCCAAGTTTCCTTCCAAACACGGAGAAGACCTGTCTCTCAGCTCTGCTCCTCCACACGCAGAACAGACATTTAAGCACTAGACATAGCAAAAAGTAGATGCTTTTCTCATCTTTTCGTAGAACAACATGTCCTCGGGGAGAGGGGTGGGGTGTTCTGATTAACAAGCAAAGTTGAAAGAAGATAAATTCAACTCCAACCCACTTCCAGCCATGGGTGCTTGTAAGGATCCTCCCTCAAAACTGCTCATCCCACGTGCTACGATCATCTCTCTAAAGACCCTTCCCATTTCCTCTCCATCCAGGTGGGCAGTAAATCACTCGCCATCAGAAGGTCAGCAGCTCTTGCTTAACTGTTTCCCAGCAGAGTCTGTGACTACAAACAGGACAGGATGTTTCATGCAAACACTGACAGCTTTTTGCGGTATTTTATGGTGGAAGAATTCCCATTTAAGAAAAACACCATTAAAAAAAATGGCTATTTTGTACAAATTACTTTCACTGGGATGTAAAGAATGTGAAAAGTTTTCACAGTTTTAGTTGGACCACAAGTACCTTTGCATTAGAAATATAAATAGCAGCTTAATCCGAGACAGACCTTTTCCCAAAGAGAGAGAATCCCTCAGACTTACTCCAACCCGTCCAGATTTTATCTGACTCGCTGCTAATCCAGCTAACTTCTTCTGAGCTACCAGCAACAGCGAGACAAAAAAAAAAATCACTGTGGGAAAACAACAACTTGTTTTAAAACCTCTCAACTTAGAGTCACCGTCTTCAGACACAACATCTGTTAGCAAGATATATGGCATTTATCACTTCAAACGGCCCTTCTTGCCAGGGGTAGCAGGGAAACATGGCTTGTGAAATTGGGAAAATGTGAATGTGTCTCTACGGGATTAAGCAGAGTTGCATCTTTGCTGCATCTGACTCCTGCTCAGCATCCCACAAGCACCGCTCAAAACAGGACACGGCAGTGTTTCCTGAACTGCAGCTGAGCTTTCCGTCACTCACCCTACATGAATCCGTTCCCTACCAGTTTACTTTGGATTTTTAACGCCAGTTGAAACTCCCCATTTCCAGCCAGTACCTCTGAGTAAAGATCACAGTTGTCTCCAGTTTAGGGGCAGTGTTAGAGCACACAGAGGCCAAGTGACTTGCACAAAGGCAGAGTCTTGCAAGCTGATCACTTGATGAATTATTGTTCCTGCCCTGTCTTATAATCATGCTGGGCTGCGATCACCTGGGCTACAAAATAAAACTAGACTAAAATATTTCACCAGATTTACCGGTTTTATTAAATTTTCCCTACTAATGTGTTTTAAAGTCAAGAAAGGTGCAACAATCTATCAGAAGACAAAATCCAGCTCTTGTTTTCCCTAAGCCATCATGAACCTTGAAGCTCATTACAGCAATACTGATACGGCACACGTGTTTACACCTGCTACAGACATCTTTGAAGCACGCAGCCATGCGATACCAGACAATATAAGGGATGTGAAAAATGTAAAGATTAGTAAAAACAACAACAACCAACCACAAGGATTTTGAGTAGACTCATTCAGTGCAGAAAACCTTATTAACAGAGCAGGCATTCTGTAGTTAAGCACATGCAGAATCCCACAGATTTCATCTTCAAAGACTCAGAGATTACCACTCAGTTTGTCAGATGCAATCCAGGGTAGGACACTTAGTTTACAGTGTGGGACACAGGAAGAAACTAAGAAGGAAAATGCTGCAATGAATTCTGAGAGGAAGACACACATAATTTAGTGTCTTGATCTGTTTTAAAGCATTTCCAGAAGTCTGCCTTTTTTTTTTCCCCCCATATTGAACAATAATAGATACATATTTCTAAAGAAATAAAGCCACAAATCAGGGTCTTTTTTTTTTATATATAAAAAAGCCTCAGCTAGGCTTGCAAAGCATGCACATGTTTGCCTTTCACAGCAAGGGCGAGAAGCACAAAGGTCCTTTGATTCCACAGCTCCCCCAAAACACAAACACCCCCTGGACCTCCAGGCAAGGTTCCAGCTGGAAACAGAAAAACCATTAAGACCAAACAAACAAACAAAACCCCCCCAAAAACCCCACCCAAAACCCAAGAAACCCAATAAACCCCAGCCAGAAAACTGCCCAAACTATCCAAACTCCCCCTCACTGCCTGTTCCCTTCAGGAACAGGCTCGCAGATCCTGCTGGCTGATAGGAAGAGGGCCAAGCCCCGGCAAGCTCTCCCTCCCGTCCATTTGGGAGGAGCAGGTGGGATGGGGGTAGAGAGAAGGGGACGGGGTAGAGACGCCACCCAGGTTGCCCCAGGGCAAACCCCACGGTGCACCATCCCAAGAGCACGGGGCTCGCTCCGACCTCCCTCCTCAGGCTGCGGTCCCGACCGCGGGGGCTTCCAGCTGCCACGTGGGTGGCAGGGCTTGGTGGTCTGCAGCAAAGCTGTGGAAGACCCTCACCTTGAAGGTCAGTGCCTCCGTGTTTCCTTGCGTTTGCCTCCGGGCAACAGGATCCCATGGGATTCTCCTGGTTATCCTTCCCAGATCCTTCTCCAGGAACTCGGCAGTGACGCACCTTTGCTTTCAGCTGTAGATCCCAAGGCAGCGTCTAGGCTACATTCACTATTTATTACAGCATCCCTCTTCCCAGTTCCCCACTTATTCAAACAACGTCTATGCAGCCAGTTGACGCAAGCGGTGGGTGATCCGGAAGCCAGCTCCAGCCCCTGGGATCGCTCCGTCCTGCCCACTCATCCTCGCTGCAGAGAAGTGGCCGCGGCCACTGGCAAGAGCGGGGACCTCCAGCTACATCTGCTGGAAGACGCATCATTTCTGTGTGGTCCTCAGGGGGAGCCCAACATTGCTGACAACATCTCCACTCCCCCACTTTCCACCCCAGTCAAGCCTGCTCCAGCGCGCAGCGTAGACCATCCTGAACTCTAGCGCCTATAAAATTTGTAGCGCAATCATAGCTATGTCATCGTACAAACACTCCCTGGCTTTCCTGTTAACTACATTCCCAAAGTCTGCAAAGGAAGACCACAGCATGGAGAGATGCAGTCCACATCCCCTTCCATTCCTGGAAGGTTATGTCCAGGAGTGATGAGAAGAGAGAAGGAAAGGCAACCCAGGCTGACACAGCTCGAGGATTAACACAGAAGAGGATTCTGAGCTCTTCCAGCACTGAGCCTCTGGGATGCTCAACGCTGTTCTGACAGCAACACCAGGCCAGCCGCGTGGCTGCAATACCTTAATGCCAAACCAAAAGATGGGACAATAAATAGACACCAATAGGAGTTTTGATACACTGCTTTGTACTGGTCATTTGTCCTGAAATAGGTACTCTGGTCAGAGTTTGGAAGCCTACACACCACCACCCAAGTTCTCCTGCCGTTTCTCACCCTAAAAAGCCTAATCAAATGCATTATCCTTGAAGGCAGCAGGCCAAACACCACCAGGAGAAGAGGGGCCATTTCTAACCCAGGGAGCTGTGCAGAGAGGGTCATGGAGAGCAATTCCTTCCTGCTGAGGAAGACCGCGAGAAGGCAAGCCTCAGTCTCCCTTTGAGACCAGCCCCAGCCTCATCTCCATAACTTAGCATTACTTCCAAATTCCTCTTTGCATGCTCAGATCCCTTCCCCACAGCCGGATGCTCAGAGGTGTTTCCTACCCTCCCCAGCAGCTCCGGTCACCTGCCTCGGGCTCCTAAAGAGCACAGGGACCCACTGCAGCTCCCCTGCCCCGGCTCTGCTGCTTGCACCTTGCAAACCGCCTCCCGGTCGAGGCAAGGAGAGCCGGTGCTCCATGCCAACCTCCACCCAAATATCCGATCCCGTACGACAGGAGCTCGCATCTCGCCACGGCCCTGCACGGGTCGTGACGCCTTTGGTGAACACACAAGATGAATAGACAGAGCAATTACTCCCACTAAACCTAAAAAAGGAAAGGTTGGGGATTTCCCCCCCCCCCCCCCTCTAAATTGCTCCATAGATCAGTAACCACAAAGCAAACAATTGCCATCTGCAAAGACACTGTTCTCCTTGCAGGAAGGAGAGGGGGTGTGGAAAGCGCTCTCGGGAGAGGGCTCAGCTGCCGAGCAGGATGTTCTGATGAAAGACAATTAAATCAGAGCCGGTTAAAAGAAGGCAGGTGGTTTTTTTCCCCTCTCTCTTGTCTTTTTTTTTCCCTTTTTTGCACACACCAGTATTTGTTACTGGGGACAGTCCCTGCTTGCCTGCGTGTCCCACACCCCATCCTCCCAACAAGAAGCCCCCACCCCGGAGTCTCCCTCTCCTCTGGCTCGAGGGTAACAGCAGGGATGCTCTCTGCGCCCAAAAGCCATCACCTCCATTTTGTAGGAGGAAAAGCAGCACGGGAAGGATGAACAACATGCCCAGGGCCACACAGCAGGACTGAAAATAGAGTCCGTAGGTCCAGTTTCCATCTTCTGGCTGCAATCGAGAGGATTTTTCCTCCTGATGCAATTTCCCCTTCCACTCCTCCCTGCACATGCCTAAAGGTAAGGAAAGCCCATACAGCAAAGAGGAGGGATTTCACATTTTCTCCCGACTCATTACCACGCAGTTCAGCCTGCATTGCTCAGCTATTAACATTTGATGACAGCCCAGAAGACACCAGGAAATACCTCATTTTCACAAGTGTGCAGAAGACTCATCAAAAAAGCTGTAATCTTAGCTACATCATCATCATTTTACCTTTTCCCCTACCAATTCAAATTAGGCTTAATGTTCTCTGAGCAACAAAGAGCAGGAAATTGGAAGCTTCAGGACGATTCTCAGACACGCTGAAACCCCAGGTCAAAAACTTACCTGCCCCTTGTCCAAGTTCAAAAGCTTGACTACAGGGATTTTTCTTTTTCACTTTAACAAAGATAGCTGAAATCCTGCAAGGCATTCAGCAGAAACTTAGTTTAATTTAACATGCATCCACCCCAGCATAAATACATTAAAGACATTAACATCACAATGAATTTAATCCAAATCTATATAATAATAGGGCCAGATGTTTGCTCTGACAACAAGCTCAGAGGAACTTCTACACTCATTTACACCAGCTGGAAATTTGGCAGAATCGAAGGGGAACATTTGAGTTTTAGCACATCTTTATGGCACTCTGGGAAAGAGATTTGCAGTAGAGGCATTAGGGAAGCGCTCTCATTTCAGATATCGCCTCAAATCCAGATTAAGACAGTAATTTGTTCAGGCGCTGTTGTCACAGGACTGACGTAGTTTGCGACTGGCCCGACAGGCAGCCAGCGCCCGCGCCTCTGAGAAGCGATGGCGATCGTAAGATCCTTTGCTGCACAATATAACGTAGGAGCGAGAGCCCAGTCCTGGCAGGACTTTACACTCTCCCAGTACTATCACCAGTCTTTGCACCAACAGCCGAGGTCCGCTATGGGAAAGTTATAAACCTACATGTTGTTTTCAGTTTCCAGCGAAGACAAATACAAAGAGAGATGAAAGCCTAGGCGCTTTTTTATTCTCCCACCTACATACCATTCATTCTCCACTCAAAGTACTACAACATTTTCAAAAACTACTGAATTATCCTTAAAAAAAGATGCTCATGCACAAAGGAGATGACTGGCACCTGTGAAAACATGTTTTCCAACTAATTCCAGTGAAAAAGAACCTCATCCAAAGCAAATCTGAAAGCATCCCTAAAAGTGACACACGAGAATGATTTACATTACGCATTGACTGCTAACCACATACCATATTATTTGGTACTCGGTATATTTTCTTTATACGAGATTTCTAATAATGCTCATGCAGTTGAGTCCAGAAGTTCATATTTTGCTTGCAATGGTTCACAACAGACATAAAAAGAAATAATTTGTGGAGCAGGCTCCATTTACCATATGATTAAACCGAACTTGAGTACAAAGGACAGATTAATTTTTCTTCCCAATTCTTCAGCGTAGAACAGGAACAACCTACCCTCAAAACCTATTTGTAGGGAGTCTGTCCATAACAGGAGGAAGCAGAGAGATTTCAAGCTATATTTAGGCACAGCTTTGGTCTCTGCCACGTGGCAGCTTTGGCTATCGCCAACGCAAAGGTGACGAGACCATCACAGCCCTCAAAACTGGGCTAGCATGCTGCAAAACTCCTCTGCGAATATCTCTGTCCAGATGTGCTTCCTCCCTGCTCCCCAGCAGCGAGCACAGACGCAATTTTGCATCAGACTTAGACTTACATTATGACAAAAAAAATCCCCAAAACCCAGTGCTAAAAACTCAGCATGGCCAACTGCTGCCAGGCTTAGAGCCACACCACGCGCAGTCCCGCAGCTGAAACACCAAGCCGGGCGCTATCACAGCTCTTCTCAGTGGCATTTGTGTCTGTGATTTTGGATGACTTGGAAAATTGCATTTCTGTGGCCACAAATAGGTTTCTGAGATGCCATTGAACCAGGAGCAGTTTTATTAAAAATACATAGATCAAAGATTCATTTGTTCAAATGCTGAGCTGTTCACAACATCTGCTGGGTTGTTATTCTTTAGAGATACTCAGGAACTCAACACAAACATATTAGCTGGAAGGAGAGAGTAGTAATGCATCTCCCAGCTTGGTTCTTCACAAGATAATTTTTTTTTTTTTTATTCCTCAAAATTACACATTTTTATTTGGACACAGCTTGTTAGGATGAGCAGACAGTTCAGAAAAATAAGAAGTGGCCCACACCCTGAAAAAATCTTTTATCGCCAGCATTTCAACTGAAGACAGACATTTTTTTGAGGTTAGAAAACCCATTTTACTTTCGGGTTTGTAAACTTCTACCTCTCCCTGGGAATCCAGGAAATTAGAAAATACTCTAAGAAAGAGGTTTTCTGGGGAGCGTTATCCAGTCTGGAAACACGAAGAGGCTCCCAACACTGCACAGATTTGGGACACAGGCGTTCCCTGGGCTCGGGATGTTCATAACAGCGATGCCAACTCCAGCCCAAGTCATGCCCAGCCTCTTGCTCCCTGACAGGCTGCAGGGCTTGAAAAACCCCAGCCCTCTGGCACTCTGCTCCAGGTCTATTTTCGTGTGCATGCACACACGCACATCCACATGCACGCAAACCCAACGGGCTCGCATTGCAAAAAGCAAGAGCTGCCATCTGAAAGCGCTTCGGAGACGGGGCGTTCATGCGTGCGATGCAGTATAAGCATCAATATAAAGCGGCACGCACGCAAACTTTTAGATTTAAACTTTACGAGGATGTGGAAGTAAACATCGGCAAAGCACTGGAGGTCTGCATCGAGAGCGCCAGCTCCTACCCGATGGGTGTCTGAGAGGTTTCGTGGATCTGCTCAATAGCTTTGTTTTCTGAAGGACTGGTCCAGCACTCCCTTTGAATTCGCCTTCGAGCCGTTAGTACTTACACACATGGTCACAACCACAGGAGGTTCAGCGGCATAAAGCTTTACAAGAAGTCATGAGAAAAGACAGAGCCCTGCCTGTGCAAAGGATTAAATGAAGGCGTAGGAAAGTATAGCACAATTTACCATGAATACCCTTTTTACCTTCAAATAACAGTTCATGTGTCCTATGGGCAAAAACCACTGTGACCACAAGTCTTCTAAATTTGAATTATTATATGAAAAGGTCCTGTTACAAGCCATGGAGGTCTGTCATGGGGTTATAGTAGCAGACATTTTACAGCCTTGCCGTTGTTCAGGCAGTTGACTTCAGAGTAGAAAAGAGATCTCAGGGAAGTCTGTGAGAAAAAGATATTCTTATGTAGCCCATAAATACCATTGACCCAAACTGTGAGGTGCTTACGCTGGCAAATTTTCAAGACGCTATGTAAAGAAACCAGATCCCTTTATCCATGATCGAATCCACTCTTGGTGGGGAGCTTGTTAAATAAGACAAAACATGAGCCTGCTTCCAAATTCACTCAGCTCAACCTGAACCTTGAGTTATTAGCTCATTGGTGATGGGAAGATAAAGTATTAAAAAAAAAAACCCAAACCCAAAAAACCCACACAACATGGGTGACGGCATCCAGGTCATAGACCAGACGAAGAGAAGACTGAAGAAATGAAGGACCAATAACAGGAAAGAAGTTTTCTTAGACCACGTACTGGACTTGATAACATTTTAGTGAAGGGTTTATGGACACTCTTAGTACAAGCAAACTGAAAGCTTTTAAACAGGGAAGATTTCCACTGAAAAGCTGTGGGCTGTTTTATTTTTCTTCCCCCTTGTGGAAACACGTCAATATTAATAAAAAGTTCATTGAAGAAATTTCACAGCAGCTGTTAAGTGTTTTGTGGCACCCTTCCTTTGTATAATTAACTTACTAACTGTACAGTCAAACTTTAGTATTTAAATTTCTGACGTTATCAAAATTAAAAATTGCCTCTTTTTCCATAGTATTCTTGATAGACACCACTCCACAAACGTTTCCTCAAGTGCACTGTTATTCACACCAGACAGGACCTTTTTTTCATAAAATATAGGAACTTTCTAAGGAGAAGAATTTTGTTTTTCAGCTATTTGCAGTCATCATCCAATTATGAGCCAACATCACAGAATATCTGGCTCACAAGAGACATGGACTCACCTAGGATCTTCTTTACAGGGATTTTTTTTTTTTTTTTTAATGCTCAGAGGATGCATTCAGCTTTATTAAAAACGATAAATATGATTTGGAAAAGGTCCTGTTTCTAATCAAAGATAGAGAGGAAAAAGGATGCAATTTGGAGAGGATGTAGCTGAACCAAGAGGAAAAAAGCTGAAGAAGAATAAGTGACAGTGACATACTTTTATCACTTTCCAACCTGTTTTCACACTTTGCCCATTCTGAAAAAGGGCAAGGATTCTGTGCAAGCAGAAAAAGAAGAAGAAAAAAAAAAAGAAAAAAAAGGAAAGGTTTCCTTCTGTAAAGTCAGATTAAATTTCCGCAGTGGGAAGGCAGGGTGGGATGATGTCATTCCACCTCCTGCTTTCCATCAATTAGACACACTAAATGTGTATCACTAGTTACAGAAGAAAACCCAGAGTAGCTATGTATCACAGATAGGCTAAAGAAAGGAAATAAGCTAATTTCCTATTCAAATGCAAAGCATTATTATGATCTTTTTGCATTCAGGTACCACTTCGCTAGTCCTCACAACCCGCATAAAGTGGTGATGAATTATCAAATCAGTATTTTCCAGGCGAGGAACCTAAGCCAAAAAAAGAGCTCAAATCCAAAGTCAAAATCTAAATTAATCCTCAAGGCTTCCTCACAGCCCAGACCATGAAATTTATTCTTCTAGAGCTGGATCCACGCTCGAATATGCTCTGCATCTGACAATTAACTTCCTTAAGGAAACGTGTTTCTTCCTTCCCTCCATCTTTTTCTGATTACGGCTGGTCTGGATGGCTTGAGAGGCTGGAATAGGATGCTGAAGTCTTTGAAGACACCTACTGTACAGCATTTGTTACTAGTGTTTAATTTCCTGGAGCCCATGCTGTGCCTCTATCGGAAGCATCCTCAAATTAATTTGAGGAAACAAGCACTAGGAGTATTAAAGTGACTTGCCCTAAGGCAAGCGTCAACGCAGGGCAAGCCCCGGGCTCGAGGTAGCACCCCTTTGCAAGGTGACTCACCATAGAAAGAATTTGGGGTTTTTCCAGGCTCTGGGAACTGGCAATGGTATACGGAGCTAATAGCCTGTTCAAACCCAACCCACATCAATACAGCCCAAAGACGCTACGTTTCAAGGGGTTACGAGAAATGAGCTGGAGAGCCTTCGGGCAGCATGTTTGGCAGGTGCCCATCCCAGGAAAGGGCCACCAACACTCATTTCTGGCTGCCACGATGAGGGATCTCACTAGCTGCAAGACCACCCGAGAGAACGGGAGGTATTTCAGCAAAGCTGATGTTTGCACCGTGGTCGTTTTGGGGACACCTGTGCTCAGGAGAAAGAGGCCGCTGGAGCATTTGCCACCAGGCACCGCTCCTTGGGGTGCTCCAGACAAGCACCGCGCAGCCGCGAGTGGTCCTGGACCCAGCTGCTCCCACGCTGCCGAGCACATCTGGGAGCCCAGCTACCAGGAACAAAACAACTGAAAACAGCTGGATCGGGAAATTAAGGGGGGGGATGAGGACAGGGATCAAAACGCCACACTGAAGCACTTCATCAGGCTCAGGAAGCATGCAGAACGCAAATAAAAATAGAAATAATTTTGTTTGCTACAATTCGGAGACAAAACACGTCTAACCTTATCTGAAAGGACTGTGACAAACCCAAAGCAGAGGTTGTGCTTCCCAAGCAAACACAGAGTAGACCAAGAAAACAGAACCAGAGACAGTTCATCTCAGTATTGGCTTTTCACAATTAAATCCGCGTGTGTGTTTGCACAGAGGAGCTTGCTGAAATTTAAGCAAATAGCAGCAAACCTCAAAGAACAGGAGAAATCTCACTGCATCCCCAAAGTATGCAGCAGCGGAGATGTTGCAAAGATGCCAACTGGCAGGAAATGAGGAGGGAACACAGTATTCCTAAGAAACCTCCTCATTTTTCCCATTGATGATCTGAGCCAATCCGAAGGAGCAAGGAGGAGGGGGGGAGCTCAAACCTTTCCCCTAAATCAGGGTAAGAGGGAAAGAAAACACTGTAATTTCAAAATGAGCAGACCACACAGTAAAAGAGAAATAAAAATAGTAAGAGAAAGCAAGCTTATTTTCCCTTAGTCTTTCCTTATTTAACTATTTGTTCAGGACTAACCACACAAGAGGTACCAAATTCAAAGTTTATATCAGTTTTCTGCCCACGGCCCATCCGTGAGGCTTGCAGGTCTCGGCATACGCTCCAAGGCAGCTCACACGAAGCCTTCACAAGCGGTCTGGGGACCTCACAGCTGCCAAGGCCAAAACCAAGCAAGAGTAAGAGATGACGAGACACGCGTAGGGATGGCAAGGACAGCCAGGTTGCAATGAAAGCTCAGCTTTCGAAAAAACCCTTGAGGAGAAAACAAAAATGCAACAGGGTGGTCTGCTGTTTGTTGCAGAAAAGGGAGAGCAGCCACTAAGGCGTATCAGAAGTCTATAAAACTTCAAGCAAACCAACTACGTTGTCCTCCGCAGAAAGGAAAAGCACGTGCGATTTGTTTTCTCAAAGGCAGCCCCTGGGCATGCCGCCCTGAGCCCCGTGATGATAAAAGCCACGGTCCTGCTAGTGACAAAGCCCAGGCTGGCCAGCAGCTAGCTGAGCCTGCTGTCCTCAGCAAGTCTTCTGCCCTTGCAGGATTAAGCAGAAAAACATTTATTTAGCTATTGTTTGCAAAGGGGAGAGGCATGACCTTAGTCCTTAGAGGAATCAGCTGGAGCTGCATCACTAGAGACAGGAATTAAACCCCCAGTAGAGATCAGTCTCCCAGAAGGTCCTGGAGAAGGGAACAAGGGGACAAGTGCCACATCCTCAGCTGAAATCTTTGCAAGGACTCACCTGGAGAACACAATAAGGTGCTGGGTCACCAGAGAGAAGGGACAGGCAGATTTCTTCCAAAACCACCAAGAATCAGCCACCCCAGCAAACTAGCAAAACAACAGTTCTTACGGACAGCCTCCCTAGGCACAATAGGTGGAGACAGCTAAAGCCAAAAAACAAGGCTGCCCTTCAGCAACTGAAAAGCTGGCTTGGATCACAAAATGCTATGAGACTTGGTGTTTTTGTCAGCATTCCCCAGGACCCACTGGAGGAGCCACACCAGCTTGTGGTGGCATTCAGCACTGGAGAAGGCCACCGCTACAGCAAGGCAGCGCTGGTGGAGGTCAGAGACCTACTGGAAAGCACCAGCCTTTCCCGGAGGGTGCTCTGGAGAGCTCAATCCAGAGAATTACTTCTGCAAAACCCATCTCGCAAAAGGATATTGCTCAAAACCCACTGTGCGGTCAAGCAATTCCAAACAACTTGTGCTGGGGGAGCAGCTGGTCCATGCTGCCTGCTCTGAGAAGTAGCTGGAAAATAGCCTCAGGTCCAAGCAAAATAGTTTCGCTAAAGCAAGAAGAAGAGCTCCAGCGGCTTTACTCAGGGGAGCCTGGTCCTCACCCCAGGCACTACAGCCTTGCACACTGGGCCAGGCTTTTGCTGAGGTAGCTGCCATGGTAGATAGTGGTTTCCCCTCCAGCTGCGTGTTGCCATCTCCCCAGCTGAGTCCCATTAGCAGATCCACAAACACTGCTCACCAGCTGCACTGCTGACTCAGTGAGAGTGGCTTAATCCTCCTAAGGGGTGCTTATAACTAAGTTGCCCCCCCCAGCTCAGCTCAGGGAACAGGAACCTGCCGCCAACCAGCCAGGGCCACCGGCATCTTACACACCCACTGTCACTCCTGCAACGAGCATCCGCCTGCACCCCGTTTAAAAGCTCGCCTTGGTATCAAAGGCAATTTCTCCTCCTGAATTCTTTGCATATTTCTTCCCTGCCAAAAAATTGGTTAAATGATTTCAGAGCTGTAAAATCTTTTTTTTTTAAAAAAAAAAAAATTATCCACACTGCAAGCTAATTATGAGGTATTTATATTGCAGCAAGCCCTGTGATCTGCAGTCTGTGCACCAAGCCCCGGCATTATCAGAGCTGTCAGAGGCAGCCCCAGCACAGCTTGCTTGTTTGTTCTGGTGCTACTAGCGCCGATTTCAGAGGGCGAGGGGAAGAATAAAAGCAAAAACAACAAAAAAAATATTAGTTTGTATACAAAAACGTTGCAGAGTAATAAAGATGAACATGTGCTGGCCTGCTTTCCTGAAACACCCCTCGTCCCTATCACCCTTTGCGCGCACTGCCGCACGCAGCAAGCCGGGACCCAGGCTGGCACGAGCCCCAGCAGCCGCTGCCACGATGCGCCTGGCCACGGGGACCGTCCCTGCTGCCGATGGCGGGGGCTGGAGGCACAGAAGGAGGCTCAGCTCTCAAAGGGGGTTTTTGGTCTTAACAGTTCGAAAAAATCCTTTTTCCCACTCCAGTATTTTAAGGGAAGTAGCTCAAGCCAAAGCTCTGGACGCAGCACTAGCTCAGGCAATTGGGCTGAGTGCTGGGGGGAGCCTCCCCCCGCCCCAGCTCCCCAGGGGCTCCTTGCAGGGCCCCGAGCCCAACGGGGGGGACCCCTGAGCCCCTCCATGTGCCATACCCCTGCTGCAAGAGGCTGAAATGGCCCCACGCAGGCCCACCACAGACGACGCTTTAGCAAGCGCAACAGAGTCCGCGCAAACCTTTCACAGCCGGACCAGGCCGGCTCCGCTACGGAGCGTCGCTAGCGGCTGCGGCGATTTCATTCTGCAGGATGGATGAGGCACTGGATACTATCCCAGCCCCCAGGTAAAGGCTGCTGCCTCATGTGCTCGTCCTCAGCACCAGGACACGGAGCTGCTGGAGCGGGGCCAGAGGAGGCCACAGAAATGCCCCGAGGGCCGGAGCCCCTCTGCTGCGGGGCCAGGCTGGGGGGGCTGGGGGTGCTCAGCCTGGAGAGGAGGGGGCTGCGGGGAGGCCTGAGTGCGGCCTGGCAGTGCTGAGAGGGGCTGCAGGAAGGCGGGGGGAGTGTGAGCTTTTTAGCAAGGCCTGTTGTGACAGGACAAGGAATAATGGATTTAAACTAAAGAAGAATAGATTTAGACTGGATATAAGGAAGAAATGTTTTACGCTGAGGGTGGTGAAGCACTGGCACAGGTTGCCCAGAGAAGCGGTGGAGGCCCCATCCCTGGGAACATCCCAGGCCAGGTTGGACGGGGCTCTGAGCACCCTGGGCTGGTTAAAGCTGTCCCTGTCGCTGCAGGGGCTGGGCTGGGTGGCCTCTAAAGGCCCCTTCCAACCCAAAGCATTCTATGATTTCTTGCAGCTCTGCAAGCCATTGCTTTCGAGCAGTCGCCCACCCCAATTCGCCCACCTCCCCAGCGATGCTTGCTCCGACTCACTGGCTCCCAAAGGAGCCCCGCATCTGCCTGCTTTCTCCGCTTGCTCGGCTGTCTCGAGCTGCAGGACAACCCAAGCGAGCGCTGCCCAGAGAGCCTCCGCAGCTCCCTCCAGCACTGCCAAGGGCAGAGAGCATAAGCCAAGTGGTGAGGGCATAAGCCAAGTGGCCACGTCCTCCCGGCGCACCGGCCAGGGCCAGCACAACATTCCCCCTCCCTGAGCCAGCAGCAGCCACGTGCACACCTGGAAAACCCAGCCACAGACACAGCTCCTCCGCCAAGGAGCTAAATCCATTTTCTGGGATCTGCTCACCCTTCAGCAGAGCCCCTAAGCTGTTTGGAGCCAGTGGGTTTGCCTGCCTGCAGCATCCTTTTCATAGCTGTTTGCTGCTGTAGGCAAACTGCAGTGGCTGAAAGCATCAAAGAGAGGTGCGATGTGGTTTGAGAAGGGGGAAAAAAGCTCAAAGAACCCTTTCTGCAGGAACACAGGCCCCTTGTAGACAAACAGATTTTAATAGATAGATTCATCTTTGCTTCTTAGTTTATGTTCATGACTTCCCTCGACCTCCATGTACGTAAGTGCTCTGAAAATTTCCCCAAGCCACTTATTTACAGCTGCAAACCACCACCTCCTACCTTACTTAAAGCGTCAGAGCATTGCCAGTAATGTTTTGTTTTGCTATTCCCTACAACTGAAACATTTACTGGGTGTTGGGAATATCTGAGACTGGAAACTACAGACACCAGATGGGACTAAGTCGAGATGAGCCAGAAGGATGTGTCCTCACAGACAGTTGTGGGACAGAGCCACAAGAAAAGTGGCTGGAGACTGGAGAATCCTGGTGTTGGATACCCGGAGCCATGCAGTGCTTTCTTCTTGGATTTTGCCTGCTCCTCCCCTGCCTTTGCCTCCCTTCTCACACCGTAGCTCTCCTTTACCTCGTTTGCACTTTCCTCTGCTTACACTCCGTTTCTTGTTCTGCCCAGGCACCACACTCGGCATGACAGATCCCAGCCGTGGCCTGCAGGCACTTCCGTGATAGCACTAAATAGCACTTTTAATAATATAGAGATCATCCAAAGAGCCTTCCTCGGAAGTTTTAGCACTCCATCTCCTAAGCACTTTTCCCCTCTAATATCTAACTTGTACAGTACTAGAGTTCCCTGAAAGCATCTTACCGCGATGCAGAGTTAAAGATGAAAGACAGTTTTCTTCTTAAGCTTCTAACATTTACACAGAAAGCCCTTTTTGGCTAAAAACCTTCAAGCTTATTCTTCGCTCATAAGGGATTCAGATACGTGGAAAGTCTGGAGAAAGTTGGGACAAGCCTGTACCAAAAGCAAGATCAAAACCAGAGCCGTCTCCCCAGACCCCCTGCTCGCTACCTCCATCATGTCTCCCCCAGCCCTCTGCCCAAACACTTGGGCAAACGAAACGGATTTTTAATCACCCCTGGACTACGCAAATTTGCATCTCATTCTGCTCATCTCTCTAATTTGATGGGCTCCATTTGGCTAGAGCTTAACTCCTTTCTGATCAAATTAGGTACAACAGAAGTTCTCTCTCCACGCTTTTTTTTTTTTTTTAAGCTATTCCTGCCAGACTCAGCCAGCTATCGTGGTAGCTCTGACCGTGGCCATATTTAGGCTTCTGCACCCACCTGCAGACACAAGCGTGGGCATGGGCAAACACACAAGGATTAACTCATCGTATGGCCTGTGGTCCTCCCCTCCATCCCCGAGGGGAACATTTTCTTCCCTATATCTGCTTATGTGCCACAACCTTGGGTCATCTTTCCAACAGGAGCTGCTGGACAAGCTCAACTCCTTGGCATTAGAGCAGGGTAACAGCATGCACATGCATGTTCACATCCGCACATGTGTACTGGCATTGCACAAACATCTAACGTACGCCACAAGAGCGGAGCTGTCAAACCAGGCACGTGCATGCACACAACCCCGGTGCTTATTGAATAAGCATATGCGCTTCACGGGGAAAAAAATCAGCCCTTGGAAATTCCTTGCTGTGGGGAATTCAGCTGGAAACAGAGATCCTTCTCTGACATGAAATATTCTGCGAGCCCAACGCTCAGCGCTCCTGCAGACAGGATGCGGTAAGTACATCTTCCCTCTCTCCTCCTCCTCCGAGTACCTGGCTGCCTATTCTGGCTTTCATTGCAACACCTTTACGACCCCAACGGCCTTTCCCAGAGAGCAGCCCTTCCTCACGTCGCACCTCAGACCACAGGACGTTAACATGATGGAACCGTTTGCAAAGGTCAACGCGATTATTTGATGCTCTCGAAACGTCTGGATTCCTTCAGGATTTCCCTTGCTTTTTCTCTCGCTACAAAAAAAAAAAAAAAGAGAGGGTGGAATGAAGGAAGGGGGGCAGCCAGCTCCAGGTGCAGCCCACCCCAAACCCTTCCCAGCCAGCTGATCTCCCCTATGGGCATCTGCTAAAACCCCTAATATAAGCAGGAGCGATCAGGTGGTCATGAGACATCAAACTGCTGTCAGGAAATTTCTCCACCGTGGTTTGAGGTTATGTCTTTCAATATTATTTTCCTCAATCTCCCTTTTCTTTTCTTGAAAATAATCAGTTTGCTCAGATTCTTGTGGTGAAAAGCTTCCAGTAAGTTCCAGCGTGGAATCTAGGCAGAGGGACAGATTATCTGCTTGCAGTAGGACACCTCACTTAGAGCAGCCTAATAACATAAAAATGATATATTTTAAGTCCTGCTCCCTCAATAATACCTTTTAATGTACTCAACTTATTTTAACATTATAAATAAAAGTGCTGGCACACACTGAGGTTTCTTTTGGAAGGGGGGAGCAGCGTGCTCTCCAGCTCCTTAGCCTCTCCGAGGTTTGGTTGCCAACCTCAGAGCTGGAACTCCAACTTACTTTAATAAGCAAAATATTCCATTTTCCATGTATTGTTGCTCTTCAGAATGGATCAAGTTCTTGGGAGTGACAATGAAAAGCTGCAGATTTCTTCAGAGCAAAACGCAAGCCTCATCAAAACCGTATTACAGACCGTTACGATGGGGCTCTGACTGTCGCCTGGACAGTCAGCTTCATGCTTCTCCAGGAGAAGAGGACTGGCTCCGACTTGCCGTGCTGGTGTCTCATCTCCATCAGCTCCCAGGTCCCTCCTGCTGCTGAAGGTTTGGTCACTCTTACCATGCTAGCCTCTGTGCAACAGAAGCCAAAAGATTATTTCAAGCCCACAGCCCTCTGCCGCTCCGAGTCCCAAAAGTCTGGAAAACTGCAAACCCAGACCCAACACTTGGTACTTTGAGATCATCATTTAATGTGGGAGGTTGGAAATAGCCCTGAAAAGATATTATCAGTGGTGTTTTCCATAGTTTCATGAACAAAACTTTCTCTACTTTTTGTTTTTACTAATTCCAGTGTAAATTGGAAGCGCCAGGGGATTTTTCCACATGTACTAACACATTGCCTACATCCCCTTGGATGCGGGTCTGTTACTGTAGGGATGGCTCATGTGTTGCTGACAGTACCTCATTCTCCAGGAAAGAAGAGCCGAAAGCCTTTTGCTGGAAAAAAAGAGAAAAGAAACTTGGCAACTTTGAGCTGATCAGAGGGGGAACGAGGCAGTATCACCAACACCCGTACTCACAGATGGCCGAGAATACAAATACCTACTTATAACATGGCCCCAAGGGTACCAGAAACTCACTGTTGCCTTCAGGCCTTCTGGAGACAGGTTGGCTTCCTGGATAAATGGTTTTGTTGCTTCCAATGACTTCATCATGAAGAAGGGTGGCCACTGGGCTTGGGGGGATTGCTGGCAGCTGTGCAGAACCGCTCTCCAATATTCCCTGGCTCAATCACCTCCCCAAGCACCATTATCTCCAGTCGTGCACAGAGCTCATCTCGCCGCTCCATGTAGATTCCCCAGGCACCGGCTTCCATACGATAGGTTTTTCTTTTGCCAAAAAACACTGAACAACATTGACCTCCACGTTCTGGCATCACCGCTTCTCATGGAACACGCGTCTGCTTTCACATCCAACTAGGATAACTGAGGTTGTTTTTGTTGTAATTCTGATACAGCTGCATGACTGAAGAGTCATAGATGGAGCTGTTATGGAGTAATTGACCTGGTCCGCTGCTCCCCAGAACGATGATCGCAAGCAGACCAGCTGAAGAGTGGGTGTGGAACTGGCAGAGCTAAACCAAGGGGTCCCCACCCCATCAACTTCTCCTTTCCCCAAGGGTCTCGCATTAATAAAAAAGGGTGTGTCGACATTACGCCAAGAAACCAGAGCGGGATTTCAGTTGCATAAAGCGGGTGAGCTGCTCTCACCCTTGCTAGGGCTCGGGGCCTGATACCAACGAAGGCAATGGAAAGATGCCCTGGGATGAAGCTCTTCCAATATCCACACAGCAACACCACTTCAAACAAGCCCATTCAGATATGTCCACCACACCATACCGTATCATGTTTGTACTCTTGCTTTCTCCATCTAGGCTAGGCACCCCAAGGGGTCCTACAGCATTCAGACTCTGAGGCCCTGGATGCTGAGAGACACACAGCATACCCACCACTGAGGGAGTTGAGTTCACAATCAGCATTCCTTGGTGTAACCATAATACAAAAGCTACTCGTAATGTGTAGCGTCCACCCCTGGAGCTAAAACCAGAGACTTTTGGAACGGACTCAGTGCAGCCGTCTGAATGGGTGCAGCTGCAAACCCTTGTAAACTTCCCATCGGCGCCGGCAACAGCCAGCTGTGGGCTGCTCTGCTGAAGCTGGATCCAAGCAGAAGTCCAGCACTGCAGAGAAGGTAAGGTCCGTCTCAGAAGACATGCGGATTCTGAACCATGGTTTTATTCCAGATCAGGAAAAAACAAACTGAAAATCTTGAGCTTTCTGCAAAGAAACAGCAAAGTCCAGGGGGAAAAAGCCCATTAAAAAAACCCAGCTCTTCATTTCAGGTCAACTGAAGTGTTCCATTTCACTTTACACCCCATGTATTGCTTGCACATGTAAGAGTTGGGTACATTCTTTTCATTAAGTCTAAAATCAAGGTAGCATACCGTTAGGACATCCCACATCACTTTCGCAACGCATAGCGTTTTATTCTGAAAATATGTCTCAGATCAAAAAGTCTCTCCTCATTTTTAGGCCCTTCTTACCTCACAGCCACACACAGAAAAGAGCAGATTCAACTTCCCACTTCTCATTGAGGGCGAGTTACAACTGCTATATCTCAACCAGCCCTCCCTGCTAACAAATACATCCTGATCCTATCAATCCTTGCAAAACTTCTGGAATGGCTTTTGTTTATAAAGGCAAGACCTACAGCAGGACACTCAAAATATTTCATATTATGCTATGCTACAGTGCCTTCTTGACTGGCATGTTCAAAAACACTTGGAATAGATATGACTGGGATCAGAGCTCCCTTCTCCTGTTGTTGGGAATTCACATGCAAAGACAGTATTGATAAGAAAAGGAAGGCAGGATAGTGAAGATATTCTCATGACAGGCATTGGCATTGTCCAGAAACAAGAAAACCTCCCCATGGGAACTATATCCTGTTTCATACATACATCTGAATTTAACACTTCATTGAAATCTCTTTGCAGAAGCACTGAGCTCTATAGCAGAATAACCATTAACATCAAAAGTTAACCCCAAGCGTCCGGGGAGGGGAACAAACCACAAAACCAAAAAAAAACCCCAAAACATCACCAGAATTTCTCCCAAATTCTGCTCTTCATTCATCCCCACAAAAAAAAAAAAAAAAAAAAAAAAACCACAACAACTTTGATCACGCAAGCATCTTCCCCGACAAAAACGCAAGGAGGAGAACGCCGGTGGCTGCATTTCATCAACAGTATTTTTACAATGGGTTTTACAATATTTCCTTCTGTAGGACCTTTCTTATGTTTATGCTACTCTTATCAGCCAAGAATCTCCCATGTCAACTTACCAGCATGAAGTTTTCTATTATTTTCACGCTCAGCCCAACGAGCGGTTGTCCTATCGAAGCCGTTAGCAGTACTTACAGCATCTCCACATCTCAAAAATAAAGGCCATGGTGTCCCAAACTGCTGAGCAGAGGAGGCATGGGGCTAGCTGACTACCTACCAGTCAGCTGTGTTGCAAGGAAATATGAGGAAAGTCAACAAGTCATGCTAGTACCTCTGAGTTACCCGTCTCACAAGCATGCTGCTGTTGCTTTGATAAAACAGTCTGTGCTACACGCGCTGAGAAATGACTCTGATGTCCACCAGTGCCTCGCATAACCACAAACTCCCAAATTTTACAGGAATCCAGAGTAATTTTAAAAGTCAAGCTTGTGCCAGCCCATTAAATACAAAACACCAAAGCAACAGAGCAAAAACACAGATAATCTAGGTTCACTTCCTAGTTTTGCAGCAGATTTTCATGCTGTTCTAGTTTCCCATCTGCTAAGAGGAAAGCAAGAACATCTCCTACCCTGAGTATACAGAGCACCCTGAATGGAGCCCTTGCCTTAGCCCATTGTTGCTCCTGTAATTCAGTTACTAAGGTCAAGCGCAAGCCTTGGATATTCAGACTCCACGTATCACAAACCCCACTTTCCAACAAAATAAGTAATCTCTCCCTGGTAAGCACCACGAGCTGACTCCAGCTCAGATCCTTCTATAATGGAGACTCCTCCACCAGACCTACAGGCAACCCAGTAGGAGCAGCTATCTGCCTACAGACTTCCATAACGTGATATAACCAGGTTGCTATGCCCTAGGAAAGTTGCAGCAAGAATCAGACCATTCTATCAGCCCCGGCTCAGACAAGCTTAAGCAATAAGCTGATGATTTCTGCCAGTGCCAATGTACGCTAAGCCCAGCATAGATGGCTTTCTAAAAATTACACTGCATGGGCATGCAACCAGCTATTTGACCACACATCTTTTGTTATTTATCCCCCAGCTGCCGCACAGTCTGTACAATCACCAGTAACATACCAATGTACATGCACACACACATACACTGTGCTTTTCAAAAAATAACTGCTGAAAAGCTGCCTTTGGGAAAACAGCTGCAGCTATAGACTCCTATCCACTGTCACACCATGCTCCAAAACTCCAGGTTCAGCAAAACAGATGAAGGGACCTTCAGAATAAGGAAGAGGTCTACATACATAACCCACAGCAGTATCTAAACTAGGAGTCCAGTTGCTCTTAGTGATCTTCTGTAACTCTTTTTTGTAGATGTCTTTAAAAAAAAAAAAAATTCAGATCCAACTTGGGCTGAAATCAAGATTTGGACATGTCCATCTCTCCTCATTGATTACAGAGGGTCTAAAGCTAAATGGGGTAGAAGTGAAGTTTTATCATCCTGGCCAGGGAACTGTCATCCACAGAGTTTGCACACACCAAACTCCACCCTGCACAGAGCCATGTACAATTTTTCTGCAAAAACACATTCCCAAAGCAGGCTGATAAGCACGTTCCTCTTATCCAGGAGCATAACTGAAAGGGCAAGGGCAGCCTTGGGACTTCAAATCTTCAGGAAGTGAACAGTGAGAAGAAAGGACTTTACAACCAAGTAGCCCTTTTTCTCAGCTCTCCTTCATTGCCACCAAGGCGGTGAAGGCACCTAGCCCCGGGCACACATACCTGGCCTAGATCGGAGCAGACTGGAGGCAGCAGGTTGCGTTAGCACAGAACTCCGTATCGGTTAATTGTCTCTGCTCGTTAGTACAGCTGATGCAGCCAAACTGCTGCTGGTACCCAGCTAGATCACTGACCTACCTTTTATCCTTGCAGAGTGCTGCAGGCACCTCTCCGGTCACAGCAAATGGGAGATAATATAGGAAAACGGTGAGACAAATCTACAGTTCCCATCTCTACCTTCTTCCCTCCAACAACCTCCCTGAGAATTTCAATTCCAGATCAGGCTCAGAGGACAAAACCTTGCTCAACTTCAGGATCATAAACCACAACTTTAATCCTTGAGTCAGCTACTGATTCTTAGGCAGTGTAACTCAGCTTTACATAAAACAAAACTTCTGTGGAAAAATCCCCAAGTGTTAACTTACCAGAGATATGGGACAAACTTCCATACACAAACATGGGCTTTTTTTTTTTCTTACTGTGAATCTTGGAGCCCGAGAAGCTCAAATCGAAATTGCAGGCGAACAAGCTCACTCAAGAGAACAATGCAGAACTTCCTCGTTCAGCACATCTCCTTTGAAAAGGTGACAGTGAACATCAGTAACTGGTAATAGTGGTAGGTAAATGGTCTGCACTGGATTCCTTCCTTCCTCTTTAGAGCAGGAAAGTGCCCAAGTTCAGGGTCGGACAGTGTGGCCCTGGCTCCAAGTCAGTTTTAATCAAATGAGCTTCCAGGCTGGCAGAAAGTAAGGCATAAATGAACTAGGCTAAACCTAATTACAAAAGTGAGGAAAAAAGCATGTCAAGTATAACAACTGAAGAACCATAATTCAGCCACCTATGTTACAGGGGAAACATTAAAAAAAAAAAAAGTCATACTAGTGGTCTCCGAACCCCAAATTTTATGAATTTATGAACCATCAACAGTGCCAAGAGGTTGGAAGCCCTAACTTCACAAGTGATCAGCACCAGACTTTCGGGAGAAATTAAACCCTCCCCCAGAATGTGCCCCGGCTTGGAGATCAGCATCACCAGGGACTTCTTCCTTGGCTCAGCAGAAGAGTACGATAAGGAAAGATTTGCTCACGTGCACATTTTTGAGAGATCTCAGTGTGTTCAAACTTGGCTATGCTTCGGCACTTAAATACACTCCAGACCTGGATGGCTCAAAGGGACAGCATTGTTTGAAATCTCCAGACCTCCAAGAAACAAATGGAAAACTTTTATAGTTAGCATGCAACAGGGGTCAAGGGCAGAGCATGCGTAGTGTGTGAGTGTCGAGATGTACATTTAAGAACACGGATTTGTGCATCTAAGTTGGAAGGGTCGTGGCCTTTCTAATCCCTGGGGGACCATCTCCTCCACCCCCATCACATAGCAGGGAGGGAAAGGTAGGGGGGCTGTTATCTTCCACGTGCGGGCCAGGAAAACCAAAGTCATACGTTTGCCCTTTCCAACGCAAGATGATGGATGTGAAGCGATGCATAAAGCCAGCGCAGGATACATCCCTCCTTGCAGGGAAGGGGAAAGGGAGAAGTTGACTGACTCAAAACACGCAGCCTGCTCTGCCATCTGCTCCTGGAACAGTACGATTGTATACCGGCCATTACACAGGGCTTGTGGAAAAGTCACAGTCTGGTGCCAATCCTCACTGGTTGGAGTTTCTCGGGACTATATTTAGTTCTTTTGGGGAGGAAAGGGATGTTATTGGTTGTTACTAGTACAAAAGCATGTGATTCAATCAGCAACAGCATTTGATTCCACCGGACCACAGCATCATGTGAGTCCTTGTAACAGCCATGGTTCCCTGTTTCTAACTTCCCAAGCATTTTGGAGCATAATTTTTCTTATTTATTGCATGCTACACAACATGTTGAACGAAAAGAGAGACTTGCTGAAATTTAGACCCACCGTGTCCCATCCAGATCAGAGAAAACCAGCTTGGGATTGGGAAATACAGTCTGCTACACAACGTGATTTAACCCATAAATCTGTGATTTCACTGGCACAGCTGCTATTTTGTAACATCAGACTAGACATCAATAAGGAAAGAGTTTGCTGGCACTGCGAAGGCCTATCATGTGGCTCAGCTAATTAAAAACTGACCTAGTCCACGATCATTAAATGTTGTAATCACATGCCTGCAAGTGATTAGATGTAGAAACAGACACCCCCTCCTCCTTGATCACATAGATCAGCAGCAGAATAAATCTAACCCAAGGGCCCCGATGCTCAATCCTTTTTATAAACACCAGGGCTTAGGTTTTGTCAGAGATGAGGACCCAGGAGTTTTGGTCGTTCATCGTTTCCTCTCGCTCCATGACCATGTTTTTGCCAGACATGGAGGAGCTGGCATTGACTTCAGCCCCTCTGCTCTCGCAGGCAGCCACTACTTCCTTACTTCACCAAACGCTTTGTACTTCAACTGGCTTGCAGCCAGGGTGCTAAGGCTAATATATCTTAAGCAGTGCTAGAAAGGTGATTTAGGTGGAGGCGATACCATCAGCTATCGGAGGACAAATTCCAGCCTTGGCACTCAATCCTTGACAGGTACATGAAGACAGAGAAATTGATTTTCAATTCTCTTGAAACTTTGCACTCCCTCTTACGTTAATCTCAGGAGTATGTACACTCAGCAGAATGGGAAAAGTTAATTAAGGGCAGATGAAAGATGATGAAAGTAGAAGAATGGATAAGAGGGGACAGATAAGAGGCAGCATGTTCCTTGGAGAATGGAGAGAGGAGGTTGCATCAAGAGCCCACGGCTTATGGGATTCTTCGCCCTCAAAAGCCCTAAGTCTGCCCTGCCCTCAAAACGTTGGTTCACAGAACAGATCGCAAAGGTAAAAATAGCTTTTCCTGAAACCACTAGGATATGCCAGAGAGTTACCACCACATCTCTTGTACTGGCTTCACAACAAGCATCTCTGCCTCCATTCACCATGTGAAGAGGAAGAAATTCCTCCAAATTGTGACAGTAAACACAAAAAACCCCAAGCCACATGTGCACATTTATAAACCCCTTTTTTGTCTTGATTTATTAGATTCCAATTGCCTTAGTATTTTTACTCCTAGATATTTGGGTATTTGTTCAGCTGTGGGGTTTTGGGGTTTCTTTTTTGGTTTTTTTTTTTTTGTTTGGGGTTTGTTTTGGGTGGTGTGGTTTTTTGGGGTTTTTTTGGAGCCTTGTTTAACTCTTATCTCAGGTGCAACCTGCGGAGCTCACGGTCATGGCATGATTCTGTGAGGTACGCAACATCTTCCGACAGATTTTTGCCGATTTTTCAGTTTAACTGAGCGTATATTTTGTTGCATATTCTCAGAAAGAGCATTTAAGTCAACTTATCTCCTTGCTCTATACTCCTTCCAATGACTTTAAAATTCACTATGGGAAAACAGCTCCAAAATATTAAAATGCCTGCTTCTGAATTCCTTCTTATTTTGCTGCCTCCTTTATGAGATGAATTTACTAGAATGGAAGACAACATCTCAGGGACAGGCATTCAGCCGATTTATATAATGGCAAGATATTTTCCATGTGTTTTGTATGTCTCTTAACACTTCTGTTTGCTTTTTTTTTTTGACCACTGTTGTGTATGGTGCCAAAGGCTACATTGAGCAACCACAAAGAAGTTTAAGTACTTCTTCCCGATTAATATAATAAAATTAGAACAGAAAAATTGTAGAAGCAGCTCCAATATTTCTTCTACTGTGGCTTACTTGGCATGTGTCAGTAAAGAATTCATCTCTTATTAGCTTCTTTCAGCTTCCTCCTAGCACCCAAGCAGCGCTCACTTCCAGCGCCACGTCAAAGTTGAAAAAATAAGCCAACACTGAAACCAGATGGCCAAAAGGCTACTGCATCTTCCAGTCCTGCTGGTCTACTGACAGAGGCAGGACCAAGAAGGAAATGAACAGCCCAGTTAGAAGCATCATAAAATAGCATATAGAGCACTTATCCAGGATTTGCTGGGTGTGAAAGAGGAAGGGAGTAAACACCATGGGAAGGAGACTCTGCATGTGCTCAAAAGTTTCATAATATCAGTTTTCTAGAAGTGAAGCTTTGGACTACAAGTCAGCACATTCACCAGCAGTATGTTGTGAATGCAGATGTACTAGAACCCTTTTGAAACCATCTCTTCCTCATAAGGAGGAACTCAATATCTTTCAAGTACTTGTGTGAAATCAAAAACCTGGCCAGTCTGGATCAGCTCGTAAGGAGGCCATTTAATCGGCTAATGGAAATCCAGGTTCAAATCACATACAGGAGGGTCTACCTTTATAAAGGTAGAGCACACCAGGAGAAAAGGTAGTACTCAATCATTTATACAAAGAGGAGCATCAAGAAAGGCAGAAATTGTGTATTTGCATGTGTGTTGTGCAACACAAGTAGATTTCTACAAATACAGAGAGGTTTGCCTTAACAAAGCCATATCTTCTTACCTATGAGCTACATTACTGAAAAGTTTCCTTCAGTTTTAGCCAGAAGCCCACTAATTTCTTAACAACTGTTGATTATTATTTAGAATTAACATTTTAAAATTCTGGCATATGATGACCTCAGTGGCCTGGTTTGGGGAGGGACAAAATGCTATTTGACTTGGGATGTACCGTGTATGGCTCTTGCCTCCGTTAGTGTACTATGGAGAATAATGTCTTGGCAATCACATTCACCTATGCCTGAAAATGGTAGAATAATCTCCATAGGTAAATGCAATTGCCAAGACTGCTCCATCCAAACTAAGCTGTGTGGCTAGACCATTCTTAGATATACAGTTTAATATTGCACTTGTGTTTTTCTCTCGAAAGCCTGTTAAAGGCTGCAGCTTTCATTTCAGTGCCAACGTGAATGACATTATTTCTTGGAAGGACACACATACAGACTGGCATAAAGTCAATAATTAGCCTAGATCATAAGCACTCTGTATGTTAAGATTTCAGCATGTCACTTGCTGGCAGTTTGCCAAATTCCCAGAGCTTCTACTGAAAGATGTGTCACCTTCATGCCAGGATGCTACTTTCTGCCCCACTGTGTGC